>NC_057933.1:48038618-48394868 GCF_018555375.3 Anguilla rostrata
TAGAATATGGTGAAAAGGAGGAAACAAGACCATTGATCCATTGCCAAACCTTTAGTTCAGAGTTTGAAGACTTCAATATTATAAATACTCTTCTGTAAAAGACTATGAATAGTAACAGAAAAAAATGTATTCCATGTAATTTCAATGTCTTGTCAAGTATGCTCTCAATTTCTGTACTTTTAGAGATTAACTGAAATCCAAAGAGGAAAACAAAGTCAATACATTTCTTGTGTAAGGATCCAAAACATATAGAGGTCTACAAATGTGTAGAAATGATGAATGTTCTTAAAATAGAAGAAAAAAAAATACTGAATGTGTTCAATAGTGCCTGGTGAATTCTCCTTTGACACCGATGACAGAAAACATGAAGCCTTTCATAGGAATCAAATGCTTCGCAGGAAGAATTTCTTGAGCACTGGTCTTGGCAGAATTCCTCCAGTTCTTTTACATTTCTTATTTTTTTCTTATGAGCTGAATTCTTGAATTTCAACCACAAATGTTCTCTTGAGGTGTAGAGATGGTAACAGCAAGTCCAAAACTTAGATTTCTGTGTCCACCAAACATATTTTTGTTGACCTGGTTATGCCCCTTGAGTTATGCTGAATGCCAATTTCAACTCATCCAGCTTCTTAATAAAAAGAAGTTCTTTGGCAGCATCTTGCTTCACATGTTATATAGTTCACAATATTATTACTATGGGTATTGTGTTATGCCAGCAAGCACAGCACCAATGAGCATGTCTGTAGAGACCCATTTGTTTAATTTGACCACAGCATCAAGATGCAGCTTTGGTAAGTTATACTGCATACTTTTGTCTTGTGGCTTTATTAAAACTATATTTCTTTTCAGCTCTGCTGTGAACACAAGATCTATGTAGCTGATGTCCATTGGTGGTTTTCTCGTTATACATTTTTTTTTACCTTGATTTTTTCTTTCACCAGGTTTGGAATTCCAGTTTATATATTCTTTATTTTTCGTATTCTTTATAATTTTGGCACCCAGTTTGAGACTGAGCATGTCCAATTCCCACCCTAATTTGAAATGGCCAACTTTCTGCAACAGCAGCCACATTCAACTGCAAACCGCACTCCTGATTCAAAAAAGTATAGACAACCATGGTCCTACAGGGGCCTAGCTGACCAGCAGGGGTCGATGCTCCTTATGTTCTGTGATGGACTGGCAGAGCTCTGCAGGCATTGAATTGCAGCTGGTGCCAAAGGCCTTTGAGTGACCATGAGGGACATTCTTCTGCAGAGACAACAATCCTACAGATGAAATCAATATATGACACACAGCATTCCTGTTTGCTATGATTTTACAAGAAACAAAATAATTATTGAAACAGAGCCAAAGCTCACATTCCTGTTAACTGGAATTCTAAGTGACAAGTCAGTGACACAAAGGCAATCATTCAATACGTCAAGAAAAAATGTGTTTATTTTAGGTACACCAATGGGATAATAAATAAGGTATGACATGTAGTGTGTCGTGACAATGCCTTTTACTTTCTCCATGCAGCAAACAATACAATAAATAGATGTGAGCAGCCTAGAGTCATTTGAAAACCAGTGACAGATTTACATTTACTGGTAACAATACTGAATTTTAATTAATTGAAATCGAACTTGAAGTTTTAATCATCCATATTACGGAGTTCCCTGCTTGCTTGTTTGAATACCATAGCAACAGGCTTGCCAGGATCCTTTTTTTCAGCCTTTTTTCAGAACATTTTCACCAATGTTTATTTTGAGTGATGTCACCCAACCAGGTGCCGATGGCTAACGTACGCTTGACCATGAGCAACAAGGAAAGCTCAGCCTTGCTCCAGACAACCTGAACAATTCTAAATTGAAAAGCTAAAATAAACTATGCCGGATCACCCTGAATAAAAAAAACAACAGACACCCCATAAATCATTTAACATTACAGGAACACAAAACTATTTTATCATTTTAAATATACATTTAATCACACTTTCATTAATAACAGTACCAAGAAGCATGTGGTTAAAGAGGCTGAATGAGCCGGAATCGAGTTGTCGCACGAACCGCTCATCATAGAGGTCCAGGCAACGTTCCAACTGCGCTTTACACCAACTTCCAAACCAGCTTCATGCACCGAGTGATGATGGCATAATGGCACACTGAACAGGGCTCACGGTAACCAGGATACGCTTCCAGGATTCTAAAACGTATCTGCAAAATGCTGACCACCCTCTGACTAAACTTACCTTGAAGCAAACCCGAGACCCGCATGCCTGGTTTAGACTCTGATGCATAGATTGTTACACTTTTTAAGAGAATAAATAAACCACTGAAGGTATTTTTTATTTCCTTCTGTTGTTTTGCTGTACCGCTCTCTTCTGGTAGATACTGTGCATACTGCTGGCTAGCTGAAGAGAGTGACAAAACTGTGGCTTGGCTCCTCTCGTGACCGCACTGTATACTCATAATACAAGTATGAACGGAACACCAGCGAGTTTTAAACATGATCATACAACAGTCGCATTAACTTAGGAGTTTCATTTTAATCAATTAATTCCCTCTCCCAGGTGTTCTTTATGGAGTTTAATGAAATAACAGTCCATCAACTGCTATGAATCCTGGCAAGCCTCTTCATAAATACACACAGTGTCACACATTTTCATTTTTATTAAATATCCTTCAAATCAAACTAAAACACTTGCTGTCTGTGGCCCTGTGAAAACAGTTAAATGCCAAGACCTGTTGCTGATCAGACTTTTCTAAAAAATAACTGGTTTAAACCTGCAAGATGCTTTGGTCATGCAATCCCTTAAACAGGGGTTAAACATTTTTAAACCAATAAACGGTGTTGCACAACTCGATAAATAATCAATTGTTTATCATTTCAGAAGGATTGCTTTTTATATATTGTTCAGTAAACAAAATTATTTCGAAAGACAACAGAAATATCAACACCAGCAAAGAGAATACATTTGGTGAGCATGAAACAAAAAAATTTAATTGTTCAGTATTTAAGGGTTTAAAATACAACAAGCCCTTTTGAAAAAAAAAAAAAATCGTAAATTTACAAGCTATCTTAAGTGAGAAATAGTCAAGAACATCAACGGTAAAAGAACTGAATGTCATATATATAAACATTTTTCTGTACAGTTCAGGCACTGCAACAGGCCTCCTAAGCGTGGTGAAAAAAGGATCCTGTGTGTAGCCAGGGTTATTAAAACAGAGTTAAGACACAGTGTAACGTGTCCGCCCACTGGCGCTAATTCAGAATGAAGCGGCTCCAGGTGTTCACATGGCTACATCACCTCCATTTTGGCTCCAATTAAACAGGCACTTCGCAGCCTGACTTAACTCCCATTTTAATAGCCCTGTGTGTAAGCATACTGTGGAAAGAGCGTAAGCTCCTGCAATAGTTCCCGGTAGCATTGCAGGATAACAGCATTCCTATACATAATACGCGACTCTGCGAGGAGCGCGGGGTTAATTCAATGAGGGGGACCGGTCGGTCGTCCACAGCAGCTCGATGTACGGCCATTTTGTCTGGAGGCACCGCTTGACGGGGGTGTCGTCCGTGCGTACCATCGGGTCCTCGAACCCCAGAACAAAAGACGTCCCTTCCACGTACATCACCTGCCGGTCGAGGGGGGGGGGGGGGGGGAGGGAAAAAGAGCGACCTTGTTTACGGAGAGCGACGCAAAGGGGATACGGACAAACCTAACATCAAGGGGACGCGCAATGTGAATCCAATTAAGCGTGCGGCCTCACGCGATGACATCATCAAATTATTGTTTTTGCGATTGCTTCCATGTGCGAGGAGTAAGGTTGCTGCTACAGGTCTGCATTACCTGCACTATTTATAGGGACTCCTAGAAATTCACCACAAATTCGGTGCCCGGGGTGGGTTTAATAGCAGAGGACTGGGTGTATTACAGAACATGCTGAAGCGTGAAGTAAACAGTGTGCCACGTTAAATGAAGTAAGTCACAGAGCAGTCTCAGCATCCCATTACTGCTGGGCTCATCTGGTTTTTTTGTTGTTAAAATGTGAATCTTGTGTGGGTTTTCAGGTCCCCCCCCCCCCTTAAGCCAGAAGTCTCCTGAACTTTGGATCACATTGTTTTTTTAGAGAGAAAAAAAAAGCTGGCTCACTGCATTATTAGGTCACAAGTCCTCTTCTTTTTTGTTTAATGAATTTGAATTAACTGAAAATTTTATGGACCACCAGGATGGCGGGGGGCGGGAAATGGTCCTGCACGTGCGTGTGCGTAAGCATCGTCTGTTCCGCCTTCGGGCACAACGTTTCCCTCTAGTGGCAAACACGGTCGTTATCGCAGTTTTCATCATCTTACGCATTTTAATGCTTCCTGTCATATTCTCGGAGCTTCTATCTAAGAACTAAGACATATGATTTTTTCAGCCCTTCAACCAACACTGTAGTATCTGGGCATTACGAAGAGATATCAGACTGATAAGCCTTGTTATGGAATGCAAACCTTTTCCTGAGGGCACATACGCAATCTGCGACTGACGGTACTGTTTTTCACATTTTAAGATCACTCGCACTTCATACATATACGCCGAGATATGCGTAGGAGTATTTTCATAGTATTTTTTTAAAGGTTGCCCAATAATCCAACAAAATGTCCCCATTTGCTGTACTATATACATGAGAATCTAGTGATAAACACTGGTGCTGTGATATCGCACTGCCTGCAGGGTTTTTCCGTCATTCTCAGTTATCCCAGGGATTAAAGACTGAAATGAGATTTTGAACGAGGCACAGACTCAAGGGGAGCTGGGGAAACCACTGGACAGTCACATAAAAAGGCCATTAAGACTGATACTGAACGGTGCCAGTGGGGAGCAAGCTTCAGGCGGCAGAAAAGAGAGCCCAATCCATTATTGCCTCAATCGCTCGACACGAAAGCAGACAGGTTTGCGAGGGAAACAGATTGTCTTCATTGTGCACTGGCTTTTGTTAAAACCCCAAAAAACCCCAACAATGTCTGTGTATGTTTACGCAAAATAAGCTAAATATTTTCACTTGAGAACGGGGAGTTTACGTTCACGATTTCACAGCCTCTTCACTGGCTGCAAAAAACTTCATATTTGGTTTAGTGGTTCATAGACGATAAATCTGTGTACCATGCGTTACATATTTGTCTAAGTGCACAGAAGAAGATAGTGTTCGAGGAGGAAGACATAAATAACCTGCTTAACAGGAAGTGCAGTCAGTCATAAACATGGGCCCAAAACGAGTCGAGGAAGAACTGACCCATAGTGGAACTCCACCAATCCCAGAGCTGCTGGCTACAGAATCCCCCCCCCTCCCAAAACAAGCAAAAACCTGAACCCCAAAAAACCCTAAAGTGTGGCATCTTAACCCAAAGGAAAACGTTTCAGATCGGATTTGTGCAAGTGCATTTTCTCAGAACAAAAAGGCACCCATTTTGTATGAAGCTAATGAGTTCTGCAGGCTAATGAATGGCTCTGCCTGTCTCTGCTGATTAGCTGTGTCTGCCTCCGTTCTCCGGCTTCCTTCCAGGGGGTCAGAGTTCAGCCGTACGGGGAAGCTACCCGAGGAAAGCACACTTTGGAGGAGGAAGCCGGCCTCCTTTATTTTGTAGAGGGGGGCCGTTACACGCGTCAGTCAGTCCAGTGGACCGCTGTCAACAGATCGAGATCTCAGATGTTCCACAACTCCCACCGAGCCTGGAATTCCTCACAGTCATCCACATATTTACAGATTAGTGGGAAAAAATGGAGAGTTTTACTCAAAATGGAAATGATCTGCAGGAAATTCAAGACCAAGGTTATCCAACTGGCTTCTAAAAAGCACGATGGTATTCAAACTGGCAGCACTGATGTTCGTGTACATCGACCCTGTGTTCCTACGCGTGTCTTGGCTTCAACCAAAGCGTGCGTTTTTCAACCCAATAAACGTCCCCAGAACCTTTAAACAATACTGACGTGTTCCAGCTTGTTTGCCATAAAGGCAGAGAGAGCAGAGTCCGAGGCCCACTTCACGTTACCTTTTCGTTGTGGTTCGACTGCTTCAGCCCGTTGTAGTGATACACAGGAAATGAGTCTGGGATGCCGGAGTCCTGCAATCGCAAGGAAACGTACGTCAACGTCGCAGCCGTCTCTCCGAGAGACGAGGCCTGTTTTTCTTAAAACGCCGAGCCCTTCTCACAGCACAAGACAAACAGAGAAAACGTCCAAACGGGAGCTCGCCGGGGGGCGTAAGGACGGACCTGAAGGCGCACTCACCTGAAGCGATCGCAGAGGGCCCCCAAGTGATGGCAGACGGCGAGAAAAGCGCAAAAAAAAAAACCTCCAGTCCTCTAGTCTAGCTAATTTCCAGAATCGGCACTCACTTAGACCGCGATACAAAAACACAGCAAGGGCTCTGTCACTGCCAATACGTGAAACGGGAGAGCAGGCAGAGGCGAAATCGGGCTCGGGTTGTTTAATTTCGCGGCGAGTGGAAGACATTCCGAGAGACGTCCCAGGGCCCAAATCGCTTTAGCACATTTCCCTTAATTCGCTGTGAAGTCATGACAACGATCTCCTCGGAAACCATTGTCTCGAGTTGTGTTAGCCCCGCTCCGCGTCTCGGTGCCAAGTGTCACATTTATCTGTTTATCTTCGACTGGCGGTGACTCTGTGAGATCTGGAGAGCCGAGGAGCTCTGAGCATGACGTTACCCAGGCCCACTTCTCTAAAGGAAACGACAGGCCTGATTCATTACTGGGGTTGTTTTTTTCCTCGGGACCGTCGTCCGCTGAACCCTGTTCGCTGCCGCACGGCGCAGATGTTTCTTACTGTGTAACGGGGTGAAAGGGGATCCGGGGGGGGGGTGGGTTTGCCCCCGCGAAGGGAGCGCACGCTCGTCCGGCAGTCGCGCGCCAAACCAGCTGCTGGCGATACCAGCGCCTCGGCCCGCCGCCAGCTCGCGAGCGCCATGCGTTTTTCCGGAATTCTCGCCGTAATTTTTAAGCCGCCGTGGCGAAACGTGGCCGTCCGACTGCAGCGCGTACAGGAACCGGCACGTTGGGGGCGGGTCGGAGACCTCGCATCTGGATTTCGCGGAACTGGCTGGATGTGCTGGCGATATCGCATTTCCCCTCTAGAACCTGTAAAACTGAGCTCAGTCCGCGCAGCCCCTAGGCGTCATGAGAAGGCGAGGAGGCGATGCGGAATTGGCCCTTTCCTGGCAACCAGCGCAGCAGTAAAGATTTTGTGTGGACTACAGTTCAGTGCATGGAGGTGGAGTTCAGGTTCGGATGAAAATGGCATACTGCCACACCTCCCAACCCCCCAACCCCCTCCCACCCCACCCACCCAAAAATAAAATTCCATTACCTGATCAGGGAAAAATTCCAGGAGAAAGGGCCCTAGCAATACGATGCCAAGGCCTTCAGGATCTAATTTGTTCTTCATCAGGTTTACACTGAAACACAGATAGAAACGGCATCTGTAAGAAAGCGCAAAGGTGCTCTCTCACACTTTGTAATGGCAATGTAATGTAATTATGTGTGTTGACACAGGTTGCTGGTTCAGAATAAACAAAATCTATGTGATTTATTAGAACTTGTGAGGAACAGCGAGGAATAGCATGTTCGGATGCTAAATATAACCGTCCACGGAAATTCCTGAAAGTTTGAACATTATTGTTTCACGGCAGTGCCACTGATAAAATGTAGAGAGAGATTTCCTTTTAAAGACAAATCTGCTGGCAAAATCTTAGCGTAGCTATTTGCTTAATCCCAAACACAGCCAGAAACAGATATTGCCAGTAATAAGACGTAATTTACAAAGATAAGTGTATTACTGAGTTATAAAAGAGGAGTTTTTTTTTTTAACCACGTTAATATCTTTAAAAATGGCCAAAATATTACCCGCCACGCCATTTGCCATTGCGTTAGCGTTGATTGCACGGAACACTTCAGCCTAACCCATTCAGTTAACACCGAAATCGCAGCATAAAAGAAAACTAAGACCCGGGGCTCTCAGAAGATCTCAGCATCAAACCCAAGACCAAGCCTAAAAGGGAGGTGTAGGTTTCAAACAGACCAAGAGAACTTTGAGCAATAAGCACCGCTGAATGCAGGTGTCAGAAGCATTTTGGCTGTTTAAAAGGACGTTTAGGGGCCAGAGCGGCGTCTGCTGGATGAATTAAGGCGCTCTCGCCCAACCGGGCCGGCTTTGCCGGGTGACATAAAGCGCGGCTCTGTTTGATGGCGCTCTTAAAGCTCTTACCGCCATCCGTGAACTTCACAGTCCTGCGGTACCTGCAGTAGGTCCCAGCATGACTCTGAACGACTTCTGAGAGCTGAGCTACATCACAGAGCTGCAAGCCTGCACAGCTTCAACAAGCACTTCCCGACACGTGCAGGTGTTCAGCAACCCTTTCTGGGCCCAACACGTAAAAACTGGTCACGTTCTGCATGCACTGCAGCATAATGGTGGTACTGCGGTGTACGGAACAATCGACTTCATTGCCTAATGCACTGGACACTCAACTTCAATGGTCTCGCTGGTTTTAGCCACATGCGTCTGTTTAATGCCTAAATGGGGGATTCTTCTCTGAATCTCACATTTTCCAGCGGTCCAGTGAATGACGTTCAAGGCATCAGTATAGTAATAATTGTCTGACACTGGCTTAAACCGGTTCGGTCAATTCATAATCTTTTCCCTCTGTGAAAATGTTGATGTTGAAGTGCTATGTGACAGCCTGTTTGTAAATGGTGTTATACAAAAACAAAGACCTATTGACTTATTCACTGAACGGTGAATCCTGGAAAAAAGTTGAAAAAATCTTGGGACGTGTTCTAAGTATCTTCACAGCAATCTCAGTGACGATGCGGCTCCAAGGAATATCATATGGTCGTGTGATACGGCCGTGTGATCTATGTTATGTGGCCGTGTGATCGATGAAGCAGGCAGGCAGGCAGGCGGGCCATACTGGAGCCGCTTCGCTGGCGTCCAGCAGCAGGGGGACCAGGCCGTTTGACTGCGCGGGTGATTGGCAGTTTAGCTTACCTCATGTCGTGTGGCAAAAACCCAAACTGTAAACACACATCACAGTCTGCGCGGCCCTTTAACACTGAGGGGGCGGGAGGACGGGGGGGAGACGGACACTTCTGAGGACTTATGTGAAGGGGGGGGGGGGTGTCTATAACACCAGATGCGCTGGAGACACGAACAGTATGCGCTAGGCCTTGGACCGCGCGCGGCGTACCCCTGCCAAAATTACTTACTACTCGGGCTCGGAGACGAGATCCAGGGCCTTCATCACGTCCTCCAGTAGTGTGTCGGGTATGAAGCCATTATCTGCAGGGGGAAGAGGGACAGAGACAGACGGAGAAGTGCTTTAAAAACAGAGGAGATCTGAGACGGGCGAGCCAGCAATCTGAGGCCTGATAAACAGATACCCCCTCAGGATGGCCTGACCTCCGCTTTGAAAAAGCTGAACGACAGGCAGAAGACTTAAAAATCTGAGCATCAAGATTAACAGGAATCTTAACCCAGAATTTTTGCCTTATCCTGAGTAATCTAAGACGAACCTGAAGAATGAGAGGAGCCGATGCAAGAAAAAGAACAGAACTACTCAGGCATTAACAGATTTAACGCACAAACACTCAGGGTTCAATGCCTGTGCAGACTTCCTCAATGTCAGCAAAGCTCAGCATTATCTTCTCTTTACTCCATATCTCCTCATTTTTCAGGTTAAAGTTACTTTGGTAAAAACCTCTTGAGCCAGATCTCCTCATAGTGTCATTCATGAACTACATTCAGAGTCACTCTTTTTCCAACACAAACACATTATCTGAAAACAAAAATCAGGCTTTGTTAATTCGCTAAATGCAGTGTCAATCAAATTCCTGGCCTGCATTTGCTGTAGTCACTGAGTGTTGCATTCTGGGTAAGAACAGTGTACAGTGGATGGTGCCAATGAGCCATGATCTCCCACACTTCCCTCTGTGATTCAGTGTGGAAAGAGATACTCCTCACATGAACAGAATTGTGTAATGCCCCATGCCAGTCTGCATAAAAGGGTCAGGTCAAGCACTCTATAGCAATCAGGGACTGAAGGACTTCAGATTACTTGTGTACGTAACTTGAGCCTAATTCCAATTCCAGTGAAGACCCATCCCACATCCAGACTGCAGTTCAACCACATCTGGGCAAAAACCGGACCTCAGATTTAAGCACACACCATTCAATTGTTTGATTAACTCTCATGTAGGTATACTTTCAAACTGTCCACTACCCAGCATGCTTTGAGGTAACCAACATGCACTAAAATGTCCATATATTGAAATTACAAAATATTAATGCCCAATGGTTTTATTAATGGTTTTTTATGTGCTGATCTTTATTACGAAGAAAATTTGCATTGGGAAATAAGCTAGCATGGCCAGGATGAGTTGTCATGGAACCTGAAATCACCATGGTAACGGCACAGAGTGGATTACTGTGCATGCACAGGGATGAGACTGAGGCAGATATTAATCCCAGAGCTTCTACTTTCAGATGAAGAGAGTTCCATGTGTTCCAAAATGGCGTGCATTGCAACCTCTGCCCATCTCACAGAAACCAAAAAACACCGGATGCAGGACTTGATCACATATGTGGATCCGTACTGAAAGTGTATAGTCTGCAGACTGATTAAAAAATGCATTTTTTTTATTTAAAAGAGTGTGGACAACTTGTCCTCCTTTAATTTTTTGCTTTATTCAGACAGGTGGGAAGCAGAGAGGGCATCAGACGAAGAAACCACAGCTGAGAAGGTGCCATGGCGGGGGCCGAACCGCGTCCCGTGCGGAAGGGTATGGCTTCACTCTCCTACGGACTCTGCCACTCGCCTCACCCTGCTGTTTCTATTAAACAGATGAGAGGTGTGAGCTCTGACCTTCCATCTAACACAGTAAATTACAGATGAACGCGACTCTTACGAACAAAACCCCAGTGACATCAGACACATATAACCACGCCCAGTTTATTCAGGAAGCCAATGACGAGATTTCTCACGAACCCAGGAAGAAGCGGGTTAACGGAGAGCTTAACGCAGCTTAACATAGCACTGCGCCGGGACCAACCGAGGGGACCAACAAAAAAACCAAAAAAAAAAAAAAAAACCGGGGATGTTCCAAGACACTGTCCTTTCCATTAATCCAAAAAAAACAACAGGCGAAGAGGCCGGAAACTGGCTGGAGGGAGCGTGGGGCAGGATTCGAGGAGAGCGGGGGTGAGGTGGGGGTGGGGGGGGGGGGGGGGGGGGGGGGGGGGCGAGCGAAGGTAAAGGAGGCTGCCTGTCCCGGTTTCCATGGCGAGTCCTCACATTTGTTTGGCAGGGGTTCTAATTGAGACTCGCTCCTACAGCGAGGAGCGGCGGTCTGGACTGTTTACATATTTGGTGTTGAGGCAGACGAGATCGCTTTCAGCTGGAGCGCGGAGCGCCCGCAGCAGGGAAATCAATCAGCCCCGGGCCCTTCCCCTCTCTGAAACGCATAAGACATAACAGAGACCATCGCTGATTGGGAGCCAGCTGGACTGGGCTTAACCCCGCAGCTCGCTAACCGCGGCGCAGTTTCTGAGGGCCCTGGAGGCGCGCTGTTTGACCGTGGCGTCCGACTGCGGGCTGCCCTGCGAGCCTGGCGCTGACCTGCCTCCTGACTGGCTGTTTGGCAGACGCTAGCAAGTGTCTGTTTTCCAACCGCACGCACACGCACATTCACACGCACACACACGCAAGCACGCACACACACATATACACACATATGCGCACACACATATGCACACAAACACACACACAGACATGCACACGCAAGCACGCACACACACATATACACACATATGCGCACACACATATGCACACAAACACGCACACACAGACATGCACACGCAAGCACGCACACACACATATACACACACACGCACACACACATATGCACACAAACACACACACAGACATGCACACGCAAGCACGCACACACACATATACACACACACGCACACACACATATGCACACAAACACACACACAGACATGCACACGCAAGCACGCACACACACATATACACACACACGCACACACACATATGCACACAAACACACACACAGACATGCACACGCAAGCACGCACACACACATATACACACACACGCACACACACATATGCACACAAACACACACACAGACATGCACACAGACATGCACACAGACATGCACACAGACACACAGACAGTCAAAACCGTTTAAAGTGAAGAATTGCATGTACGTTCAAACCACTTCCTGCTTCGTCCTCTTTCCTTTCAACCAGCTTTACCCCAATAATTCTTATCTGCTCCCGATATGGAATTCCCATTTGTGGGAAAAGCAGCCCCTCCCACAGAAGCAACCTTTGGGAGATTTAGAGGGCGCGGAAGCACACGTTCTCTTCTAAAGCGCACAGACAGCCGCCACTTCTCTTCACCCCGCCGCACGCCAGAGCCGCACGCCAGAGCCGCACGCCCGCCGCTCTGCAACGGCACACTCCACCCACTGGTGCAGGCAGACCGCAGGAGCCCGAACGAACAGAGGAGGCGCTGTGGTGCGCCGAGACGGTGACAACCCGTCAGACTGAAACTCTCTCTCGCCGGACGATGCTAATCCTGCGCCGCGGGCCCGGACGTGGTGGCGATCCGGAAGCAGGCTAATTCGGGAGGGCGTGTCCCTGCACCAAAACCCAGCGGTTCAGCCGTCCGAGACACCCGCCAGCCCCCCGCACTTTCCTCCGGTCAAACGCGCAGTAATGGGAAACAGTTGTGGCGCGCAGACGTGCATGCAAAGCGCCGCACTGTTCTCATAAACACACAGAGCGCAGGAACGCTGTTTACCGCATTAGAAAAGACTGCGCTTCCAGAACATCCTGTCTAAAGAGACCAGAAAACACAAAGGATAAAATGTGACTCGTCCCCCATTCTCACACATCAAAAAGTTTTTCCTTTTTCAAAATTCAAGGACGTGGAAACCCATGAAGGGGTTGTGGGGGGTGGTTTGGGGGAGGGACTTGGTGTGCCACCCATGGTGGTTCTGGTGACGACTGCGATGTTTACGATTAACACGATGACCACACCGCATGGGGACCGATATTCATAAGCCTGTAGCAGGCGCGGTTTCACCCTCTACAACATGCACCGGTCACGTGCTTCCTGAGTCACGTCACCGTGTCTTTGGCTCACGTTCTGGTGTAAAGAGAAACCAGAGGGAAGCAATTAAAAAACAGCTGTGTCTTTGAGGCTGGGAGCCCAGCACATAAAACTGGAGCTTATGTGCCCGGGCCCAGCCGGTGCAGGAGTCTGCAGAATCCATCTCTTCATTAGTTCGGGTTCTTAAAGCAAGACACAAAGAACGTGACCGCCAAAGGTCTCGGGCCACACTGCGCGTTAATGACCCGCCGTCTCCTCCACAGCCGCGCGTTACGGGATCAGGCAAAACCGCTTTCTTAAGACTGCCTGCGCTGCAGTCAAACTCAGACTCAGTGTTTTAAAAGATTCCTGAAACGTTAGGAAAGCAATCCAAACTCGTTCGTGAAGAGGCAGGAAAAGCAAAGCGACGTGGTCTTCGTTACGAAGTGCTCCTCTGAGCGGGCGCTGGGCGAGGGCGTTAAGAGGCGGAAGAGCGGCCTCCCCTGCCCTGTAATAAGCGCAGCACAAATAAAGCGCTGGAGCTGCGGTTTCCTGCGCGGTCAGGCCCAGGTTAGCCCCATTAGCACCGCGCTCGGTTCCCCCGCACCCCTCCGAAAAACAGCACTGGGCCCTTCGGTTAAAGATTAGATGAATGGGGAGGGCGGGGGGTCGGTGGATGCGCAGAGCCCAGAGCGAACGATGGGATCTGTAATCCTCGCTCTCCGGGCGAGGCGTCCCCCCGGCCCCCCGTCAGAAAAACACAGAGATCACTTCCGCTCTCACTGAGGGGGGCTGAGCGTAGCCACGGGCAGCCGAGCCTCCTCAGACAGGGGCACGCGACCGTGACTACGGCCCGGTCCAAACAGGAAGGAACACGCCCCCGCCACACACGACCGTGACTACGGCCCGGTCCAAACAGGAAGGAACACGCCCCCGCCCCGCCACACGCGACCGTGACTACGGCCCGGTCCAAACAGGAAGGAACACGCCGCCACCCCGCCACACGCGACCGTGTTTACTTGGCGTCTAACTCTGGGTGTCTGCATTCCACGTGGCGACGTCAGCGTCTATCTGCGCTGGATTTGGCGGGCAGCATCCCTGCCCCGTTCTTTCACTGCTGGACGGCAAAGAAAACGTTGGGAGCGAGAGAGTAGAGTCGACCGAGACCGTCAACTTCAACCAACGCTAACCGAAACCAGTAAATTAAGGTGTAAAAGTGGTGCAATGACCCGAGTTCAGGAGTGAGTTCACAAACTGTTCACCGCCCTGTGGGCCAGCTGCCCTGTTGGCTCAGGGAAGGTCAACACTGGTTAGCGGAGTGCAGTGTCTGTAAGTGCTTGTGGAGAACACACACCATATGATAGCAATAGTGGTGTAATGGTAAAAAAAACAGCTGCAGAGAAAGACCTGCAGGAGGACTTACCTTCTGGGTCAAAGGTCTGGAAGACTCTCCGAGCCTGTTCAGATGGAGACTCCGGGGCCACCAGGGCCATTTCCTGCAGCACGGAGACAAATACATTTAAAAAAGACAGATTTCACAACGTACAGTTGATTCTGAGTATCAGCCTATTTTCCTCAAACATTTGTGGCGGTAAAATGCTGTAGAAGTTCTAAGAACGTTGCTGAAGTTATTAGCCTGGGGAGGGATCAAAGACGAAGCACATTCAATGACTTGATAAAGAAAGGCATGCGCTTTAGAGTGATGCATAATGAAGGAAAAGCTCTGTTATAATGAACTCCTCCTCACACCACAACACACTGTGACGCTCCCACAGCAACCTCAGTACAAGCTCCACCAAAGAAAAATGCTAACCTAAACAAACAATTACTTCAAAGTTTTGCAATCAACCTTTGAAAATGACAGTCCTTAGTGCATGCACTTAAAGCCGCGTTTCCACCAAAATTACCCGGAACTTTCAGTCCCAGGAACTAAAAGGTTCCTTCAGCCAATGGTTGTCTGCGTTTCCACCGGGGTCTAAAGTACCGCGAAGATTAGGCAAATTAGCCCACTGACGTTGTCGTCGGTCCATCTGTCATATGATTTCTTCTGTAACCCCATACTACCACCGAAGTAGCCTACATTATTTTCTAATAACCGGGACAGCCCGGAGGGGTTTATTCCACTTATATACAACGGGTTACCAACAATGACTATATATGGTTACTTTTGTATTTATTGATTTTCATATATCCTCTCAAACACATTCATTAACAGCAGAAAACATGCACACGTTGTAAACAATTTGCTGTTTTATTACTTTCTCGTCGTCAATTCCATAGAGGCTAATTGCAAAATGACAAGAATAGAACGAAAACTCGGACTTGCGTGAAAATGTAAATTAGTAGTGGTACAGCCACCGTTTGCTTTCCTTCGAAGTTACTGCTAGCCGAGCAGCGAAGTGTGCCCTCCAGATGCGAACCATGCACCATAAATGAGTCCATAGTCTCCCTGGTCTTTCGTGGAATTGAAAAATGGCAGTAAATTACGGCAGTCTGAAAAAGCTAAGCGAAGATAACTAGAATTAACCTGTTATTTTACCCGGATAAAAAGTGCGGAAGGTGATTTCCAGTTTGCTTGTACTGTATCACCAATGTTAATTATGCAGAACTACGCATACCTCACATAACTG
Source organism: Anguilla rostrata (assembly GCF_018555375.3). Taxonomy (NCBI): domain Eukaryota; kingdom Metazoa; phylum Chordata; class Actinopteri; order Anguilliformes; family Anguillidae; genus Anguilla; species Anguilla rostrata. The sequence goes on from NC_057933.1 coordinate 48,054,406, forward strand.
TATCAAACGTTTTGAGTCAATTACAACGGGCTAACAAAGAAAATCCGGAAGAAAATATTCAGCAACCGAATTAATCCGTTTGAATGTTTTGGTAGCCTACGTAATATGCTGTCCCAGCACGAATGCTTAGCATTTTATAAAACGAATACTAAAGCAAGAAAAGAACAGAAGAGCACACGTTATAATTCCAAGACGTTGACAGGTTATAACCAAAAGTAGGCTACTGCGCCGCATAACATACAAGTTTGATTTGAAGTTATTATGAAAATAAATTGGTTTGCCTCTGCATATTTTCAAACATGGCGGGTAATGGCGGAAAATAAATACAACACAAATGCTACGAGTACTCGACCAATCAGAAATGTTCAGCGCTGCAAGCTCCACCCAAAAGGTTCCTGTACTTTCGGAAAGTACTACCCCCCGAGCAGGAACGTTTTGGGGGGTAAAACAAAGCCCCCAGAACTAAATTTAGACCCTAGTTCCTGCGGTGGAAACGCACTGAGTTCCTCAAAAGGTTCCTAGTTCCGGGGTATAGTTCCTGCGGTGGAAACGCGGCTTAATATTAGGGTTGACATGCTATCTTGAAGGAATGTTTCAAAATCATAATAAAGTTTAATATTTTTCATCCACAATTTGTATTTTAGGCTACATGTACTGTAAGGTGATGGCATCTAAAATTAAATGAGCATGTATGATGTAATGTTTCTAAATATACTGCTGGTGGCATTATTCATTTCCCGAAGGGGCAATCAATAGCCATTCTACACTATAGTTATTTTGTTAATCTGTGGGGGGAACCAAGGGGGGGAGAGGCGACAAATGATAATAACTTGGCAGAATGAAAGAATGGCTTTCCAAATCAGAGATAGCATGACTAGTGCACAAGTGCGTGCGACTTAAATGAGCGGCAACACGCAATTATTCTTAGTTTATGCCATAACATAATCGAGGCAGTAGAAAAAAACCACTTAGGAACGTGCGTCTTTGCGAGCAGGCCGGAATCGTAGTACAGTACACCTTTTCTTAGGGGTCCTGCCGCACAGTATAGCATGTCTACAATAACACCAGCACCGGCGCAATCTCCAAAATATTCGCCCGTTATTAGCCAATGAAAAGATAAGGGAGCCGCAAAGCCGGGCGCTTTGTTTCCACTCTAAACCCGCCCCTAATTAGGCGCTGTCGGACGTCCACGCGAATCAAAACACGCCGTGATTTATGGCGAGCAAATAAACCCAGTGTGTACTTGGGCCCGTTTCGAACAACAGCGAAACACCGACCTGCGGGGGGGTTTCGGTGGCCGGGGGAGAGAGCGTGTAGAAAACAACGCGCCTTGACAGATTTCATCGCAGTTTGAGCGTGTGAAGCCGTGCGGCGCGTAGAAACATTCCAAGATGTCCGTTGGAATAAACCCCTCGAACTGATGTGTTGGACACGAAGAAGGCCCCCCCCCCCCCCCACACCCCGAAATGATGGATGGTGGGAACGGGGATCTCTGGCAGTTTCACGAGCGTGTGCGGAACTAATATTCTATTTTCTTTATTTTTATCTGTAACAGAAAAATAATTCAAAGATCAGGATCATTTAAAGACATGTTAATAAGTTTTGAGAAAGTACTACCCAGGGAAGGCACCAGGGACCTGGGTGAATGTACACAACCACTGACAACTCCTTGCCTTGCTCAGGCAGCACAGTGCAAGCACCTGGCGCGTCTGTCTCAAGGTCATCATCAAGCATTTACCAAGCTACTGAAGAAAACATCAACTTAAACTAGTCAGACACATCTTCAATAACTATGTGACATTAAGGATAATCTTTTGGAGAACAATCTTAGGTGGACTTTTAAACTTCAAACACATGCTTCACGAGTCACTGATCTTACTGCTAAAATGATCTACAATTCCACTGAAAATGTACTGCGCCTCTTACAGGCTAGAATACAAATTAATACACCATCTCATAAATAATGCAAACTGTCTCATTAAAAGACCACAGTAATCAATCCAAAAAACTGAAACTTGCTCTTTTTTTCAACAAAATGAACGAATGGACAGAGAAAGTTTTTAATAGCGGGGGGGGGGCAGGGAGGGGGGAGATTAGACGGAAATCAGTCATTGAAATCAGCATCGCAGATGTTGACATAACCCAGTGCACCTCATTGAAGTGCTCACCTTGGCGTAATTTGAACCGCACTCAATGAAAAGTCCTTGTTTTCTCTGAACAATGCAAGCAGAGCCCCGGGCCCACTTCAGTCGCTTGCAGCTCCACTCGGCCGAACTTGAACTGCGGACATCGAAAATAACCGGTCCCTCGAAAGACTGTTTACCAGAGCTGCCTCTTACACAAACAAAACAGCCCTATTGAAAATAAACTGCGAGTGTATCCTCTCAGCATGGATATTATTAAAATGCCAGTCCTCCTTCCTAGAATTTCATAATACAAAGAGATTTGGGAATCCTTTCCAGCTCCAGAGAGAGAGAAGGGTAGAGAACTCCCAGCTGCCGGTGGGTCAATGAGTAAGAGACTGTTCTCCGGGACATCATGAACAAATGCTCAGAGTATTTATAGTTTAGAGCAAAAAATAATATACTTCTTCCCAAATCCAGCTGCAGAGAAGAATCCTCTTGTTCATGGCTCAAATGAGTTGTTAGTTTTTACATTACGTTACGCAAACAGTTTGTAAAATATATGCATTCAGAGGGGGAAACGTTTGCACCGTTTTACGTTTTCATGGATGAAGAAACGTCGATAAGGTTTCACTCGCAGGCATCTATGCACAGGCCCTAATTTAGAGTAAACCTTGGCATGACATATTTCATTTTGGCATTAGGGGCTTTGGTTAGCTTTAGCATCGACTAGCGGCGGAGAGTTCTTACAGGGCCTGAGCGGTAAATCAAACAGAACAGGTAACAAGACCGAAGACAAACAATCTCTGCTAACTTTATAGACGACTCGCGGAAACATTCCTTGAAGTTTACGACACAAAATTACCGGCTTTCTGACTGAGATTTCCTGCCGGGTGCAGAAACGCATTTCGGCTAATTACCTGCACATACCTAATGCCTGCATGCATATACACACGCTGGCTGTGGTAAACGCAAGGGCTGTGCGCGTGCGACAGCCGTGGGATATCCAAGCGGACTGGCAGTGACGTGTTTGAATGGGATTCAGGGCTGACAGGTAGACGAGGAAGTTCAACCGAATGCCATCCCTCAATATTTCTGATTCACTCACTTTACCTACCCTCCTCTTCCTCACCCTCACAGCATCCCAGATTTGAGCACAGGCTCACTGCTGTTACTGACAGTGACATGTTAAAACTTGAGGCTGTGAGGGAGTTTCTGAAGTTAAGGCTTTTAATTTAAGGGCAAATGTCCACGCTCAGGTATTTGTCATCAGGAAGTACCTTCAACACAAAGTTGATGACACAATGAAAGATGAAAAAGTCTTGTTGCTTGTTGGGAAGCCATTGGGGCAGATTATATGCTGCCCAGACATGGGTCAAATATATATTTGATGTCTTATACTTAGTTTTAAATACTTTTGTAAACAAGTATATGTTGTTGAATGTTATTTTTTTAAAACATAGTATTTAAAGGGCACTACATATGGTAATCATTTGATGATGAGTCCATGTACTCGACGCAAATGCAGGGCAATGTATTTGAAGATATTTTAAATGTATATGGGGAAAACACACTTTAAACTTTAAAGAGCATTTTAGGTATTTCATTTGAAAACAATTCAAAGACATTTGGATAGAATACAACATTTTTTCCAAATTGCTCTTGAAAATTTCAAATAGAAGTACTTGTTTTGGGCAAGATCCACACAAGTTCCCAGAATGCCATGTCGAACCCCAAAACGCATTGTTATCTTGACGATCCAACCAGAGCAACATGGAGGGCAGCCGAGGCTCCCTCCTCATTATGAGTTTGGGCTGCGGGGGAAGCGGCCGGCGGGGAGGAGCGGAGGAATGGTAGATAAAGGTCTGGGATGCAGCCCAGCTCTGGGAGTGAGCGAAACAGCCAGGATGTCTGGGCACCGATAGAGAGGGGAGGCGGTATTAGGATTCCTAGCTACGACGCGCAGGACGCTAGGAGCGAGCACAGCTCCACATTGCGGAAGGGTTAGCGGGTTAGCGACAGAAAGAAGCTGGAAATCACCCACGCCGCCATTGCGTGCCGTTCTCAAACGCTCCGATTTTCTGACCGTGTTCGCCACCGGTTTGCTCATTCAAATAAATAATCTGTGATTGCTATGCATTGTATGCTGCTCACCGCAGTCATGTACCTTCAGCAGGATTCAATTTGTACTGGAAGGAAGAAGTATTCCTTCAGGCAATAACAGAGGCAAACAATGTTGTGCAACCAACGGTGAGGACAAACCATAGTGTTCAGCGTGTAATAAGCACAGTAAAGATCGAACAAAGAAGCAACCCAAGCTAAAAAAGGAGAACGATGCGTGCAGATAATTTGAGGTTAAAAATACCTTTGCTCGTCACAAACGCGGCAGACGACAAATTGCACATCTTATCACCGGGAAGTTAATTATAAGCGTGGCTCCCGTTATCGGCCCTTTAACTAAAGGCCTGGCACAGGAATTAAGCTGCGTGTGCGAAAAAGCAGCCATGTCCGAAGGCAAGAGAAGCCTCGCTATGGAAACAAAACAACCCTGGGCGCGGGGGTCAGTTAGTGCATCTCTGTTTGTTACCCTGGTCCCACTTCTGTTTGCTTTTGCAGGATGGTTCCCAAACAAAAGGAGGCCAGACGTTATTTAGTCTCCGGCAACACAAACGCACGCATTGTTGAATTTACCTGCCATTTACGAGTCTTTAAAAGACAAATAACGGTGGCCCAAGTTACCAGGTTTGGGAGCGTTTATCAGGGAAGATTTTCATGCAAAAACAAAAACAAAATAAAAAAAAACTTGTCGATCACCTCATTTGCGCTTACAATTCATTTGGAATTTTAAAAATCCCAGTATATTCTTTTGAGCAATACACTTCTAAAAACAAATAACACAGAACAACAACTGTCTTGTCCCTCCCTTAATAATATAGCATAAGAATAAGCACCGTGTATAAAAAAGGAAAATATGCTCTCATCCAGCCAGTACATAGGAGTCAATAAAAAGACACCAACGAGAAGACGAAATTAAAATACAAAGCAGTTCCAAAATCTACTGTGCTGAGTAAGAACCATTTCCTTGATTTGAACAAACTACATGAAAACGCACACTTCCCCAGGGATCCGTTTCAAAGGCTTTTTATGAGAAAATTTGCAAAGCAATTACAAACTCGTCTGAGATATTACATGTTACACGATAATTGCACGATGCTATGAATCATTTTCCTGGACACAGCCATTGGCGTCCTTTATAAGGTCTTTTTCCCGAAAGACAGGGGGAATTTATACTTCTTCACAGCTTGTTCGCATTTTGAAAACCCAGAATCTGGCTTTCATTACGGACACAGCGAGAGATCTACCAGTCGCCGTACAAGGAAGTTTAAAAACGCCAGCTCTGAAATCTAGAGAGTACCAGGACGGCCAATTTTCGATGACCGCTTGCGTGAAACATTCTACAAATGCAGCGCTCTGTGTTCTGTTAGGCAGGCCACTGGCTCCTCACCCGCCAACCGCTGGAGGAATGGAACAGGCCACACCGCCATTGAAAAACCTTACTTTCAGAGCGGCCGTCAGTCACAGTCCAGTCATTTCAAGGACATGAGAGAGGGCAAACGAAGCAGGAAACATAGCTCCCGATCGCCAGAAAATAGTCAAACAATATGAAACATACGCTGAATACCTTTGTGCTTATTCAGAAAATGTGTCATACTTGGAATGATTTTCCTCTCACCAACAGCGAGAACAAAATAAAGCGAAACGCCAGAAGAATGTTACTGTGTTTTATAGTCTTCAAGGCAGACTTGGACATCAGCCTGCAGCACTGAAATGTTGGTGAAAAACTCAAACGATGCAGAGGGGGATATGGGCCCAAGGGTTACTCAGTGGCTTGTAAAGAGAAGCTTGCAATGGCTAGCCTTAAAAGGTTATATGCTGCGAACAAGAGAGAAACCACCACTGTTACACCTGCAATGTCCCGAGCTCTCCGATTGGCTCTCCCATCTCAACCTCGGGAAACGACCTTGACGTCCATCACACACGATCAGGTGTACATAGCCTTGCTCGTAGCACCGAGAGTGACATCTCCATGAGAGGCTTCTTTCGTTGGCTTAAGCTACAGCAGACACAAGCTTAAATTTCATTTGGCCAACTGTTTAAGCTTTTGTTTACCTACACCTTTACGGCAAAATTGTACTATGAATCCTTAGCATAACATATAACCATGAAAGACAGATAACATAGGTATAGATATTTTATAGGAGAAAGCACTATACAAGTTCTTTATGACTAAAACCATTAGTTAGAGACAAAAAAACACATAATTATTTCCCTTGTGGTTTAAATTAGAGTACTTGTTCTTGCTTCAAACAGTGGTGATTCAGACCATAGGCGGTCAGTTCTGAAAGTCGGGTGTGGTAAATCTGTGTGGGATTTAAGCACCATGCATCCTGAGCCGGTCACTCAGTGCAACGCTCCACAGAGTGTCCAGCGCACACCGGCCTCTCCAAGCTCGAGGAAATCCCAACAATTCGGAGATAGCGATCTCGGGGAATTATACCTAGCCCCCAGATGACTCGCCTTCCTGGAACCGGGTATCGCTATTGTCCGAGGGACACGGAACTCCCGCTTCCACTTGACTGACTCCACGGCGGCCTGTCGGCCTGCTTCAGAAGGGATATCGGCGCTAATCCTCTTTTGTACTGTAACACTATATCTGGTCTTAAGTACCGATGAGTAACCCGATAGAAGGCCACAGTTCATTGGCTGGAGACAGGCACTTCAATGTCAGCCTCGTTTTACGCCGCGCTCCTCAGGCCTCTCCTTTGTTAACAAAGTAGTTCCATAGTGATGCGTGACAACGTACGGACAGGGAACCAAAGAGGCATTGTTTTCTTTTAAGAGAGATGCGTGCTATACAGCCATGAGATACAAGGGGTTGGGAGAGAGTCGTGTAGCGACATTATCACCGAAACAAAGGAGTGTAGCAATCTCCCAGGATGTCCGACAGCTGTGCCACCCCTCCGCCATGAACAGCCCGTCAGGCATCACGGCAAAGGCCCTCTCCAAAAGAAGGCTCCTAGCCGAACCGTCTAAAACCAGCTCACAGCACCGGGCTTCTTCAAACCACTTTTTCAAACCACGGAACAAATTTAAGAAATAAAGGTCTGCCCCCCAGAAACTTCGGACCATCTGGGGAGAGCCAAATTGACACCATCCTCTCCTCCTTCCCTGTGCCTTTAAAAAAAATCGCAAAGGTCAAGTCTGACAATAAGAAAAAAAAAGACCTATTAATGGATATTACTTTACACTCCGGTTCCAGCCCAGTGCAGCCCATTTGCCAGTTTATCTGCACTTCGACTGACATCAGTGTTTTCTATAGAGCTTTCCCCACTGCTTTGTGCCCGTTTCCCCCATTCTTCTATGCACCCTGACATTCAAACCCCAGCACAGATTAAATCTATCCATCTATTATATCAATTCCCAATTTTGGACACATTATAGTATCAGCAAGAGGGAGGCAGTTCAAACCGCTCCCAATGTCGCAGACAGAAGAGCATGAGCGAGCCAAAGGGCCACAGAGAGAAGCCAGACCTCCGCCGGTAGCTTCAGAGACATAGGAAGCTCGGGGTCCCAGCTCCCCTCCAAGCAAATTACCGGACCGTGAACGCCGCCGCGAACATGAAAGGTCCCCGAGAGCGACAGACGTTTTCCCCATCAGCGACTACGCCTCCCAAGCGCTCCCCGACCCCTCCTCCTCCTCCACCTCCACCTCCTCCTCCTCCTCCTCCGACGTTCCAGCCTGAAAAAGAAGCTCACCCCATCCTTAGAGGGGCGAGGGTCCCCGGTGAGACCATGTTAAAAAAGAGATAAAATCCCCACCGCTCCGAGTGGCGGAGGGGCAGGGATGTGAAGCTGATCATGTCCGGCACTTCAAACGCGCCGCCCCGCGCTAGGGACCGCGCTCGGAGCAACGTCGGGCCCGCGCCGGCCAGCCGGGCCGGGCCGGGAGGAAACCCGACTCACAGCCCGGGGTCTCGGCCTCCCCGGCGCGTCCGTCTCCTTCCCCTCTGTCCCACAGCTGTCACGCCGCCTCTTAAGTTTTTGTGCAAACAACGGGCCGCCGGCCGCCCCAACACGACACCCGATCGCCGCCCATTGTCCGGGTCTACGGTTTCCGTTTTGTTAAGGGGATGTAAAGTGACTATCCATTACCTGCCCCCCCCCCCCCCCCCTCCAGGGGTGTCTACCTATGGCGGTATCAATGCACTTCTGAGAGGACGCGTTCTCGCTGGGCTTTGTGAAATCAAATCGGATACACTGGAGGGCAAATCCTATCAGCGCGTCTGCGAAAGCAGAGGAGAATAACCACGCACGGCAGGAGCACGTACGCAGAGGTCCTCTTCGCCCCTTTCACGGCGAGCAAACGCACAATTTGTTCAGGGACCGCGCAGACTGAACGGAGGGCTTGCCGCTCTTTTGTCGGGTTGGTTTACAATTATGAGGAACAAATGAGTACCGGCGAGAACAAGGCTGGGGTTACAGCTCAAATCAAATCAATGCGCTGAACTGAAAATGTATCCATTTATTTTTAGACAAAAGGCCCAACGGACTTAAGTTTACAGAGCAGCAAGATCCTGGCCAAAACTCTAACTATTCTCAAGGCATTGACTTTCACATCCCATACAAGGAGCTAACAAATCAGGTAGAGAGCCTTACACATTTAAACTAAATAAGGCTTGCCTGACACAAGCAAATATATCCAGCTGTTCTACTAATGTATAACCATGTCTCCTGTGCTCCTGTTTCAGCTTAGTGAGCAACAAGCCACTCTTTAATTAGATGTTAGGAGGGTAGGCTAGCTCGCAAGCTGTGTGCCTTGCATCATAAACAAAGAGTTAAAACATAGTTTGTCACTAAATAAAATTCAAACAGAAGACTGTGTGTTTGGTCTCCCTTAAACATCATAAATGAAAACATTGATTTAAACTACACATGGTTTGCATGAAAACCACCAGCAGCCTAAAATCAGGCCGAGTCTTGTTTTTGTTTGTTCATTTAATTAATTTACCGAAAGACTCAACTGGTAATGCAACACAAAAGGAATGGCTCGTGTGCAATGTACTGGATGAGTCATGGTATGAGAGCTGGACATGTACTGCAAGACTCAACTGGTATTGATTTTCATGATTTGGCTCCGTACTTCAATTTTAAATTCAAACAACACATGTCAATAAAGTACACACTCACAGAAGTTATTTAAGTGTATTTCTATACACTCTGGTTTACAGCACTTTTTATACATAGCCACCCCCCCCCCCCCCATTACAGGGCATGTTTGGGATAAATGGTTTGCCAAGAAGTACCGAAAAGAGCCGGATGAGTTCTGGAAAAAGGTCTTATGGATAAACGAGACCAAAATTAACTTTTATCAGAGTGATGGCAAGAGCAAAGTGCAGAGGCCAAAAGGAACTGCCTGAGACCCAAAGGATACCACCTCATCTGTGAAACATGATAGAGGGGCTGTTATAGTTTGGGCATTTAAGGCTGCCACAGATACTCACTTGTCTTGTGATACTCACAGGTCTTACTTGTCTTCATTGATGATGTAACTGCTGATAGCAGCAGCAGAATGAATACTGAAGTGTACAGAAGCATTCAATCTGCCCAAGTTCAACCAAATGCCGCCAAATGCATAGGATGACACTTCATCCTACAGCAAAACAATGATCCCGAACATACTGCCAAAGCAGTGAGTTTTTCAAAGCCAAAAACTGGAAAATTCTTGATAGGCCAAGTCATTCAAATGATCTGAATCCAACTGAACATGTGTTTCACATGCTGAAGAGAAAACTGAAGCCAACTATTCCCTGAAACAAGCAGGAGCTGAACATGGCTGCAGTACAGGCCTAGCAGAGCATCACCACAGAAGATACAGAGCAGCTGGTGATGTCTATGGGTCACAGACTTGAAGCAGTCATTGCATGAAAAGGATATGTGACAAAGTACTAAACAGCATTACTTTTGACAAAACCATTAATAATGTCCCAAACATTATAGTGCCCTGAAATGGGGGGCCATGTATAAAAAGCACTGTAATTTCTACAAAAGTGAAACCATCCACCAACCCATGCATCCATTTTCTATACCCGCTTATTCCCGCAAAGGGTTGTGGGAGGTGCTGGAGCCTATCCCAGCATGCATTAGGCCAGACGCAGGAATACATCCTGGACAGTTTGCCAGTCCATTGCAGGGAATGGTGAAACTAAAGCATATAAAAATACCTTTAAATAAAATCTGAGCATTTGCACTTTAACCACATGTGAACCGTTTGATTACTAATTTAAAATTTTGTAGTACAGAGCCAAATCAAGGACAAAAAAAACGCAAAATGAAAAAGAAATGGCTTGCGTCGGGCACCAACATTCTGCTATCATCTGCCAGGTTTCCTTATTCTGGTATTTCACACGTGAATGCTCATGACATGTATAGCAAAGGCAGAAGTAAAGATTCACACCTGAATGGTGTACGCTCTGTCAGACAGGCAATGGAGCACTGTGACATGAGTGCGGCTCTTGGCTGCGGTTTCTCACTACACAATCTTTGCTCAGTTTGCTCGTGTCATGTCATACCCCAGGGTCTACATTCAACACACAGCCAATTATGTTCTGTTTTTGCACTGAAACCCAGGCCATCCGAAGTGTTTTACAAAAATTGTTACACTCAAGGGAAACTACACAATTAGCGACTTCAGCTCCTAGGCTGACACAAGCTTGTCCTGGATTTCACCAATCACGCAGTATTTACATGGCCCGGGGGCACGATATCTGACACCACAGACGGGAAAATGGCGATTATAGAGGACTGAGAAATGTTACATAAGCACATTACGTCCCTATAGTTCTAAAAGACACAAAAATAATATTTCAATCAGATCCGATTCCATTTTCAGTAAACAAGATTTTTAAAAAAGCCATTATGTCGCACAAAACAGACACAACTTCTTTCCTTCCCAATGAAGAATGGCCACTGGTTGTAGCTTTGGAATGTGGTGTCCTAAAGTGGGTAGAGATCGAGACAGAACCAGCTTTACTTTGCCGGGGCTGGTTTAACAGCTAAAGCAATCTCCAGCAGGGAAAGCTGAACCAGATGGGAGGCCGGGGGGATCAGTTTTCCAAAAGGAAATAATTTTGTTGTTCACCTGAGGGCATGCACAATGAAATTTTCAGGGCTTGCATCAAAAAACCACAGATATTAACCTTAATCAGTCTCATATTTTAAAGCTATGAAGAATGTGTTGGGGTTATTAGGTAGAGGGGTCTGTGTTATTGAAGACGGCATCCCCCGATACGTCTGGAATTGGGGGTCGCCATTAAGACCCCCGCGATTTCTCATTGCTTTGAGAAGCGGCCCGTCTGATGACACACGTGGTGCTTTACAAAGGACAGAGGGGATATGAATAACCGGGCAACACTGCCGTCTGGATGAAGAGGCCGAGTCGAAAGAGGAAAAAAGGCCTTTTGAAGGATTCGTATTCAGATACATGAAAACGGACATAGGTATTTAAAAAGAAGTGAACAGAAATAGGCAAACTTGAACAGAAATAGGTGAGGTATCGCACCTTGAATGTCACATTTACAAATCGCAGCTTACGCGTAAATAAAATGATTACTTCCACGAGGTAACCAAGTTCTGACAAACAAACAAGGCAGTTTTATGTGTTTCTTCATGTGACTTTAGTCATTCTAAAAAGTGTGATCAAAATCTCACTTTGGTCAAACGCAGTTCTTAGAAAAATTCAACTGGAATATCCATCCTCCTCTGATGTAGTTAGGAGTGAATTCAAGAAGACATGGACTTGCATTTTCCCATTAATCTCATTAGTTCTTGTTAACTTCAGCCTCATAAAAGGAGAATCACACACAAACACCATAATGTACACTAACTTGTATATGAAGCAAAGTGGGGAAGGTTAGATTTTCTTCACAGCAAATATGGCATCATTTAGGGGTCAAAGACTGGCGCTTTAATGGCAATGACCGCATAACATTCCCCCCCCCCTTTTTGGGTAGAGTATGAAACTCTACACTGGGGTCTGTACAGCGAAGACCTCACTAAACCTCACACAGAGAAGCCTGACCTTTTACATTCGTTTCGGTGAGAAAAGGTAGTTCATGGCCAGGACTCTTTGAGGTGTGCTGGTCTGTTTCCAGAGAGAGGGATGGTATGCGCAGTTATCAGAACATATAAGGCAAGGAAGGCGCAACATAAGCATAAATTTGCGACAGGCCCTCATGATTCATTCAGCAGTTTTGGCTGCGCACATCCAAAAGTTTGCACCTGTAAAATGTTCTCCCCAATTTGAAATGCATCTGACGCACAGACGGTAATCCAAGCGTCTTAATGCTCTTTCGAACCGCAAAACCCCACTCCTTCAGTGACAGTCAAAGTTGCTTTCTACAGTGATTGAAGCACTATCTAGCCCAGAGCTGAAATGAGGAGACACTGAGTCTGAGAGATGAATCGTCTATTGTTCCATTCCAGTTTCAACCATGCTAGCTTTCCTGCTGTATCTGCTAAACAGAGGAGCCATTTTCTAAATCAGAAAATGTGCAGGAAACTAATCCGCGTTAATGTTCTGCAGATGATTAATGTGAGCCGTCAATATCGCTTTCCTCCAGGTGCTCATTTTTTTTTAAAGAAAATCAACCATTTCTCATTCCCTGGGGAAAGCAAAAATCATTTACATTAAAAAAAAGAAGAAAAAAAAACAGCACTGGAGAAATGACAATAAAACATACGGTACACTTGCTACAGTATCTACTTGTTGAGTGATGCGGCGGAAGGGCGCAACCGATATTTTCGTTTTCACACGTCTTTCAACGGTGGGGCCAATAATGGAACCCTCTCAGCGATGCTGCATTACATAACGTGTCCATTTTTACACGAGAAACGCAAAACAGGGGCTACGCGTCCTGCAGTGCCAAAACGTACCGCTCCCCGCTGCGGACGGGACGCTCCAGGATGCCTTATAAGTCCACGGCGCCTGTTCTCGCAAGTCCGCGTGCTGTTTTTTTTTTTGCTTTAAAATAAAGTCGGGAGTGCTCGATCGGTTTTTAAAAAAACACATTCTTGTTGCAAAAAAAGAGAACGTGACCCAGAGAACAGCGGACTGGTTTACATTACAAAGACGGAGCGTTGCAGAAGACAAACTCACCTTGGCAAAAAACACGGATAGATGCGTCTCGCTGCCAAGTATCCAAATAGGGAACTTTGGAGATTTTAGAAACGCTCCGACCTGGAAAACAGAACACAGGGAATGTAGCTGGTTTCATACCGGTGGACCACAAATGAAATATGGCGTCAAATGAGAAAGTCAAGGAAAATAACAACAACAAAAAAAGAAATAAGTTGCTAATTAAACTCTGGCGACCCTACAAAAACTAATTTGGAACAGTCAGTTAAAAACACAAATGATTCATGAGAAAGAAATTGTGTTTCTTATTTTGAGTTTCAGTATGTGTTGGCTTCTATTTACTTAAGTGAGGGCAAAGAAACTTTGCTTTTCATCTTTGAAGAAAATCATTCTTTAGGTCATTGGTCGTTGGATAACAGATTTTTCAGATAACAGTGTTCCTCATGATATTCACAATTTTATGGGGAACAAGCAGATAAGACCAAAATATTAAGCTTAAGACCTTAGTTCATTATTCCACTGACAACAAAATCAGCCAACATGTTATGTCATCACTTAGCTAATGTCCAAAGAATGATTTAAAAAATAACATAAATGAATACAACTTTTTTTATGCATCGTGTCCTTATTGAAAAATTCTTCTTTATATTTGCAAAATAAATAGAATCTATATAAAATCTATATAAATACGCAATCTGCTGGAGCAATCACAACTCATTTTCTGACTTTTCAGTGTTTAGGAACACAAGTCACAATTTGTTGGCTTGATGTGGTTGCTTGATATTCATTTGTGATGCTTGTCTCCAGTGTACTCAAAAAACACAAGCACCTAAGCACTAGGGCTTTAATCAAATCAAAGTGAGACGTGCTTTCAAAATGAGGACCCTCCATTCCAAAACTAGGCTAAACACTAAAATCTCCCGAAACAAAAATAAACACGTCAAAGTGATTTGGGGGCAAAGAAATATTAGATTCTATGACGTACATTGTACAACTGGAGCATTTTATTTGCTAAAATTAAAGCAACCTTCTATAAGCAGTAGTTTAAGAACACTAATGTGTCATTTTGGTCTCGTCCTTCCAGGCCTGTCGTTCCGGAAGGCAGCAAAAACAACATGCCGTAAGGGGTCGTCCAAGAAATTTGGAGGATGCAGGCCATTAAACTTCAGACGGCTCCTCCTCAGGCTGGAAGCGGTCTCCGCCGGCCAGGCCTTCATCTCTCCTCCTCTTCAAACATTGAGAGAACCTCTCGCAGGGCTGCCACGGCTCGCTTGGCGGCTAGCGCACCGCTCCGCGTTCCGCCAACTAATTTCCACATGTCGCTGTTCGCGGCGCCCGTCACGTGTGGCTGCGATTCTACGGATCTTAAAAATAACTTTTTTTAAAAAATACTATTTTTTGTAAGGGTGTCTGAGCTGTTGACGTTCCACTTCAAATGGTTTAATGGTGTGAAGCCACCATGATGTCCATATGACGGCCATTCGTTGCTTTTCACAATTAATATGTTTGAGGGCCTTTACACTTCCCTCAGTTGTGTTTTAACATTCGCAAGCCGTTACGGACACCGAATTGTTTTTTTGGGTTTGAGTCAAACTCAATGTTGATACACAGAGAGAAACATTAATACAGTGAATATTAAACAATAACTGTTTTGGCCTGCTGTTGAACTATCTTTCACACAGTAAGGGAACGTGGGGAAATGGTATTATTCCCTCGGTACAGCAAAAAAAAGCCTCCGATTGGTGTAAATGCAATGATCTGCAACCGCCGTTTTAAACGTTTAAAGCATGAGTTATGTTTTCTTATAGTTACATAACATCCCTAAAAATGGTTTCACTGTGCCTGTCCTTTACTCTTCATGGCTGTGATGGTATCGCTTTCATAACCCCTTTAATTACAGCATGACGCTTCATTTTAATATAACTCCTTAATTGGACAGTCTAATTCAGAGTGGCTTAAAAGACCATCATGGCCAGTCACGTGACATGCATGTAACAGTTCAACAAGAGCAAAAGCACGCAGCACCTCCAACATAGGGCTGAAGATCAGGCCTAAACATCAGCCTGAAATCCAGTGGTAATGGCGAGTCTACAACTGTAATCATTGAAACATTAAAATAAATTACACACAATAAAACCACGAGACCAATAAAAACGAGCGGAATAAAACCCAGAGAGGCCAACAGGCAGTATGAGACTGTGCTGGGCAGGCCCAGGCTGTCATAGGAGAGCTACTTGCCTTGCAGTAGCGTAGAGACTCCATCAACGTGAGGAAGCCCACAGACGCCTGGTCATGGATACCGTGCAGCTCTGAAAAACAAGGTTTTGCTTCCCATTACCGCAACTTACAAATATTACAATTACTAATCAGTACCCCGTTATTCACTTAATTATAATCTCATTCTGCAGCTAGCTAACCTAAGTTTAAGTCAGAAATCAAACCAGCAGTAGCCTAGACAGGAAGCTCACAAGAACATCAATGATTTTTTCTGCATCACATTTCCAAACAATGTGTCTGCTGGAATATTTCATTATATATTCCTTTTCTTTTTATTTCTTTTACTTTTTTGTTCCCCCATTTCTTCATATCAAACTATCTTCAATTCAGCACATTGTATTATTGGTCAAGTTCCAATGTCAAATTTGTACAGTGCTGTATTTTGAGGTTGTTTTAAATAGGAAGGCATGAAATGTATTTGTTAAATGCATCTTTGCATCAGTAAGAAGGAGCTTGATTAGGTGCAAATGTTGACCGGCCAGCAACTCTGAGGAACTGGAGTCGCATATTATTCAGTGTACTGCAAGATATGTGGTTTCTCATAGCCGTCTTCAAATTCATCTACATACAACTAGCCGGTAGCAGCCAGATGATTTACAAGTGATGATAGGCTGAGCCTAGCTTGCTAAATGAGAGCTCTTAACATTATCTTAGACAAACACACAGTTCCAAACACGTGTGGCTGTTCCATGCCAGCACAAGGACGGTATTGGAAGACCGAGCCTTATTACACCCCTTCATTCTGAGATCAAGTCAACTGTTCCAGCAGACACAGGGCGGTAAGAAGACTGCAGACAATAGTCATGTGTACTGACAAGAAACATCTTAAAAGCTGCCAAACCCTATCAGTAGGTCTGTAAAGAAAGGCAACAATGGAGTTTACGCTACTTGAGATACCGGCAATCAAAGGACTGAGTCAAAACTACACAACACTTTTTTGTATTTCAATTCATCAGTCGGCCTCTGGCAGGCTTGACAAAGCAACATGGTGCCGTGGGTTTCTGGCAAGCTTGTCGACCAACCGTATAATTTCAAACAGCTTGTAAAACTTTACTCATTATAGCTGTCTTTAAATCTCTGAGAACGTCAGTACATTTGGACAGGGGTGACAGAAGTATAGGCTTGTGTGACTAACTTTGTTAAGGCGGGACATCAATGGCACTAACTGGCAATTAGATTTTGGTTTCCAGCGTATTTTTAAACTTCTGCCCTTAGTATCACGTGGTCATTGTGCCGTCACACACACAAATCGTTCATTCAGGGACCAACATGACTGGCAGGGCGACCAAAAGGTGAGTGCACGTCAACATAGTATTCTCAAAGTAGTTCAGTTTGACAGTTTTTGTTTTATGTTATCCTGTCCATGAAAAAAAATGCTAACTAAGTTGGATGAATAACGCTGTGCGGTTGCCAGTCCTGGTTTCCTGTCACAATCAAGTGCTAATTTCTAGACATACACATCTTAACACTGCCACCAAGTGGCAAAATACAGAACAAACAATTCACCGTGAGTCTCAACATTATTCCAACCCCCCCAGCCATATTATTTGGTGAAAACACATCTGCCCAATTTCTAAAAAACCTTTGAAAAGAACATGCATTTTAAACTAGCAAAATAAAAAGGGTAAAGGCAGAGAGATTTCTCCACCTAAATCATACTGGCAGAAAGCTCAAGGACTTACTCATTCCAGAACATTCCCTGTCACCGTCCCACACATTGGACACTGCATGACCAGTTATCAGCAGGTTGATCAGACTCTGACTGTAAACAGAAAATAATACTGTAAACAGCCATAATACATAGAAAACACATCACAGCATACATGCCAGTGTGCCTTGGGTGTATGGGAGTAAATCACACCTTCAATTGGCAGGACAGATTACCTCTTAGGCCCTAAAAAAAATAGGTGATGTAAATCTACATGAAAAGAAACATCTAAACTATTAAGCAATACTGGCATCCATCACTTTTTGATTTGATTGAACATTTGTCTCTGTCACACAAGCAAGTGCACACGTACACACGCACAAAAAGACCTACCTCCCGTGACCGTAGACTGGGTCAATCAGGGGTTCAGCAGTGTCTTCAATTTCATTCTTTATATTTTCTATACCCTGTAGTAAAAATAATAAGGAGAACATGTATCATTGTACCTGGAAGCTATGGGGAGCGTCAATACTGGACAAGCCTAGGATGGTTTTGTGTTAAAGATGATTCACAGCAGGGTAAATGTTATCTTTTCTCCTTTACACTTTTTAAAGCAAAAAAAAAAAAAAAGACGCTGATCACATATGGGTATTATACACTTACAACAGCACAAAAGCATGAAAATCATGTGCATACACACATACATACACTATACGACCAGAAGTATCTGGATACCCATTGGTCTGGGGCTGTTTTTCATGGTTTGGGCTAGGCCCCTTAGTCCCAGTGAAGGTAAATCATAATGCTACAGCATACAATCACATTCTAGACGATTCAATGCTTCCCCAACAGACTGGGGAAGGCCCTTTCCTGTTTCCGCATGACAAAACCCCCGGGCACACAGCAAGGTCCATATAGAAATGGCTTTGTTGAGAACAGAACAGTCTGGAAGAACTTGACTGGCCTGCACAGAGACCTGGCCTCAACCTCATCCAACACCTTTGGTATCAGTTGGAAAGCCAACTGTGAGCCAGACCTAAGTGCCCAATCAGTGCCTGTCCTCACTAATGCTCTTCTGGCTGAATGGAAGCAAATCTCTGTAGCAACGCTACAGTACTAGTACTAAGCCTTCCCAGAACAGTGGATGTTGTTATAGCACCAAAGGCTGGATCAACTCCATAGAAATTCTCATAATTTTGTTTGAGATATTGGATATTAGGTGTCTATATACTTTTGGCCATGTAGTGTACGTGTGCATGCGTCTGCGTGCTTGTGTGAGCACGCGTGCACGCACACACACCCACACACACAAAAACGTGCACATTTTAAAACAGGACTGGTGCGGCTCCTTTTGAAGGGTCCTAACACAGAAACTGGACAGACGCTGCCCTCTACCAACCTGTGTCAATATGACAGAGTAAAGGAAAAGCAGGACTCCAAACTGGTTTCTCCATGTGTCATACAAGGCAAGCACCGCCTCCTTCAGCTCCTCAGAGGTCTTCAGTGTCCTTTTGCTGTAGAATCAAAAGCACGTGTCTTAATTCCCCAAGGCACATCCACTTGCGGGGTAGACAGCACAGCCAGGGTTCAACAATAATGATTGTCCATATACAAGTAAAACAAGTAAAACTGCACGGCCACTTTGTGACAATTCAGAAACGTGCTAACTCAGAGAAACCTCGACGGAATGTCCATTGTTTACACAGAAATTCCCTGGAGGAATTATCTTTGTTGTTCGTTTCACCGTTACACACAAGCCGAAAATATTGTGAACAAAAGAATGTTGTTATTTCTGTTCTGTATAGATTCTCTGGAACAAAACAAGCCCACCTATAAGCTTCTCTGTCCAGAAGCTTATAGGTGGGCAAGCCGTCCCTCAGTATAACCAATGGGACCCGCAATGACTCAACATAGACAGTATAACTAGCCAATAAACTTCCGGCCAGTGGCAGGCAATTATAGTGACGACTGAGCAGCATTTTAGAAGAAGAAATTATTTTTCTAACGGTGTATCTGTTGTTAGGGCTTGAATAAAAGGATACTCATTGTTTCTCCAGAGTAAACAAACCACATATTTTTCAGTGCAAATGCTAAAAACATTAGGTCTCAACATTCTTGATACTTTATGCCTACAAAGGCTGTTTTAAAATAAAAATGTAGTTTGCATGACCTCATGTATTTATTTTGAACAATCTTCTTGCTGCCAGAGGTTGCAAGGTGAGAGAAAAGAAAGAAAGATGGAGAGGGTAGGGACAGAGAGAGAGGGAGAGGTCGGGGGAAATAACGCCACTACTTCTTCCATGACCATATAGTATAATATAAATTGTTGCCAGGTGTCCTTTTGGAGTCTCCAAATTGATTTTTTCAAAACCCACCTAGACATAGCTCAGAAAAAACAATGCAAAATGCTCATTTTTGGTGGAATTGTCATCAAATTTGAACCAGGATTTGTCCAGCATTGTGGCTGTCTACACTGTTTCTAAGTCCACCAGGCATAGTCTTAAACATCTGTATCCACTCAAAAATAAATAAATAAATAAATAAATAAATCTTTTATTTGAGAAAACAAACTTCTATTTCCACTGTGTTTGAGCTTTTGTTATTTTGTTTCAGTAATATTTAAGAGTGATTCTGACATAATCTTGGAAAAAAAAAAACTCCCAAGGGGTACCTTTCAGAAGAGACCAGGATTATGCCTGTAGTGAAAAGGGTTCAAGAATGGTAACCATATTATTTTGGGTATGTCATTGGGGCGATACATAGGGGGTGAATCTAGTCATTTCCAACACTTTAATTTTCTGATGATACCACATTTTTTATGCACTTCACATCATGGGCAAACTTTGGGCTTGTGTTTACATTGAGATTTACTCTGGATAAAAGCACCTGCTGAATGGCAATAAATGTTTCCATTTATAGGCTAGTGTGAATTTAATTTGGGCAAGTATTTTTACCAACTTCCCTGACCAGGTAAGTGTGGCAAAAAAACATTAACACTGAACAACATAAATGTAATCTTCAGATTTACTGTAATGAAATGCATCATATTCTGAAATCCACCTGCCTTTTATTTCCCATTGTATTTACTTAGGGTGTGCAACAGTTAATGCATGCTGGACTAACAAACATGGAAGCCAAGTTTGTAATTAAAGACTATAAAATTTGAAATTTGCACCAGAAATGAAGGTGAACTCCAGACATTTCACCAAAGCTATGTGAATCCACTCACGCCAGAATAATTTTGAAAATGTTATACCCCATTGAATAAGGTTATTGAATTGTTCATTAGCAGTTAAAATGTTAGTACGTCACATTAGATTAGCCTGTATCAAAAGCAATGTACAATAAGTGCATACCAAAGGTCATTAAAATAACTACAAAACACAGGTCAGATAAAGTACAAATAGTACCTGCACAATGTAATACCCTGTAATAAAAATAAATTAAGCAGTTGCTATTCTGTTGACATGGTCAATCAGTTTTCTATTATTCTGAAAACAAAGGAATCCTTATACTGCCCACTACTGGAGGATCTGTCCATAAGGAAATAAACACATGGCATATTTGTTCAAACAGGTCTTTCAAGACTCGCTTTTTAACATCATTAACAATGTAATTAACGTAAACTATTTGTTCCATCAATCAGCTGTTATAAAAAACCAGCTCATTATACAAGTTATGTGCTTGCTTGTCACTTTATCAGTACTGTACAAATGTCATGGCTCATTGTATAAGCAGCTACAATATGTGGGCATGTCAAACATTATGAGTCATAGAAAGGATTAATAAAGAGGTGCAGGGAGGAACACATCATTCCTCAGATGGAATAACTACTATGGCCAAGTTTGGTGCCTAACGCTATGCTTCCATCAACGCAGGGTAAGCAGTAAAATAACATTGGAAAGGCTAAAAAAAGATGTTATGACAGGACTGTTATAAATTTTTTTTTTAATTACCTAGCTACCAATTTTTATAACTTGGTTTATGACACTGGAAATTCAGAAGATGACTTGATAAACCAAGATGAAGTTTCTAGATATCAATAGCTTGCTACCAGTCAGAAAATACTCCAGAGGTGGAAGAGTTGATGTCCCTATCACTGGAATTGACTCGTATTGCCTCGAACATGTACAGCAGAAGCACTCCAATCTTTCTGATGTTAAGGTTTGTTTTAGATGTCACCGGTGTCAAAGTCGGCATCGTTTTCCATGTAGGTCATAATGCAAGGCTAGCTAGCTAACTAAATGCTAGTCTGAATCCATTTAGTGGGCAGTCTATCAAAAGTGAGCTTGTGAATATTAATTACAGAAGAAACAGTCCCTCTCCAGCTATCCTGTTCAGTAATAATTTACATCAAAAGTACATTTTATTACTTTCCTGTTAAAAGGTAGGCAGGCATCTTTATCTTGAGTATAATGACTATTAAAAGTGCACAGTCGTTAACTACTTGCCCCACGGCAGGTAAAAGTCATTGCTGGCCATAAGACAATTTACTGTGCAGAACAAGAACGTATAATTTAGTGCTTACAACACACTATCATCATTTAAGAGGGCTTATCTTTACTCAGGATAAAAACTGTAACATTACATTTGTATTCATACAACTGTACTTTATACATGGGCAGTTGCAGGCTCACAGGTGTAACATTACTGTTCCAGTCAGACTTCAACCAGCTCTTCCTCTAGATTTTTTCCAGCAGAGATGCGTGGGTTTCACAACGGTTCTCAGGTTTGCGGTGCAAACAAAGCCCATGGAGAGAAAATCTCCGGTGCAACTCAATGTTGCATGTGCACAAACACACACAGCTGATTCTTAGAGCTTTACTACAGCTAATATGCGCCTCAGCTGATTCACTGATGTGACATCTGCAGTGTAGTTCATGTGTACCGCAAAGCCAGTCATCCATCACTCACGTGAGCTTGGCAATTGCTACAGCCGATTTGGGGTGGCAAACAACACAGTGAGACTCCCACAATGCTCCCTGAAACAATGACCGAAGACGTTACATATTACAAGTTGGCTCAAAAGCACAAGTAAACAACCGCAAACCCTTTTTGCAAGTTTCATGCTTGAATAGGAACAACATGGCAAGAGATGAATGTTCTGCTGATAGTAATGTTGAGGGAAAACTTTTAGCACGATAATACAGGCCACAGCTTTACTTATTTTCTTCGACCCAGTTATTCTGAACCAATGGGCCCATTTGCCTCTAAGCATAATTCAAGAAAAAAATTGATAAACAAATAAATAAATAAATGCATAAAAATTCTGGCAGTGGCGCTGTGCCACAGCTGCCTCTATGTAGGGGAAACAAACACATGAACTACAAAACACATGAACTTCAGGCCCACTGCCCAGGGCTCTAAGCTCTGACAGCACATGTGAATTTAGAGAACGATACAGCATTAATTCAGCAATTACCTGTTACAGAATAAACGCAATAACAGGGCAATTAAAATCTGAACACACGGTGCATCACTTGAAACTTAAGTTAGCTATGTCAAGAGTTAGCTGTCCACTGATAATATGGTATTAGAAGATTGAGAATGTAACTTACTGCACAACGGAGTGAAATCGCTCAAAGCCGATCTCCTCTGCAGCCAGTGCGGCTAAGCACAAAAACACATTCCTCAGCAACATGCCCGCAAAACAGCACAAGGAGCAACAGCAAGATCACAAGGCATATACAGAAGCAAAATGCTTTTAAAATGAATGTTCTGGCCATGTATTTAGAAAAACACAACCATTTCATGAGTACTCATATGTTTTCTAATTAATTTCTACATAGCTCACGCCAGCACTCAGTTAGTCTAGCTCATGATGACAAACTCAAGCCACTTTGTGCATTATTCAGGAAATCAATTACTTTTCCTGGATATGCAATGCTCCAGAAGGCTGAAGACTTTAAGTATGATCACACAGCAAGTCTGTACCAAACAAAGTAGAATGCAAGAAGAACCACACAGAGAGAGATCTTACGTGGCTGGAGGCCTTCACTTGACCGACTGGGCTCTGGGTGACTGTCAGGGATGTCCGAGTTTTCATCTGAGATTTTAGCCTTAGACCAAGTGGCTAAGCAGTAAGACTCAGATTTGTTGAAACAGGCGGTTTCTAGAATTTCAGTCAGAGTGTAGCAGAGGGCAGTTTTCTGCTCTTCGTCTGTTTTGGAAGACAAAGGGCACACCTCAATCCACAACTGAAATCTCAGCCTTACTCCATATCATTTTCAGATTGTGGTTATAAAACAACCAAACAAAAAAATCAGATAAATATGCAGAGAAATTCATCTTAATTACTGTGTCAAGAATGTTGACACAAACCAGGCCTGGCTCCCCCAGCTTATCTCTGGGGAGGCCAGACAACATTTGAGGGTGGAGGGTGTGATGCTTTTATGGAACCATGGCATAATTCAACATTGGTTCTATAAAGATATAAACCCCTTCAATTGTAAAGGATATGTGATAAAATGATAGCAAATTCCTTTTGGAATTTTTCTCCCTTTTAAAAAACAAACAAACAAACAAACAAAAAAACATATATTCCAGACTGAAAACTGGAGGTTTTTCTAATCACAGAACTGTGTAAAAATGGACTGTGAAATGGTCAAATTCGTTCAGTTACTCTGTGTAAAACTCACCTGAAATATCCCGCCAGTTGGATCTTTCGCAGTTAAACAAGATATTCTTCATTAGGAAGGCCTGGAAAACATAAACTTTGAACGATTTAGCTCAATGGAGACTGTTAATCGCCTTTTATACAGGCACCTTCTTAATGCTGAAAATAGCTGTGAAGATTAACTTTTTCACACTACATTACTTGCTTATTTATGAGGCACTTACGGTGACTTACGGAGGCTTACAAATAAACATTAACGTTACACATTCTGTAATCCATCCTTAACTGCTTATTTTTACGAGGAAAGTACTCTGGTCCACTTCAGGCACATCGGAAACAATGACCCACCACACCACATGCTATCCACAACAAGATGCAAGCCATTGTCGTCATTGATGTATAAAGTCAATTCATCCTGTGTCTTCTGACTTTTATTATTATTATTTTTTTTTTTTGCAATATAAAAGTCACCATTTTAGCCACAGTAATCAAGGCCCACATTCATGCAGCACCTGAGTAGGAGTGCTGATCTAAAGACCAGGGTTCCCCAATTCATATCCTAAACGAATACATTATGAGCTAAAAGGGAATACTGACGCTAGATCGCCACTCCAACCCTGGGACCCTTTGTGAATACAATAATAATACCATATTACATACGTTTTGTAACAAAGCTATTAAAACATGTAGGCATTTTTACTTCAAGTAAGATTTTAGCTAGAAGCAACAGTGCATTAATGAAATCAATCATTGTTAAATCATACAAGGTCGTCCCTGTAGTCTTAAATCGAACATTGCCCCACATAACTTGGCCATAAAAACTTATAACTGCATCGAATGTGACCAACCTGAACAGGTGCTATCACTGCGCAAGGGCCCCCTTCAAACTGCTCCAACGCTGTGCGCTCCGCCTCACTGAATACAAACCCTTGAACGAGATTTCAAGTCAGCTACGAAGCCTATATAGCTATATAACTTAAACCGCATTAAGCCCCGTAGTTTAAGATTTTGTCTCCTTTAAATCGTAAATGGTTAATGCATGCATGTCGTAAATAGTTAATGCGTGAACGCAGCTAAATAAATCGAATTAAAGCACTAACGTTAGCTAAGGTGTACCAGTTAGATAAGTTACTTATTTAGCTAGCAAACTCTTAGCAGTTCAAAGAGATAAAGGTTTGTGACAGAGACTCCGAAACTTTGCTCACTAGCTAGCTAAATTGACTAGCTAATGTAAATACCTTGTGTCCATCTCCTGAACAGCGCGTCTGTCATGCCACTGCTGGTTTGTCTTCCCCACACCAGGTCGACTACTTCTTTGTTGAGATCAGACATTTTCTAATGTCTTCAATACGGATCTTGACACGGAGTAGCTCAAAAGGACTTAAAATGCAGTGCATGCACACCAGGCACCCAGCGAGGGTCCCCTCAAGAAGTAGTTAGCCGACTAGCTAGTGCTAGCACCTTTCTTCAAGACTGGCAATCAGTCTCCTTCCGCGTAATGGCAAGCTCGGTGGCATTTGCCACAGTGGTGTCTCGTGGCAAAACAGTAGCTATCACCTAAAAGACAAATGGAAAGATACTTTTGGAACATCCAGACTGAACATAACCGTGATCTTTGGCTAGGTGGATGGCTAGCTACAAAATAGAATTCTGTTTTAATCGTTTTTCCCTGCGAAGGTTAGCTGAACGCTATCTCGCTAGCTATATACAGGACTCATTGTCTGTGACATGGCAGTTTGACCCTTCTCATTGATGATACACAATGAATAAAACGTTAGCTAAATTATACCTTACTAGTTACCAGCTCGAAAACTAGATGTCTGGGCCATACTGGCCAACTGGAACAGGCCGCCAAACTGACCTGCTCGTTAGCAGGACTGCAACGGATAACCAACGAGCTAAGTTACCTCATACGATGTCCGAGGCCCCGACGTAACTGACTGCAACAAAAATAATCAACAACGAATCACCAGTCGTATGGTCTGTGCTGAATTAATAGCTAGCTTAGCAGATAGTCAAATACCCTATTTTGTTCCTTAGCTGGCTAGCGAGCTTCATCCAATGGAACCGGTTGTATGCAAT
The DNA here is from genome assembly GCF_018555375.3 of Anguilla rostrata. Taxonomy (NCBI): domain Eukaryota; kingdom Metazoa; phylum Chordata; class Actinopteri; order Anguilliformes; family Anguillidae; genus Anguilla; species Anguilla rostrata. The sequence goes on from NC_057933.1 coordinate 48,080,346, forward strand.
GTAAATTCAGTTTCGTATCTAGGCTACAATTGGTTGAATTTTCTTTCCAAGACAAAATGTTTTTGCTGTAGCACAATGTTGACTTATTAGCTATTTCAGTATTACTATCTCCACTTCCCACTCATTCTATTTACTACAACTCTTACAAATGTGGGCTAAACGTAAATGTAGATAGGGGATTGGTCCAAATCCAGAATGTTCCCTATGCGTCACGCATTCAGACGCCCCACATGACAGCGCTGTGGCTTACCATAGGCTCATTTTAAACATCAGTCAAACGCGTTGCTATCACAACCGCTCTTCCCGCCTTCATGACCCGCAACACCATTTGTGGATACCGTATCAATGGTAATGGTAATGATAAAGCATTTCAAATGACTTCATAAAAATGACGTCATGTATAGTTTAGGGCTCAACTTCAAAATATTTTATTCTGCCGTTTGGTATTTTATAGAATCATGTTAAGCACTTATTTTAGTTATTCACATGTTTCAGACGTTTTATAAATTGGTTTTGTTCTTTTATAGTGACTTATTACAAATATAGCCTGTGTTGGGTTGATACTCCAGGCTTTATATAATATTAAAACGTCAGAGCATGTGCATAAATACACACTCCCTGCTATTAAACAAGGTTATGCACATCGTGCGACTTATTGCTTTATTTGTCGATTCTGGTCACACTTAGCCTATTTAAGGGCTATTAACCTTTTTAGAACGTTTCCAGTCGCTATGAAGTTCTTGTCGCAAACTAAAATGAGTGAATTTTGTATTAAATACAGACCTTAAAAGTGCTTTCTCGCTTAGAGCGCATATTCTCTACTGCATACAGAAGTCGAACATTTCTTTTACCGGAGTATATTTTCCAGTAAGTCGAGGTGCAGGCAATTTCGTAATTTTAATTTATTTATCATTTATTTTGAGGAAATTGTTACAAAGCCTAGTGGCTTCCTACTACAACTGTCATAGGAAGAGCGTTACCATAATTTCGTACTTTTCGTCCTCGACCATATTCCGTAGTCGTAGCCGAATCACACGCGTGAAAAATAGGTTTCCAGACCAAGTTATCTGAGGAGAACCTGGAAAGTAGATAAAATGGGAGGTCAAGCGAAGAGTAAAAAGAAAAACAAACCAAGAAGGAAAGAACGACATCCAGACAGAGGTTTGTCATACTTAGTTTCAGGTTTGCCGTGTGACAGAATTTGAAGGTAGCCACTCACTTGGCTACCTAGCCAAACACGCATGGCACGTTTGATATACTAGGATAGATTTCAGCCGGCTCGATCCCAAATAAAGATAGCATTAGCTGAGTTCCATGCGTCTCGAAAATCAGCTCAGGATTTGTAAATTTTGAGTATGCTGTATGTAGCTAGTCTGTTAACTGTACTGTATGCTCTAGTTTCATTCTGATGACGTACGTCCACAGTTGTCCAAATACCCGTTGCTAGTGTTGCCGGCTGCTCCTAGAAGAAGCGTCTAACGACCATGGTGTACATCAACATTGCATCTTGTGGCGTAAACCTTACATGACTCTCGGATATCTTGCATGAAACTGGTGACTAGATCAGAAATTTCTTTTTTTTGTGCGTATCCAAAAGACCCTGAGCAGAGAGGCTTATCTGGTCAAGAGAGGATGAAGTTCAAGATGCAGGAAAAAGCCAAGAAGAAAACTGCTGAGAAGTACTCTACTGAACAGTTACTGGAAAAGGTAGAGGGAAAAGGCACTTCAGCAGAGTAACACTTTTGTCCAGTGCAAACGTGCAAACATATAATTATATATTTTTTTCTCTGTTTTAGACTGAAGAATGCATTGATAACTTCAATTTTGAAATGGCCCAGATGTTCTGTCAGCGTGCTCTGGACATCGAACCAACAAATCTTAAAATCCTAGACATGCTGGGAAACATTTGTGCAGAGCTTGGAAATGTGGAAAAGGCCAAGCAAATATCCTTTTACCAAAGTGTACATATTAGTAGATTAAGCAGTATGAATATGCTCTTTAGTGATTTGTGTAACATTATCATTTGCAGATTTTTTTAATCAAACAAGATGCACACTGAAAAATGCGTCCTGTTATTTTACAATGATGGTGGATAATGTCTGTGAATTGGAAAGAATGCTCCGATCTAGTCTTCTAAACCACGGACACTGCTCTTACATTGTGCGGAACCTTTCTGATATAGGGCTTCAGTTATTCAGCAAAGTACCTTTACTGTCCATGTGCTCAAGTGTAAACCTAATCATCTTGTCAAGTGTTGTGTAATAGCAATGTAGGGTTGAGATTTGTGGAGTAAACATGTAAAAACCATGTTTGTCCTCCAAAACGTGCATGCTAGACGTACATTATTTTGATTATATGAAATGTGTGGCTCTTGGGCCAGAGGACAGTACAGGCAGACAGTAGTCTCACAGAAGGTCCCACCCTGGGTGGCAGTGTTGTATAGCAAATTTGACAAATAATCTTGTGAGACTCTTAGCCATAGTTGGCACTGGCTCTGACGGGAATTGATTCCAGTTTGCCGGGCACATGGGTGTGCAGAGTAACAATGCTTTAGGTAGATATGCTACCTGAGATCCTTGGTTTTGTATATATTGTTATATGTATGTTTTATGTTATAGCCTATGTACATTTACACGTAAATGTATTGGGACAGTGGCACAATATCTGTTTTGGTTCTATGCTCCGGCACATTGGATTTGAAATAAAACAATGAATATGAGGTTAAAGTACAGACTGCCAGCTTTAATTTGAGGGTATTCATATGGGTTGAGCTGTGTTGCAATTACAGCCTTTTTTATACATAGTCCCCCAGTTTAGGAGAGCAAACGTGATGGGACAAATTAACATAATCTAAACGAAAGTCGTCATATTTAGTACTTGGTTGCAAATCCTTTACATTCAAATACTGCCTCAAATCTGAGACTCATAGGCATCACCAGACACTGGTTATCTTCCCTGGTGTTGCCCTGCCAGTTTTATACTGAAGCCATCTTAAGTTCCTGTTTGCTTCTAGGATATTTTTCCTTCGGTCTTGTCTTCAGCATGTGAAACACATGTTAAATTGGATTCAGGATGAGTGATTGACTTGCCAGTCTTGAACATTACACTTTTTGTCCCTGAAAATCTAATTGGTTGCTTTAGCAGTATGTTTGGGGTCACTGTCCTCCTGAAAGATTAAGTGCCATTCAATGAGATTTGAGGCATTTGGTTGAATCTGAGCAGATAAGATGTTTCTGTAAACTTCAGAATTCATCGTGCTGCTGCCATCAGCAGTCACATAATCACAGAAGACAGGTGAGCTAGTTCCAGTGGCAACCATACATGCCCAAGCCATAACTACTGTACCTCCACCATGTTTCACAGATGAGGAGGGTGCTTTCGGACCCTTGTAGTCAGCTAATACTTTTTAATGTACTTTTAGCAAACTTTACCTAAAAGTAATGTTTGCTAAAGTTGGCTGTTCTGTTCTTGAGGCATACCAGAGGTTTGCGTCTTTTGGTGAACCTTCTGAGGTTATGCGGGTGTAATTCTTCTTTTTATGGTGTGCCTACATCCTGGTGAGTGACTTATCTCTAAATTGGATTTTGATAAGGTGAATGACTTGGCCTGCCAACAATTTTCCAGTTTTTATCTTTGAAAAAAAAGCTCCTTTGTTTCTTTAACAGTATGTTCGGGATCATTGTCTTGCAGCAGGGTGAAGTGTTGTCCAATACGTTTGAATGCATTTGGTTGAACTTTAGTCGATAAGATGCTTCTCTACGCTTCAGAATTCATTTTGCTGCTGCTATCAGCAGTTACATCATCAGTGAAGACAAGTGAACCAGTAGCTGTAGCAGCCTTGCATGCCCAAACCGTAACATCCCCACCACCATATTTTACAGAAGTGGGGGATCCTTTGGATCTTAGGCCTTTTGGCCTCCACACTTTGCTCTTGCCATCACTGATACTAGTGAATCTTGGTCTCCTCTGCCCACAAATCTTGCTACTTTTTCCCCATTGAGGATTGCTGTGGTTGTGCAGGCAGTGTTTTTTGGGGTCATGGTCTTGCTGCAGGATGCAGCATCGGGTGATGTGGTCTGAGAAATTTCATTGTACATTAGGGCTGTCAAAAAATATTCGGTATAACCGTGAAAATGGCAGCAGCATTGGAGGAGTTGTTCCCACTAGCTGGTAGTAGAAGCCCTGTTTGAGAATTTTCAGCTTCTTGGCCATAAATGGCGAGGTCAAGGACAAGAAAAGAGTTACGTGCAAGCTTTGCAGAGCAAGTGGATCGTCTGGTTTTCCTTGCCAATAACCTCCGGTGATACTTTCAGCTCCATGGACACCTAACGTTACTGAGCAGCTAACAATTTAGGCTAAATAATGTTCCCATGGCAGGCTATGTTTCCTTTCTGTTCTGAAGATTTTGATAAAACTGGATAATGAAAGAAGTTAAACAAACTAAACAGAGTAAGTAATTTATGTTGTTTTAGGCTACAGGCATAGCCATTTGAATAGTTTTTGTATTAAGAAATAAACAGGGATTTCCTATAAACAATGATTTCCCTATTATTGTGATTAATAAATGCCGAGTTGTGGCAAATTACATCCACGAGAAAGTACTTTATTCATTTGCGCATTAGGCTATAGAAATAGCAGGAGGCTCATTTATAAAATGAACTTGCATGCATACGTCAAGTGAAGACCTGACATGGAACCACAACCGTTTCCACGGTCAAATCGAGTCATGTTGAAATTTTATACATCACTACTTTGACGTGATTTTCCACGTATGCGCCACACAGTTGTGTGCAGGCCAGTTTAGAGGGAGCCTCACGTGCATGTTGCGCCCGACAATAGGCAGCTTATTTTTGTGAATTATAGGCAAATGATGTTTGAATATATTCGAACGCTACCTAATTACAAAAGCTAATATTCGAACTCAATTTCATGGCACTTTTGACAGCCTTATTGTACATAGCTAGACACATTTAGTCTATGTTTCAATTTTCATCCTACTGCTGCCATCCTTCATTACATCATCAATGAGAATGAGCAAGCCTTTTCCAGAAGCAGCCCATGCTCAAGCCATGATGCTCCCGCCTCCATTTTTCACAGATGAGGTGGTATGCTTTGGGTCCTTTCTCCAAACTTTCAGCTTTCCACTGCTTTGGTAAAGGGTTATTTTGACCTCATCTGTCCATAAAACTTCCAGAACTCTCCTGGCTTCTTTCTGTATTTTTTGGCGAATTCTCTGGCCTATCGATTCTTGCTGCTGCTGAGAGGTTTGCATCTTGCAGTTTAGCCTCTGTAATTCTGCTCTGGAAGTGTTCTGTGTACAGTGACTTTTGATTTTTTCACCCCTGGCCTCTGAAGACTGCTGGTAATGCCACTGACTGTTGTTTTAGTGGTTTTCTTCATAGCTCATAGGATTGCTCTGTCATCAACTGCAGTTGTCTTCCTTGGCCAACCTGTGTGGTGTTTTCTTCACCAGTCCACCAGTGGTTTCTTTCTTTTTTAGGACATCCCAAACTGCTGTATATGATATATATACACAGTTTCTCTGCTGTCCTTAATGAATTCATCTGTCCTTTCAGCTTTCAGATTATTATTATTATTTTTTTTAAGTCACAGTTAGTCCTTTGGTCTTAATGGTGTGTGCCTTTTGACTCCAAATGAAATCTTCTCAGATAAAAACAAAGCCTAAATCCAAGGCTCGACACTCACTTCTCTTTTATGCGTGAACAATCCATGAAAAAGTTAACACCCGAGCAACAGTTAACACCTGTCAGTCATTCATTAACTTGTTTTCACACAGCTGAGACTCAAAACAGAAATGGCCATTTTTGGAAAATGGTAAAACATGCAGATGTAACTACCATGAAATAAAAGGCGATTGTCTGTACTTTTGTCTCGTATTCATCTTTTGATCTCAAATCCAAATGCATTAAGTGTATAGCAAAAATAACAAATTTCACTCTACTGGTCCCATTTTTTTGGAGGGCACTGTACGTGCACGCTGCCTAGGCTGATGGTGTGGCGTGAGCCATCCTCTGTTATTGCTGTTATTAGCACTGTGGGGAAACGAATGTGGATGCCTCCTTAATCACCTTGTACGTGTTCCTGAAAGCTGTGGAGCTGAGTCCAGAGGAGGGACACAGCAAGTACATGTACCTGGGCCAGATTCACACTGGCATGGAGGCTGTGCAGTACTTCAGCAAAGGCATTGAGGTCATGCTCAACGCGCTGGAGGAGCGGACGCAGTCGGTAAGTTTCCTCAGGCCCGAGCGCTCTTAGGAGGTGGAGGCTGAAAATCTCCATTTCTGTTTTATCCACCAGTTTTATAAAATGTCAGCACAGTCCAGGTTGAGATTAAATCAATTTTTTGGAGCTGGTCCGTTTAAAAATCCAAATCGGCCTCCAGCGCTGTGCATTCACCTTGCAGTTCAGTTAAATTCCAGTTAATGGATGTAAATGGATGAATTGAATTGGAATTGTCTTCAATCTCCAGAACTCAGTTGCTCTTGGGATTCGTTCCAGCTCTGGTACTATCCTATAAAACCACACGTTGTGTAAAAACATGTCCCTCTGGCACACTTCTGACCTTCTCTCCTTTTCATTAATGGATATTTCTTTGTGAGCATGAGGAACCTCAGCTCAAAGCAAGCTTAGTCTCCTGACATCTGAAAGAACCCAGTTTCATTAGTGTAGACAGGAGATGCACTAGGGCAGGGAACAAGGGACGTGCCTGAGAAGCCTGTATTGAAGACAAATGATTGGGTAGTCAGAACATCAGTCTGACTTGCTGTGGCCAATCAGACTGAAATTTCCTGATTCATCGCTTCAGAAATGTATATCTTTAACAGAAGTCACACTAAACAGCCAAGGAGCTTCTAAATGTTATTCAAGGAGAAGAGCCATTCATTCATAATACACATCTCAAACGTATGTATGATTTATGTGAATGGTGTTGAGGCATCATCCTGAAATACCCATCTGCACAGGTTCCTAAATACAGCTAATATTACCGCCTGGTTGCGGTTCGTCCAGATATTGTGGAATCTGGGTTGGTGACCAATTTGTTTTACTTTAACCAAATAAGTGATCTAGCTGTGCAATTAAAGCTTTGAACAGAACAAAAACAACTCTTTGTCACTGCATGACCTGGGTTGCAGAAAATTGGTGGTTGCAGTTGTTTAAAATCATGAATGCCTTCAGTATTATTGACCCTTTGATTGGCGGTAGATTGCTTGAAATATAACTTTCAAATGAATATTATGACAAAAGTGTCTCTTGATGTTTTATATGCGTTACCATATTTGTGAGAAAAATGTGTGAGAAATTCCCAAGTTGCATGTAATTACAAAAGTCAACTTGCTGCTCCTCTTGCATACGTTTTGTTTAAACATGAGAAAATTCCCATGTGGAAACACTCATTTTAGATCTTACAGCAAATAACTTGGGGCATATTGTTTTGAAATTATTATTAAAAAAAGCTTCTGCTTTGAAGTTGCTTCTGTCTGTCTGATAATGCAGTTCAGTAGACTCACACAAGGGGGCAATATAGCCTAAATTAAATTGTTATTTTAGAACGTGAAGAAGTACTCTCGAAGTACATTCAGATAATAAATAGTAAATCCCTGAAACATTATTGGCACCACAAATATTAGTTATTCATCGGTTCCCCAATGCCTCTGAATGACTCACCACGGACTATGTGAATAGCCATTCAGAACAAATATGCCGAAAACCTAGAGAAGTATTTGAAGGCCATTTCTAATGCAAAATTTTAAAGGTTTTTTTTGGCTTTTTTTGTGATTAAATGTTTGCGGAAAGTCTGGATGGGACAGACTTTTTGAAGGGCGTTACGTGACGGTTGTTTTGTTCACCTGAAAGGCCGAAGGGGCGGCAGCTGCTGTCTCGGACCGCGACCCAGAACTGACGGGGAAGGACGTGTCAGTGGCCTTCTGTTCGGTGGCAGAGATATTCTTCACTGACCTCTGGTAACATTCTGTCTCACATTATCCTGTGAATATTTATTCAACTCACCCTGGAAAAAACAAACAAACAAACAAAAAAAACATACAGTGACAGTGTGGTCCCAGCAAGACCGCTCAAAGGTCGACAATGTCGAATGGTTGCATTAAAATTAGAGGTTAAATGTAAAGATTATTTTGTAATTGGATACTCTTTGTAGTCAAATAGTATGTGGATACTCAGTTCAAAGTTAAATTGGGACTGTTACAGCATGAAACTAGCATATTTCTGCCTGTCATATTGCAGACCCTGTCAGTAATTACCTGAGAATGGCCACATCTTTTCACATTTCTTCTAATGAACAAAAATAACTGTTGAGATGGCAATTTGCATATTTTTGTGTTGCTCAGATAATTAGCGTCCATATGAATACGCATGCTAAGTGTTCCACCCATAAGTTTTAGTACTGCGCCACAGAGCGCTTCACATTTGCATTCTCACTTTTGTTTGTTTGCGTGTAATAAATCCACAATGCACTACAGTGATTCTGTTTCATTTTGGCTAGCAGACAAGCTAACTTAATGTTGCTGCCTGTAGCCTAGATGCGCTGTCATGGATTTGTCCACCTGAGATATGTCTAATTTCACCCTCTTCAGGAGGTGTAACATCCACATTTTGTCAATCAACCATTTCTGGACATTTGTTTCACATCCATAATTGAAACCAAATTCTCTGGATTTTAAATATTGCCTTCTGTCTATCCTCAGATGTTTTGAACTGAAATATTTGAAAAATTTAGGCTTTATTTTTGTGAGTTCCTGTTAATTTTTTAGGATGTTTTAGGATCCCTCTTAAACATTTACATCCACAGGTCTTGCAAAGCTTTTTCAAGCTTAATGGTATGCTATGGAGTGAGATAACGAAGCTGATGAATAGCTAGTGAACAAGCTGCTTAATGTCTTTTCAGAACGTTTTTTATGATACAAAAGAGAAACTAAAAATGAGGGCGGTTGGAAGTGGAGTGGCACTTGTTTGAACACATGCCTCAAGTTATGGTAGCAGAGTAAAATTCAGTAATTTCTTTTTCATTTGACCAAAGTTTTGTCCAAGTGCATCTGCAACTTGTCCAGAGCAATGGAGTGAAGAACATGAGAGCAATCAGATGGTGCTTCTCCTTTTAACCTATCTACAGAAAAGCATGACGAATGGTCTAAGAGCCAGTTACAAGTCAGACAAACAAGCTCACATAATGTGGTCAAGCAACAGAACCGTCTACTGCACTTGTGACCTTTAGAAATGTAAAATCCATCAAGTTTGCATTTTATTTTTTTTCACCACACATAATGGCATAATGAACAAAATAACACTTTGAACAGCTGTACGGATACCAGAGAACAGAACCAGATAAAAGTGATGTGTTTATGTATTTATCTTCCCCTGTCAGTATGGAGGAGGGTGCTGCGGATAAGTGCAAAGAGGCCATCGAGAGAGCTTTACAGTATGACCCAGACAACCCAGAAGCCCTGCAGCTGATGGCCAGCTATCTCTTCAGCACGGAGAACGTTCAGGTGACTGGTCGTCTCCGGCCTTACTCTCCTCGCGGGCAACGTGGTGTGAAAAATGGCTTTTTGCTTATTTCTTTCATTTCTTTGTGCACTGTAGAAGTTTCCGCTGGTATTATCTGCTAATGATTAATTGGGATCTAGTGATACCAGGGAAGAGCTCACCAGCACCCGAAAAGGTTCATGTAGTATCGTTGGTTAATGCTGGACTCATTGCATTTTAATGTGGTGAAAATGAACTTGAGTGAGTTTTTCAGTTCTTTTGCTACAAATTCAAAGACTTGTGGGAAATTATAAGCTGTTAAACATTGCCAAGCACCAAGCATAATCGGTGGTGCCCAAGATAAAGATTTTAAGATGCAACAGATGCATTCCTTGAGGAATTCCCGGGAATTCTCTATGATTGAGAGTTTCTTCATCACCGCTGATGAATATCTATATGGGGGTGGTTGCTTCAGATAACAGAAGACAATTAGAGGAGCCATCAGTTGGCTCGACTGCAGTAGCTGTGATGGCCACAAGGTGGCAAAATGGGTTAAGGCAAGTGTGTCATAAGGAGGTTGCCCCTCTTTGCTCTGGTTTCTCGCGCACATTCGCTTTGGCCCCTGGTCTCTCGTTTTCCTTTCAGTCAGGTGCAGCCTGATGTAGCGCCTTTTGTGTACTGCTGCGGATGTGTTTTTTGGCCTTATCGTTTGATGTAATGAGTGATATGTGATTGTTTTGCCATTGCTTTGTTTTTGCCTTCGTTTCCTAGTTAACCCAGCCAGGGAAGCGCATGCACCGATTGATTCAGCATGCCTGACATCTCGTTTGCATTGCATATCATATTGCATATAATGGCCAGATGCGAATGTAATAATACCGAAAGTTTGAAAACCGTTCAAAGCAATATAGTTAAAGGGTGACTAATATATGAACCATTTCATTGACTCATTTTTCCGAACTATTTCCACCACGCTGATCATGTAATGACACTAATTTTGTGAAACTTTCTTTGTGGAGTGTTGGTGACCCCGAGAACCGCTCCAGTCTGGAAATAGCTTCTAAGTGTGGTTTTACCACCAACTGAAAGCTTGATTTAGCATATACAAATGTATTTAATGGATAGCTGTGAGCAGTTATTGCTCTGAACTTTTACATTAATGGTCGGTACTTTTCTGCACTATAGAAACGCGATCCTGCTTGCACTGCGACAGGTTGTATTCATGCGCACAGGAGGGCGTGTTGGTACGGTTGCTCACTGCCGTAACTTCCTTGGCAGCGAGTCGCGCACTTCCCTTCTCGCCGTAGTTCTCACTGAGAGCCGTGTATTGTTCTGCTGAAATAAGTAGCCTGTCAACTGGAACACCAAATGCCTGGGGATGGACTGATGGAAAATTGCGTAAATGACTGTTCCCTTCCGGCTACGAGCGGAGTGGACCAGCTCTCGGGGTGACCAAAGCTGCACAAAGCAATATGTGACAAAATTAGTGTCATTACCGATCAGCATGGTGGAAATCGTTGGGTCCGAGCCAGAAAAAAAACCTCAAGTTATCCTTAAATATGAAGCTATATTTACCCACTCGAAGGTCAATTAAACAGTCATCGGGTAAGTGAATGAATTGCGTAGGTGTTTTCATAGCAAACAGAAGTCGTCGACAACAGATGCCAACCGTTGACTTGGGGGGGGGGGGGGGGGGGGGGGTTTATGGTTCCGGAGCCCGCAATTGCATCATCGCGTGGAGTGGATGATTGGCTTTGAGAGGCAAACCAACAGAAAGAGCGAAGTGCCGGTGCGGTTGCCCGGGCGATGGACGGCGCTTGCGCTGGAGGAGCCCGAGCCGGGCCGTCCGTCGTCAGCGCAGCAGGGAAAGGGGGAACTGAAGCTGCCGGGGCCGTGTGTTGCAGGAGGGGCGGGAGTTCCTGATGCGGAGCGTGGCGCTGTGGCTCCCGAGCCGGACGAGCGAGGCTCAGCCGTGTGGGCGAGAGGAAGACGCGGAGGACGAAGAACACCAGCAGGTGAACGCACGCTCTGACTCAGTATGACATACAGTGCAATGCACAGTGCCCTATACAGCAGGGATCAGCAACTCACGGTCCTCGAGGGCTGAGAACTGCTGGTTTTCCACCCTCCCTTTGCCTGGGAGTCAGGTGTGAAGACAGTCTGGCCAATCAGTAGCACTAATTACCTGGGAGAAAAGAAAACCAGGGCTGGAGTTGGATTCGAGGGCCAGAGTTGATGATCCCTGCTATACAGTACGCTCACTGTTCAGAATATGCTACACAATATGCAATACGTTACTCTACATGCAATTTCCTATCCTGAAAAATGATATACCCTACGCTACACAGTACACTACATTTCTTTCAGTGTGGTATACCTGAACTCCAGGAGCAAACTATAGGGGAACACCCTAATGCAAATGACATGGCACAGTAAACGTGAAAGAATTTTCCTTCAGCATGAAGTGGTGCTCAGGCAAAGTGAATGGGAGCGAGGTTCAGAAACAGACCGCAGCTGAGAGCCTCCGCTTCTCTGGCTCTGAAAACGGTTCCAGTTTGGCAGGGCGAGGCTGCTGAGGGGCCAGGCAGGGCCTCCTCCTGGGCCCGCTGTTCCTGGAGCCCTACAGCAGCACGATAGAGAGACGCGCGTGCGTTGCGAGATCCCCACGCGGCTAACGGGGAGCCGCGGTCGGAATCTGTAGCTGGGCGTGATTTATGACGCGCGCGAATGTTAACAAAATCATTACGCGCGTGCCGCGGTACTGGAGCGCCAGGTCGTAGCTCTGACAGCTGATCACCGGATCATTAGCGGTCTCCGTGCGTCGCTTTCTCTCTGACCTCATGCATTATCCATAAGCGTCATGAAACCGTGTCAGAATGTTGATTTTGGCTGGAATTCCGCTCTAACGGAGAGAGAGAGACATTCTGACGCGCCGCGGAGGAATTCCGGCTCGCGAGCTGCGTAAACCTCATCAAAAATGAAAGCGGTGGCATTTCCGAGAGCCGCCAAACGAAGCAGCGGGCGGCGCGCTATGAAAGGTTAGCGCTTGCCCGTGTTCCTCGTGACACGATATTGTGATCGCCCTGTACTGCGCACAGAGGTCGCGGAGAAAAACAATTAGTGCCCGGAATGGCTTTCACCTGTTCTCAAAGCAAGCGTGCAGTGCGTTGTTTGTCACTGTCATCTGGATTTAGCGATACCAGAGGCGAGCGCTGAAGGTCAGTTTTGAAAGTGGCCGTGTCCAGTGGAGGGGACAGCTATAAAGATGAACGGGGTGAAGGGTAGCGATGTAATACGCTGTCACTGTCATGTAGTTATTACATCGTTATGGAATTTACCTGGCAGGACTTTCCTCCTAAAAGGACAGCACGTGTACCCCGTTCTAGATCTGAAAACGGCTGCATAATGGAAAAATAATGTGGGCCTGCATTGCGCGAGTTTGATTTCCGAGAGAGCAGAGGATCCAATTGAAAATTGAAATTGAAATTAAAGTGGTCTTGAAATTATTTATACTTGAAATTGGATTGTCTCATACGTGCTTGGATGATGTAATATTGAGATTTGCACGTTCATTATTCATGTGCCATTAGGTCTACCATAGAAGCGGAGAGCCTTGGGGCACTGCTGGCCGAGCTCGACACGGTGCAAACTAGACAAGCTGTCCGCAACCCTGGTTCTGTAGCAGTACAAGGTCTGCTCGTTTATGTGCTCACCCTAAAATCAACAACCAATCAAGGCCCAAGAAGCCAGGTGTGGGGGGTTAACTGTGTAGTCGCTGCTTCAGTTGACGAGCTGGTAAAAAAAAAAAAACCTAACAGCAGCAGACGCTGTGTTATGTTATATTTATGTTTGGTCCCATGATACATAGAAGGTTTCTCAAGGTTGGCGGGGTAACCGTGAGCGACCGCCACATGACCCAGCCCCATGGCTCTGTTCTCAGTGGGCCTGGGGCTGCAGAAGATTACAGGCCAGCATCCTCTCCATAAAAGAATGTTGTTGTTCTTGTTACATATTCTCTACATACTTGAGTCATCACTGCAATGTACATCCGGGCTTTTCAGACTTGGTCCCTGGAACCTACTTTGCATTCTAATTTTTTGTTCAGTTAAGGTTTCCATTTCTTCTGTGATTTTTTTCTTAAACTTATTACAACACAGTGCAGGTTTGATTCATTGCCTTTTAATTAGTCTTCAAACTTAATTGTACCAAAAATTGTCTGTGCTTGTGACAAGGTGTCCAGCAATTATGATCCCACTGATTTCATTTCACTGTCTGTCCATATTTTAATCTAATGAAAACTTTAACCTTTTTCTAAAGGAACTGTTTGCCAATATAGTGCATGATGGAAAGTGAAAGCTTAGATCATATGACTGATTAGAATTCGTGGCATGTAAATACGGGGTATTTTTTCTTCAGGGTTTGCACAGCTATTTCTGAGGGCAAATAACCCCCTCAATAGGTATTAATTGTCTAATTAAGAACAATTAAGAGCTCATTACAATTCAGGGGTTGCAATTATGTTTGGAATGAAAGCTGGCATATAGAGTGGGCCCCTGGGGCCAAGTTTGAAACCCCCCCGACGTGGATCACAATATCTGAACGTTCTCTTTGTTCACTGAGCGTGGTGGAAACGGAGTTAACGGATGAGAGCGTCGCTAGCACGGTGACAACAGCGTGTATGCTGGCTGTCTAACACGACACTTGCCCCCCTCGTATAACGTTGATACTGTTGTCACATGTCTGCGTTTGATTCTGTTGCAACGGCAATATGTAGAAAGTGTTTTTTCTGCAGTATTCTGAAGGCTGTGAGGCTCTGAGTCAGAGATCAGCCACAGTGATTGAAATTACCGGTCCCCAAATCAAAAAGGGGGAAATTATGAATCCACAACACAGTATTCCCTTTGATATCCTGGACATTTTAATGAAATCGTTGATGGCCGCACAATTTGCATAGTTTGCTATTCACTTTTTTATGTTAGATCTTGAAGGCTTTCATTTCTGTTCAAGAATGTGTTATTAATTTCACAGCTGCACTCCTGCTTAAATTTCAAATTCAATCCCTACATATATCTGCCATTTGGAAATATGGTGGTGTGTTGTTAGTAACTTCATCTGTCTAGTTTACCAGAATGCTTTGGTTTTTGTTCTTTTCCGCTGTTTTGAGACCTCTGAAAGTTGATCGCTGTTGAAACCATTTTTCTCTCATGTCTGTTATATACTTGATAAATCGTTGTTTAATTAAATTAGAGGTGACAATTCATGAGGAAGCGTAGGAATGTTGTGCTCAAAAATGGCTTTTGTAAAAATGTGTAAAAATAAGATTAGTGTTGTAAAATGTTAATTGACCACCTTAAACAAAAGCTGATATGGGCTCTTATCTGATGGTTTTACTATTGACATCACAGTGAAATGGAAATTTCTTGGTTATGCCTAAGGGTAAGTTTGATTACCCTGACTGGCTTTCCTTGTGTAAACCAATTTCAGTCTCTTGCCTTGCCACCAGTGTCAAGTCATGATCTCTGGAAGTCACATGTGTACAATGTGTATTTACTTAACATCTTTGCATCTTTGTGCAAATTTCAGTCTCACCTTTCTGTTCTTGGTATTCATGAGAGGCTTACATCAGGGTAATTTGCCTGTGTCAGTCTTCTGTGTGGTGATCTGCCATTATTCCACTCCCCAGTGTATGGGGATCATTATCAATGACTTGAGCTGACAATTTAGGATTTCTTTTTTTTGCACAGCTCCTGCCATCACGTTCCGATGTCTTCCATTGAAGTCCCCCAGTAGTTGGCTTGTTCTTTAGGAGAGAACATAGCCTGCTGTTGACCATGGAATATGCAAACTTTCTGCCATAGTTCTAATTGAATTTAACTTTCTTTAGTCCTCACAATAGCATTCATGCTTGTCATACTCAGGTCTCTGGCCTCCATTGGCAGCTTTCTTGTCTTGTATCTTTTAGCTTATAACAGGAGTCCACAATCTTATCCAGAAAGGGCTGGTGTGGGTACAGGCTTTTGTTCTGAACCAAGCAGAATTTCTTGATAGAATTGAATTCTTTGTTCCCTCTATGATTGCAAGCTGTTCAGGCCCTGAGGCAGCAAAGCAGCCCTAAGCCATGATGCTCCCTCCACCATGCTTCACAGTTGGGATACGGTTTTGGTGTTGGTGAGCAGTGCTTTCCCCCTCCAAACGTAGCGTTGTGGATTTCTGCAAAAAAAGTTCACATTTTGTCTCTTCCATCTATAGAACATTGTCCTAGCGGCATTGTGGAACATCCCAGTGGTTTTTTTTTTTTGCAAACATGCAATGTTTTTTTGTTGCAGTGGATTCCTTCATGGTGTCCTCCCATGAATACCATTCTTGTTTAATTTTTTTTCCTTACACTGGAACAGAGACTAAAAGAGCAATTTCAAGAGATTTCTGCCGGTCCTTTGCTCTTACCCTAGGGTACTTTTGACCTCCTTCAGCATTGCATGGTGCACTCTTGGCGTGATCTTTGCAGGATGCCCACTCCCAGGGAGGGTCGCAACAGTACAGAATTTCCTCCATTTGTAGACAACTTGTCTTATTGTGAATTGATGAACACCCAGGCCTTTAGAAATACTTTTGTAGCCTATTCCAGCTTTATGCATCTCTATAGTTCTTATAAGTTTCTCAAGGTGTTTTGATCAGGGCATGGTTCACATGAATGGGTATTTCTTGAGAAGAGCAGACTTTGTAAGTGTGCCTTTTTTATAGGGCAAGACACCTCCAACTCACAACCCCAATCTCATCTCATCGATTGGAACAGCTGACTCCAATTAGCTTTTAGAGAAATCATTAGCCTAGAGGTTCACGTACTTTTTCCATTGTAGACTGTGAATGTTTAAATGATGTGTTCAGTATTGACTAGAAGTACAATTATTTGTTTTTTGTTAGTTTAAGCCGGTTTTGTTTGTCTATTATTCTGGAGATCAGACCACATTTAAATGAGTAATTATTGCAGAAATCTAAACAGTACCAAAGGGTTCACAAACCTTTTCTTGCAACTGTAATTCAATGTCTGTTTAAAAAATGCATAGAATAAATGCAGACATTGCAAATTTTGCCTCATAGTCAGTGATAGATTTGAAATGCAATTGTATTAGTACTGACGTAAAACAACGGTCACAATACTTTTTCTTTAAACTGTATAACTTTAAAAATGCTTGCTAAACTTATTCCATGCTCAGAGGCTCCTTCACAGTCTTTCTAATATTCTGTCATATTCTGTCTTGTCTGATATGGTCCACAATAATGTTTTCTTATTAGTTGCACAAAATAATTTGTTAAATTCAAACATAAACACTGAAGTATGTAGTTGTGTGTCCTTACAGATCTTGACAAAGTTATTAATTCATAGTTTTGTGATATTTAACATTTTAATCACATTTTTTGGTTTCACGGCATGTTTTAATAGTAACACTTTAAACACTATCTTTTCGTGGTTATGCATTTGAAAGAACCAGTATTCACGTGTCTTAAGAAAGGTGGTCATCCGTGCAGAATCTGGCAGAGACAGGGTTTTCCCCCTCCAGTAGCCTGCTCGCATGTGTAAGAGGGACAGCTTAATTGGGAATACGTTGGCAGCTCGGAGACAGCCAATAAATGCAAACTTGTTTTGTCGGGAGAGTACCGAGGTTAGAGTTAGCGTTGCACAGCGCAGAGTGTTTTACAGCAGGTATCCTGTTTTCCCACCCCCCCCCCCTCCTTCCCATCCCCACAAATGCAACAGCAGCCCAAGAAAGGAACACTGCTCTTCTGGTGAAGTCGGTGACGTTAGTAAGATAGATGGGATGTAAACAAGGTCTGATAAGTGCACTCGTCGTCAGCAGAATAATGACTAGCGCGAAGATTGCAGAGATCTTTTTTTAGTTTCCTTTCTCCCGCCATCCCACCAAGATGTCATCATCCTTTCTCATTTTTGACTTGCATACTCAAACCTCTGGTGCCATTTTTAACAGGCGGAAAAGAAATTATTACCTGCAGTTGGTCTGTGAAATAAAAAAAAAATGTATTTAATAATCCATAGAAGGCTGTTTTTCTACAACAGGTTTAATCTCCAAGTTATGCATTCATTTTTCTCCACTTCTCCAAGCTGCAGTATTCTAATTATGAGCATAAAACTGAGCCATTGGTCTTGAAATGAGTTCCAGATGGGAGACGAGAGACATTTTTGCATGTTAATATCCGGGGACTTTTATGGTTCAAACAATCAGGCTTATTAATCTACAGATTATGTAATCTTTAATTGTATAATGGCTCTTTAAATCCTTAATTGGTTCACATTGATGCTTGATGGAGGTCATATTTGATAGTTTAAAGTTTTAACTAATTGATTAAAGACACCCTTGGACAAACTGATTAAAGCGAATCATTTCTGCAGGAATGGGCAGACTGAAAATGTACTGTTGTTTTAATTTGCATTTAATATCTGTTCCAACATTTCTGTAGTCCCAAGCTTACCCATATTTTCTTATAGTGCTGTATTATGCTGTCCAACTGTTTTGCAATTCATGCTTTAACAGGATCAAGTTCAGTTGCTTTTCCTTTCAACCATTCTTACAGATTTTTTCACTGGAACACACTGTGCCAATTCAAAAAATATGAAATTCAACTTAAAATAATACATACAGAAATGTGGTAGTGCAGACTTTACGCAAACTTTTGTGTTGCCATCTCATGTCGGCTAATTACTGTGTGGATAAACATGTAGACCCGCGAGTAGTGATTAAGTGGGCCTGAACCCTAAGCTCCAGAGGAGTTTCAGACGGTGTTGTCACATCTGTCCTCGAGTAAGGCTCGTGTACACTGCTCTGGCGCTGTGTGCTAACGGCTGCGATAGCAGGTAAGTGCTGTGTTTCATTCACAGTGCTCTCACTACCAATGACAAAATGGACAAAAACAAAGAGAATAAAGTGGGGAAAAAAGTCAATGGGACCAGTATATAAACTTACTATGATATAGTCTGGGTGGTAGACCACTACCTCTGCTCCATCTCCCATTTCCACAGTTACCTAAAAAACTGTTTGGGTATTCCCAATGGTTGTTCAGTTTGTTACATGAAAAAATAAAGCCAGTTGAATGCATGTGGAAAGACCTGTGCGGTTTACAAATGGGATATAGATATATGTATATATCTACATATATATATAAATGTGTATATGAAGAGAGTGGGACAAAAACACAGTGTAAAATGAAACATGGATGCATCAAGTTTGAACAACATATTTCGGGTTAAACACATTAGCATTTTTTGTCTCCAACATTCGACAGGAGAGTGCAATAAATATTTTGTACAATATTGGCAAAACTCTGTTTTGGCTATATGCAAGTGATTTTATTTATTTATTTATTTTTACCGGAAGTGTTTTTCTGCTTCTGTCTTGTGTGTATATCGTGAGTTGCATAATGTTTGGGACAAATACATTTTTCTTGATTTGGCTCTGTACTCCATAATTTTATATTTGTAATCAATCAATTCACATGCGGATAAAGTATTTATTAAAGGGCATTGTTATGCATTTTAGTTTCACCAAGTAGAAACACTTTTTATGTCCCAAATTATGGAACTCACGATATACAGTATGTGTGTATATATATATATATATATATGTGTGTGTGTGTGTATATATATATATATATATATATATATGCACACACAAGACCCATACGCACCATTTTAGACACTCGCTGTTTTCACTGTGTAAAAGTGAAAGAAACCCCTTTGATTTTTTACACGCTTTTAGAAGCTGTATTCCTTTGTTACCTGGAGTGAGATTTCTTTTCTATGTGCCTTTTTACACAGAATCCAATATGACTTCCCACTTATAAAATTTGCTGGAGTCGTCCTCATAGGGTGGCTCATTTCTGCCTGCCAATTACACTAGCCTTTGCTGGACCTCATAACGGTATTGTTGCTTCTGACTGGGAGCCCCTGCAGCTGTGCACTTAGTTTTTCCTAAGTGCTTTGGTTGTGTGATATTTAATTTTTAATGTGTGTTATATAGTGTGTACATTATTGCATTTTCTCCCCTGCAGAGTGGCATTCCACCATATGAGTCCAGAATAACGACAGCCAAGCTGCTGGTGGAGGCGGAAGAATACGAGGTAAGGTTTGGGCGAATTACTTCCCCTCTCCCCAATTCTTCCAGGTGTGTGAATTTTTCCACAATGCTTTATGTCACTCTTGCAGCCATATAATATTTAGAGTGGCCTATTCTCCACTGCACTTTGTTGCAGTTGGATGCCATCAACAAGTTTTGGAAGAATGGTGTCATCTCATGGAAGCAAACCTGCAGAGTCAGCCGTGTTTGCGTTAGTTATGAGCGTTGGATGTCATATTACGCTATCACCTCTGCTTGACCTGGAACTGCCGAATCGGCGACTGTGCAGTCACAGTCTCGCATGTTTAAAGTAGCTTGAAGTACATACGCAGTGAGCTCCATGTTGGGGAGAAAGACACTTTTTTCTTGATTTGCTGTGTACACCACAATTTGTAATGGAACAATTCATACGTGGTTAGAGCTCTCATTCTCAGCTTTCATTTAAAGGTATTTTTCCCATGGTGCGCAGGAACTGCCGCCGTGGGCTAAGCATGGCAAATTGTGGTCACTCACTCACTCACGGACCTTTGAGGGACGTTTTGTGGGATGCATGCGCAGGTGGTGCCAGCTAAAATGTGTCTGCGGAAGTGAGTTGCGCCGTGGGTCTGGACAGTTACGTGCTTGTTGTACTATTTGGGTAGCCTCTGTAGTTCTGTTTGTGAAGTCTTCTGTGGACAGTAGTCACTGACACATCCATGCCAGCCTCCTGAAGAGTGTTTCTGTCAGATCTGTCAGACTGATGTTTGGGGATTTTTCTTCATTAGGTTGAGAGTTCTTTGGTCATCAACTTGTAGAGGTCTTCCTTGGCCTACCAGGCCCTTTGCGATTATTGAGCTCACCAGTGCTCAATTTCTTTTTAATGATGCTCCAATCAGTTGATTCTGGAAAGCCTAAGGTTTGTTCTATGTCTCTGACTGTTTTTTCTCATTTCTGAGCCTCGTAATGGCTTCCTTGACTTTCATTGGTGCAACCATGTTGACAAATGGCAATAGCAGACTCCAAAGGCAATCAACCGCCTAGAATCACGGTTAGTTACTGTAAGCTTAGTACTGAAGCAATTGAACACACCTGACTAATTAGAAACACCTGTGAAGCCATTTTGTCCCAAACATTATGGTGCCCTGAAATGGTGGTCTATGTATAAAAAGTGCTATAGGTTTTATATGGTGAAAATGTATAAAAATGCCATGTACTAAAAGATGATCTACACTTTAACCGTATGTGAATTTTTGATTACTAATCAATAAAAAAAAAGATTGTGTAGTACAAAGTCAAATCAAGAAAAAATATGTCTCAAAATGATGGAGCTCACTGTATATGTAAATATATATTTTTTTATTCAGTTCCTCCCCTGATACTGTGCACATGTGCTGTTGAATGTGCCCGGACAGAATTCAGGTTGGTGCAGTGAGTGTCTCAGTGTGGGGAAAATGGCTCCGGGAAAGGTTGATGGCTAATGTTTCAACAGATGTTCAGTCGTGTAATGTACTTTCTCCTGCAGTTACAGCTAACAACTGATTTGGGTTTAAACACTGTGATACAATAAAGTTGCCCAAAACAATAATTCTGTCCGCTGTAGTTTTCTTTTCACTTCGATTAAGGCCTGTAGCGAAAAGCAGCAGTGTTTCTCAAGTGTCCGCGCCAGTTTGAAACAATGGGCATAATAAATTCAGGGGAAGGTGGTTTATTTTGTGCTTTGTCAGTGTGTTCCGAAAATAGCACTGGGAGCTTGTTAGTCCCTACTGTCTGCCTTTAGCTTCACTGTGTGGTATCCTGGTGAGTTTTGTGCGCTGTACAGAACACGCTCTTTAGGACTGTGAGACACACCTGAACTTGTTTCTCACAGAGGGGCTTGTTTACCGGGATTTATGAAGGCAGACGACTTGCCGTCAGTGTGAGAATGCTATGGATTTGAGTTCTGAATTCAAGTACAACACATTTCCGAAAGAAAATTATTACCACAAATTTAGTGGCCGCTAATGTGAAGTAGTATTGAAGTTTGAGGTTAATGTTTAAGTTTAATGTAATGCCTTGAATTTGAATGAAGCACTGTAACTGCTGTGTGAAGTACATGGGCTATTAGCCTCGGAAGTAACGGAAGCCTGTTTCTATGGTGTAATTATGTAAGATGGGAAATAGTATCTCTCTTATAACATGGTTATCCCATGATGCAGTGTGGATAGTGCTCTACTCGGCACCTAATGGTTTTGGGTTCGAGTCCCATTGGGAACTAATCTTTCCGATTGCTTTAGTACTTTGGTTGCCACAGTTTTAAAAAATCCATCTGAATAAATGAAAATGTTATGAGTCAAGGTCTCTGCGAATAAGCATCTGCTAAGCAAATGGTGTCTGTTTCTCCTCTGTAAAAAGCTCCTTTTTCATAAAGCTAAGGTTATTTGTTTAATAATGCAAGAGTGTGTGATTTCCCCAAATGCTCTTGCATGACCTTTCCGTACAGAATGTGCTGTAGGCTAGCCTGTCGGCTCGGCTCTGCTTAGCACTGTGCCTTTGAACTGTGGAGAGCAGCCAAAATGGTGAGCTGGTCGAACAGACAGTGGGAATGAAGCCTTTTCTTTCGTCGCTATTCACATTGAGACCAAAAAGCTGGGATGCTCAGTCATTTGAAGAGTGCCATTTCACGACGGCCATTAAACATTTAACCCCAGCCAGTGTCCGCTGGCTCCTTTGGGTGCCTTCCAGCTTGGCTGGTGTTTAGTGTGCAGGCCAGCACCACACATGGGATATTATTTCATAAACAGCAGCTTTAAGGGAACATTATTCCCTTCTCTAGCTGATGAAGTAGGTTTAAATATTTATGTAACAATAAAGAAAATGTACATTCACAATAAATTAGGTTTTTATAATGGATGGAACATGTAAATCAGAAATTATAATTATGCACTTCAGATTCATACAAATTGAAATTATATGAGGTATTCTACTTTAATATGAATTGTGTTAACAAGCTCTCTAGCATATTCAATAATTTGGTTGGCATGTTCAGTTTAGCAGCTTAGAGACTCAATTTTTCCGGGGTTTAATTTAGAAATCTTGTTTGGAACGTGGGCTTGTATGTTAAGGGGCAGTCATGACCTACAATTTATTATTATTTTTCTTAAGTTTTTATCTCTGATTTTCTCTTTTTGAAATATGTAGTTAGATTAGATATTTGATGTCACCTTTCCTGGCATGGCATTCGACTTCATTGCTAGTTGAGCTGCTTTGTTTAGTCACACTTTAAAGAGCTTGCCTGCTGTCATATTGAGTGGAACTGCACTAGGTAACCATTGGGACATAAGCCTATGAACATGTTGTGATTAGGCTCTTTCACTGAATTAATCACAGCTTTGTCGTAGCCGTTTATCTTGTAATGTACAGAAAAATGAGGATGCACAGAATGGGTTTTGGCTGAATTGCAGGCCACCAAAATGCACTGCAGAAAAAGAAGAGTGCTTCTTATATCGGACTGCCAATGTAAAGGCCAAGAGGCCGCTGGTATGCTGAGTTTAGGAAACTCTGTTGTGCGGCAGTTGAAAATATCCTGTCCGCAATCAAGATTTTTTTCTTCAGTAGCGTTCTGCACCAAGAGCACTTGGTGATCAGTAGCTGCGTCATGGAAAGGGTTTTCTATTCACCCAATGCTGCTGCTACGCACTGTGACTTAACCCCTTTGCACGGATGCTAAACCCAGCCAGTCCTTGCCCATTTAGTAGTATTGGTTTTAAAATGGCTGCTCATAAGCCAGTTGTGCTGACACTCGAAGCGATTAGAAGAGTTAATGGAGGCAAAAGCGCCTGGGAAATTGCGGAGGAAATGGGGAAATTTGTACGCAGGTATGGTGAAACCTGCCTTAGCGGTCACCTTTGTCTGGCAGTCACCTGCACATGACGGCCATTTCTCGTTTCTCCCCTGGGTGGCCACCGCAGACAGGTTTCACTGTGTGATGATGAGAACAGGCCACTCAACTCGTGACATGCTTCCAGTCCTCGGGAGTATCCAGCGCTGTGTCAAGCCTGCCTCTGCTGTACTGCTGTACTTACATAGGACCCCGGTCCTCTTCTTCCATGTATTACTTACTGTTTGCTGGGCCATGTCAGACTTCAGCAAGTGAGAGAACTGTTTGAGCAGAGAATGTACAAGTACTGCCGACATAGCCTTTCATTTAAGGAAAGACTAAAGAAAAGAGAGGATGTCCTTCCCCTCATTAGAGCTGCGGGATTGATGTGGATGCTGGAGCCAGCTGGCAGGGGGAAGTCTTTAATTCCAGCGGAGTCGGCAGCGGTGACGTGACGCGTGTCAGGGAGCCAGCCCTGCATTGGCAGGCCTTTGCTGCAGACCAGCTACGGTGAGGTCAGCAACACGGGCTCTCTCTCTCTCTCTCTCCCCGTCTCGTTCCCTCTCTCCCTCCCTCCTCGCCTCTCTCCCTCCTGGGTACGTTCTCCTGAGTGAGAGCTTGCTAGAGCGGGAGGGACCGGGCCTGCCTTGCGGCATCTGCCGACGCTTTGAAAGAAGATGTTCCCTTTTTAACGACGTGAGGATTTAATTTCCTTAACAACTGGAGATGAAAAAAATTACCCCCATGAACTTGTAAACCTGCTGCTACGCTAACTGCTTTTGGCAGAATTGTAGTATTTGCTCATTCTGATAAACAGGGCAATTATTCTGCCAGGCGAACATCAAGAGAATTCATATGCTGTTTAAGTGTAATGGCTACGGGAACGCCGCATTTTGCTAATTAAAGCCAAGTATTGTTTCAGATTTGCAGTCGAGGCCACTTTGTTAAATGAACATTCTGGACCTTTATTTTAAAAATTTAATGATGTGCAGAAGCTGGGAGAAACGAACTCATAAATCCAGCTGTCGGTGGTCACCAACTTGGAAAATGGAGAGATTTCCCTCCATCTCGAGAGACGAAGCACGTGATGAACTTGAAATCACCTGGCCGTGATAATGCCTCATGGCCAAATGGCGTGGTTGTTTCAGAATGGAGGTTCGCGTGCAAATAGGAGGTGTTGGCCTTGAGTATAGAACGTGCGCCACAGGTTATCGATGCCTTGGTAGGAGTCTATGTTGTCGACCCCTGCGGTTCAGGATGAACGTCTCGGCCACTATCTTAGTTAGACTGCAGTGGTGCAATTAAAATTCATAACAGTCTTTGTCTCCCAGTCAGAGCACACAATGGCAATGGCAACATAAATCTGGACAGAGTAACTGTTGCTACCGGAGCCTTGACATTCAGGTCCGAACAAGGGCTGGATTTCAAAGTGGATTTCCCTGTTAATCATTTGAGTGACATCTGCCTCTATTCCCATTTCAGCCACAGGAACTGTTATTCCTGAGACGGTGAACTAGGAGATGGGTCCCTAACGACTGATTGCAATTCCAGAGACTGAAGCGGGGGCATTGCTACCCCGGCAGCATCTTAACTACACAAACGGCTCCTTAACTTTGAACCTCCGTTTCATTCTTTCTTGTCTCAAAAACTTAGTTTCAGAAACATTTCTCTACAATCAATGAGAATTGCGTCAAAAGTAATGCGTTGTGTACTCCAGAGTCCGTTCTTTGAAAGCTGTTCAGTAGATTGGGCTCCGTTTACTTGGTTGCAGTTTTTATTGAAACCTCCCCCCAGCTCCCCCCCCCTTTTTTTTTTTTTTGCTGTCTCAGTTTTTTGTGTTTTTTCTTTGCCAGTTTCTCTTCAGTTTTATAAGTCCCTGCCTTATCAAGCATCAAAAGAGAGCGGGTCCTTCTGGAAAGTCGTCTTGGGGCCCGAGGTTCTCGGTTCAGAGCCTCGCAGGCGTTTTGCCGAAGCTTTTCCTCGCCTCTCGTCTCCCCGTTTTTATTTCCCTTCCTCCCCAGGAGGGGAGCGTCTCATTTGATGGGAATCTGGGTAGTTGTCAGACGGGTCTTTAAAAATGAAGGCGCCGCAGTGCAGAATTTCTGCTGTGTCATTTGTCTCCTTTTCTCACAAATCTCCCCCCCCCCCCCCCCCCCAAACCAGGCCGTGTGCTGGGGTGGACTTTCAGCGACCATAGCTGCTCAGACGTAGAAAACGTGACTCTCTGCTCAATTTATTCATATGGATCTCTTAGACATACTTATGTTGATATTCTGCTCTTTTGCTCGTACATAATGCAGTGTACCAAGAATAGAATTCTCACATAGTGCATTTTAATCAGAGAAGTGCTCTTTTTTTCCCTGTGATGTACTTACATACATACATCACCTTTTAAACCTGAGCTTGGTTTGAACATTTTGTTCTGTGTTTTCAGTTGACATTTTTGATGGTTCCCTTCCTTCAAATGAAACTAGGAAGCTTAATGGTTTCTTGATTTAAAGTAATTGTTTAGGAAATTACCTGTCAGTTAATTTTATTGATGAAAGCCAGGGTGGAGTGCAGGGTTATTTGAAAATGTTTTACAGAACTAGAAAATTTCTTGGTTCTGTAACGCGTGGGAAGGAGCAATGTTGCAATGTGAGCAGGCATTAAAGTAATTTCTCCACGTCTTTAATTGTCTTTTGCTCACAGCACAAGTTACCATGTTATATTTGGAAAATGGTGGGTTAACTGGCAGCAGCTCTGCATCTTTCACACGCAGATACCATCCCAGTGAAGGTGGTTGAAATTTTTCTTTTTCTATAACACATTTTCTTTGTATTTAAAAGCGCATTTGAACTCACCACAGAAACTGCTGAATGAATAAATTCTCCACTACAGGTGAATTGTTCTGAAATGGTGCGTGCAGAACTGGAAATAAATATATAGGGGTATTGTGTGTTTTAAACTCACATCTTCACTACGGCATGTTGAGAAAATGCTGTTCTTCCATGATGACTTTTGATGACTCTTTTGTTTTGTATAAAGGGGAACACCACTGGAGAAATATCTTGAGTCATACCTGATATTCCATAAAGCAAAGCACATAACATGTGCCTCCTTCCCATTTTTTCCCTCACTTCATTTGGAATGTCCAGTCATAATTGTGGGGCTGTCCCAATATTTGGGCAGTGTCATGTTGGCACACTTCCTCCGAAATGCTTCTTTTGGCTCTTAAATCCACCAGCTGAGCTGTGCAGTTGAACTAATGCATCTGGTGCCAGGTGCCCATTGCATGTTTTCACTTAAGAACTTTAACCTAACCTGAGGGACAGAGTATCAGAGGATGATTAATGTGCTTAATCCTGTTTTCTCACTTTGAAGGGATTTGAATATGTGGGGTGAAATCATTTTCGCCTCTTGAAAATGTTGCAACATTTAAAATTTACTCCTACTTTCTCCCTTTTTGGAGTTTCCACATTGAGCATTGCAACCTCTGCTAATTCAGCACGCTCTCCTCTGAAACTCAGTGTCAATTTTCTGCTGCTCTTTGCTCCACAGTCCACCAGTTAAACTGGCACTTCAACAATTCCTGTGTAGCTTGTGCAGGCAGATCATGGTCTTCTGATTGACCAGAACCGGTGCATGAGTTAAAATAAGTACTCCTAAACTGAGACGTAATCCATTAGTAGAAATAGCGTATAAAATTGTCAACTAGATAACTATATCCGACAATGACGAAGGTTAGCTTGATAATGGTTAGCAATAAGTCTAGTTTTCTAGTTTGCCAGCGAGATAAGTGAGTTAGATTGCTTTTGCAAGCTGACTTACCATAATCTGTTTTCAAGACAAACTGTGAACTTAACTCAGCAAATCTTAACATTTTATGTCCCAGTGGCAATTCTAGCTAATGCTACTGTTGATAAAATGCCTTTGTAGACGGCTCTCTGGCTTGCTAGCCGGCTCTGATATTGCTGTCACTTTCTTGTCTGTGTGCATTTTTCTTTCTTAGACGGGAAGACGGGAGTAGAGGGAGTTCATTTTATGTTCCATGCTTTACAGCAGAGAGGTGTTTTCAGCACTAGATTAGGAATACAAAGTGGGGGGTGGGGGTGGGGGGGGAGGCTAAAAGTGGAGGGGCCATAGGCCCGCTGGCCGCGTTTCTGACGCCAGTGCACGGTGCTCATGTGATCCTACAATCGCACCTGTATTGTACTCGTTCTTTGACTTCGCTTGATTGGCAGTTCAGTTTTCTCTCCAGGTGAACCGTTTCTTTACTTATCTGTTCTTTTAATAAGATCAGCTTTTTTTCCATCTGAGCTTGCACTGAGATGTTATTGTGCGCTGGGTTCTGCTGGTTGATAAACAAGCCCCAGCCGAAGGATTTGAGCGTCCGCTTCGAATTCCCGCACATGCCCCTGGTGCTCAGAAGAGTCCCGGCGTGTAATCTTTCGCTGTAGAGAGGGTTTAGGGTTTATCTCCGAATTAGCTCCTCGTTAAGCGGGCATTCATCTTCCGATTAATTAGCATTTTACCTTCTAATCTGATTGCGCTGGGTTAAGAGTTATATGCATGCAAATCAAACAAAAAGTGGCTGTGTTCCTCTGACGCGTTTCTGGGAAAAAATCTTGCGAACACCCCTGGAGACTGATCCCGGGGGGAGGAAAAATCCTCCCGTTAATGTATCTCCTTATCCCTTAAATATTTTTTCCACTCTTACTTAACCATGGCACTGAACTGAAAATTCAATAGGTGTAAGATATTTTAATTTCAATCAAGGCGACATCATTACTCAAATGTGGCTCGCGAAGAGGCTGTTTTAACGTTGGCATGCAAGGTGAAAAGGAATGGGAGTGAAAAAGAAAAAAAGCCCATACAAAAAAAAATTGGATTAAATATCATTTGGAACAAAATATAATGTACGATTTGCATTATTACTTTTAGTGGTTTCATTTTTTGCCCCAAGAGTGCTGAAGAAGATGGGGGAAAAAAATGATGGGTATTTCTTTTGCAATCTGTGAGCCCTTTTTATTGAATTCAATTATAATATGTGGAATATATCCAGGGTATTTTAATTAAAGATGGAGGGGAGAATGTAAAAATATCACAAATTCCATCTTCTGTTGGTTCGTAAGGTTCAAATTAACGGTGCTATTTCGTGAAGTTGTATTTTGATGATCACTTGCATTAGGCAGGTAAATCTTTGGTTGCGGCTCCTTGAATTATTCTAATTAAAACCCAGGAACATTACAGCAAATGGGGAGTCAATTTTCTGTTTCTCTTTTTTATGCACAGCTCAGATTCTCTCGAGTATCCCACTGTGCCTCCCTTGTATCTCCGTGTATCCATTTCTGTTTTAACTGGATGCAGCAATTTGGGAAAAACTCTGTAGTGAATGTGTCTAACAGAAAAAGTAAATATATGTGTATTAATTCCATTTCAAAACATTAGAGGTGGCTCAATAACAGTTTTTTTTTTCCCAGTGTAGTTGAATCCTTCTAGCGTATCTATGAATTGATCTGAACATTTGCGAATTACAGATGATTTTTGCCAAAAGGGAAGGCCTGACTAGGTTATTTTTTTTTTTCCCGAAGTGTATTTTTAAAGTGATATCAGGGTTCTGAAGCTTCCGTAACGAGCGTGAAGAACTCAATTTCCCCCCGCTGTTTTAACATCAAACATAATTAAGCCTTGTAAAGATTTGATTAGCTCTGAATCTGAGAAGGAGTTGCGGCATTAATCGTAAAGAGGATCTATGTTAGAACATATGGCGCTACATTGGAGCCAAGCGTATATGGACAAACCCATTGCCTTTTTTGACACAGGATAAATGGAAACGGGTATACGTGAATTAAGGTTTTTAAATGTAACGCAGTTACCCATCAGTAATTTCATAACCAACGCTCATTTCTCATTGAATGGGCAACATTTTACTTAATTTGGTCACAAAGGAGCAAACTGGATATCCCTACTTTGAGAAAATGTCATGGAGGAGTGATCTGCTCAGAAAACTCAAAATGGTCCCCCCTCTCGCAAAGGAAGCAGGGCCAGTTCCACTTCCTCCTGCTGTTTCTGTCCCTGTGCAGGTGGGTGACTTTCTGAAAGGCTGCCAGTGCGTGTGTGAGGCAAAGGTGGGTTTGAGCACCATGAGCATCAGAGGGGCTTTCATTTCACTGTACAGCACTGTGGGCAGATGACTGCGAAGTTGCTTTTTTTTTGTACAGTCGCTCACTCTGTCAAGTACGAACAGAAACTCCAGGATTGATTTCTCTACTCTCGGCTTTTTATTCGAGGATCTCGGCCGGAACTGGGAAGGGCGTGGCGCGGTGAGCGCTGGCCTCGCCCCTCCGCTTTTCCTCACGCGGCTTTCGGCAGAGAGCTTTCCGGATTATCCGCGTCCTTCGGTCTGCTTCTCAGAACTCCACGAAGGGCCGAGTCCGCGCGGCCGTGGGGAGACACGGGGCGCGGCAGTTCTCCCCCGCCGCGCGGATATTCACCGTGTCTCCGCGGAGACCTGCTTCCTAAATCGAAACGCCACCCCCACCTCCAGCCCCTGCCGCTCGTCCTCCTTCCCCTGCCCGTCGCCCTGAAAGTTTTCTCGGAAGGGATTATCATTTCATCTTTTAATGGCGCTCTGTTGCCAGCGCAGCGCGCGGCACAGTTACAGGGCTTCTTAATGGCCTCCCAGACGCCGCTCCTCACGCGGAGTTCGGTGCGTCGAACCAAAAAGAAAGAAAAGGAAAAAAACAGGGGGAAGCCATCAGAGAGATGAAATGTTAAGCACTCTAGTGTCTGATGAGAAGAGAGGGTGAGGAATTACAGACTGCAGACAAGTGGAGCTCTCTATATATCCAATTTTAAGCACAGCAGATCACGGTTTTAAATTGGAATCAATGGACAGTATCACTAAAGGACATTTGGAAGGCTGGTCACTTTATAATTGCATTCACACTTTTAAAATAGTGAATTCAATTATGTTTGGGAACCAAGTTGAGTTAAAATATTGATTTATTTTAACGTTTCCTGTATATTTGTAAGACATCACATCTTCTTGGGCAGAAAGCGGCCCAAGAAGACCAGTGCCATTTAGCAATCTTTGCTGTCTGACAGGCAACAGCAGCAGCAAATGAACATTGAAATGCTAAGAAAGTGAAACATTGCTGCCTATGGAGCTTATGCAGGCAGAGGTCCCACCTCTTAGCAAAAAAGAACCCCTCTGATTGGTTTAGAACGTGTTATTTTTCTTGCCACTGGCAAATGGCTTTAGCCAACCACTGTAAACATTGGGGTGATGAAGAACATATTTTGTTAATTCAGAAAATCTGTAGTTTATACAGTTAAATTGACAGGTCACCCAAAAGTAAAATTAAGCTATATTTCCACTTACCCGAAGTGCTGTCTTTCCATCCAGATTGTTTCAACGTTTGAAAACACTGTTGACACTCCGCTTCAGAAATACTGGTGTGCTTTGGTTGAAACCTATATACGCAGTTGGCGTACTTCAGTAGAAAATAGTTTTTGTTAAAAACCGTTTCGCGAAACCATGTCATTATGTGAGTTTTTCGATTGTAAAATTTTTGGCCCTGAGCACCACAAGCGTTGGCTGAGGTCCGTTGTATCGGGGTGAGCTGCGGTGGATATCTAGAAAGCTCGTCAAAGAGGATGGATAGATAGCGCTCCGGGCAAGTGGAGATGTTGCTTTCTATAATTTTTGTGTGAACTGCCCCTTTAAACTGAAAACCTGCGAGTTAAAAATAGGTGGTTTGGCTGATTGTCATTGAATCTACTTTTGAATGAAAGTGTATGAGGGAAATTATTATTCACTGAGAGTAATATCACACAGCGCTGCAATTTGCCTTCCCTCCATTTAGGATGCCGTAACTGGTGCCTGATGCCTGCTGCACCTGCTTTTCAGAAGACTGGAACAGCAAAAAGCATTCCTTACCATAAATCTTTTTTTTTGACCTCGCCCAAAAAGATTTTTTTGTGTTTAGCTGTTTATTTCTGAAAGCAACACCCACTAATTGCCAGGAGGTGTGGTGTCTGCACGGTTCATTTGTGGTTCTTTTTGAGATCTGCTTAATTTGTGCATTTCGAACATAATGTGGCCCCAGTTATTACCTCACGACTTGCCGTACATCGATTCTATGCAGCTGCAGTGGCGTCTGCACGTCACCCGGTAAAAAAGAAAGAGCAGAATCGCTGCTGGTGGTGTTCGGGGGATTGTGTGGCCAGAAGAGATCAGTGCTCTCCTTGCATCAGCCTCCTTAAAACCTAGCAGAACCAAATTATAAACGCATCTGCAGAGGCCATCTTGAAGCAAATTACCCATAATCAGGTCCATAATCAGGCGTTGACATAAGTGGTACACAAGTATGCATTACCAGCAAAAGATAAAAATGCACAGCAATTTTGTGTCCTCACAGTGCAAATTCCTATCTACTTTTAGGTACGTATTGCATTAGGACATGAAATTGCCATGGATTTTAATCTTTTTTCCATTAATGCAAACTTTCATATCCCTTATGCTAACTCCTGCCCATCATCCAATGTTACGGCAATGGGCTCTGATTTCTAAAGCAGCTGTTGAGTGCATAACAAGTTCCTCGATACTTAAGTGGACCAGAAAGAGAGCTGGGTTCCCTTACAATGTGAACTCGAATGACTGGTCATTTGCAGCTGGTTCACTTGAATAGAACTGAGTTCGGTTCATCTTAAAAGAACTATATGTATTCTTTTTCCCTGAAGACCGCTTTACATTCCATGCAGTTTGAAAGCTAGTTCAGACCAAAGATTCACAACATGACGAGATGTAAAGCTCACTCTCCGGAAACGGTTTGCAACATTCTCAAACTCAACTGTTCGCATCGAAGCGACGAGATGAGACGTTGCTTATGGTTACCATAGCAATGATGCTGTCCATGTCCTTGTTTACAGTTACTTACTTGTTCTTTGCAATGCTCATCTGGCAAATATCTAGGTCAATGTAGCGAGAATGAACAGAAGTAGTAGCGATGGTGAGATGCTTGCCGTAGCAGCAGCACTGCTAATGAAAGCAAGGCTTCCTAAGAACCGAACATCCAGTCCTTAGAGGCAATTATGGGTGTTTCAGTGCCCGGTACGTGGAGCGTACGCAGAGTTGTACACAGACTTAGATTTACCATTGCTAATTTCACCCCTCTTTACCCTGGGCAGTATGCTCACTGAAGAGCTGGTGTCACCGACTAGCCCGGATACTGCGTGCTCTTTAATTAATTACCACAGCGAATAAAAAAAAAAAACATATGTTGTCGCCAGGGCGAATGCCACCATCCCCTGCGTGAAACCCCTTACCCCCCCCCCCACCCCACACAGTCTACAGCACTGCCCACTAATAAATATTTTCTAGTGGACTGTTCTGTCCCACTCCTCTGGGCACACGGCATGTACCAGAGTACACCTAGGACACCGCGATCTGCACACCGCTCACTCGGTGCTCTGCTGAAGTGTGGCAGAGTGTCTGGTAGGCTAGGGGAGCACCGGAACGCAATGCAGCGGCACAGTTCAGTCCCCGTTCCCATCCTCTCTCTCTCATTTTGTTTTCGTGTGACTGGGAAATTATCCTTGCTTGGTGTGCCAACCGTGTTTGCTTCCTTCTGGCGTTTTTTGCTTCCTGTGAAAATCAGTGATAAGCAAAATAATGCTTTTTCCACCTCTCTCCTCCTTGTGGCATCAGTGAATGTAATGGGCAGTTTATATGTGAACATGAGAAATGATTTTTCATAGGTCTTACTCTTTATATTGATAGTGGGAAATGCAATTATCATGCCTCCTTCCACCACTTCTTTAATCACTGTCAAATTCACCGAACACCCACTGGCTAAAGTCAAATATTACTTTGAGTCAAACATAAACACTTTTGCCTCTAAATCTGTAAAATATTGAAAGGAGAGCGTAATCAGGTTTGTTTGCCAGAAGCCCCCTGCATCCAATATTCTATATTTACTTCGAGCACTCAAAGCACCCTGTCTGTGGTGTGAATCAAGGCGTACGGAGCTCTATATGTGCAAATCTCGATTCCAAACACGCACGTACGCACTCACACACCACACACACACACACACACGCACTCACGCACCCACACACTCACGCACACACATACACACATGCACGCACAAAAAAAAGAGCTTTTTTATTTTATCACCCATCGTTGAAAATGGCAGTCATTGTGCAGTTAATTTTACTGCACAGAATGGTCTACAAGAGGTTGTCAAGAGTGATGTTTGACAGGCAGGTCCGTAAGAGGAAGTTTCACCATGTAAACGCCAGTGAGAGAAATGCCAGAACGAATGTAATTACAGGGTACTGATTGCTTACAAATTCAAATGTGAAATTATTTCGGAGTAAGATTCATTACGGAGTTGTTAATCACATTATTTGTTGTCCACTTACAAATGATGGCGTGAAATATATTTTAGTGAGCTTACTAGTCTCTAGTACTAGCCCCTGAACAAAGAGATATACGATCAGTACGCAGTAGAAAAATAATGGGGTGTGGGAGTGGTTTGAAAGCCTGAGCTTGGATACTGTGTTTCTTTGTGGAACTTGTTCATCATGCTAATAGTTCAGTTTATGATTAATAGGTTTCAGGCTGCAGCAGTAAGCTAGTATTTTTAAAACGCATAAATCCTGAAATATTAGGAAATAGTTCTTTTTTGAAGGTTATGGAGGGTGGCTGCAAATGGAATTGCACACCATCATATATTACCAGAAATAAAATGGATTCCCGTGGACCTTAGAATTGCAAATTTGTACGAATGCCTTCCACAGAACACCCTTGAATAATCTCAAACTTTTCCAGTGCCATAGATTCTCACAGACAAAAAAAATTTTTTTTTTTACTTTGTTTTAGATTCATCTTTAAAAAAAGTGCTGCAAATACAATCTCCCCCCCCCAATCCTCGCCTCGTTTTATATGCAATTATCAGAAGCACTGAAACAAGGAATGAATCATTGATGAGGTGTTAGCTGAAATTTAACGAAGCGCACAAAGACATGCTTCGTACCTGCAGCTCTGCGGGAGACGGCGATCGCCCGTGTATCTGATTAAACCCTGTTTGGTCTCGCTGCTGAGGCAGTTAGATTTAATTAACGGCTTCTGTTTGCTCTATTGGTAATGACTAGAGCTTGCATTCTTCTGCGGGAACTAATAATCTCTTCAGCGATTTATCGATCGCCGCGTTCTTATCTCCTCAGAGAGCCATTCCCAACACAAAAATTTCCTCCTGATTCCGTGCAATAGCAAAGTCTGCAGACCTCCTTATCTCATATCTGACAGACTGTTAAAGGTTTTCAGTTTTCAGCCCCCAACACTTTTTTCTTCTTTGCTTGGTTTCAGTGTACTACATCCAAAGCTTAAGACTTGATGTCTGTGCTATACTGAAGTACCAACAGCTGTGTTATGCTTCCCGTGTTACCTGCTCTCTATCGTGCATTATGAAAAGTAACCGTTTCCAGAAAGTCCTGGTCATTTTTGTTGTCTGAAATAGCTTTCCTTGTGTTTTCACTTCAATGGCTGTTTTCTGTGTTTTTCCCATTTCTTATAGATTAAGTCAAACCAAAGTAAATCAAACACGATGAGTGACTGCGCCTGGCCCAATTTTTTCTGCTTTGCCGGAATAATAAACTGTCAGACATTAACTTTACATTCTTCAGCATAACAAACAATTGATGCCTTTCATGGTTTTCACTGGCAGTAATGCACTGGAGTTTTAGCAGGCCAGCCAGCAGTATGATGAGGTTGTCTCTATAAATTAGTTATTTAATGATTTGCATGGTACTTCTGTCATTTTCTCTGGTGGAATATCAGACGTTTACAGCCTTTTAGGGCTTGAACCAGAGAAAATATTGATACAAACGCGTAGGTCTATGTGCATTCTATCGCAGACTATTCTCATATATTGTCTCCTTTTTTGGCCTGACATATTAATGACCATTTTCTCTGTAAATATATTTGACTGATGTCCAGATGTTGTCAAGGGTGACTTGAGAGTCATTCTCGACGAATGTTTTATCTGTTTAGGGTGATAAAGGAATCCCTTTAGCGATTCTGCGAGTGTTCATCGCGAAACATGACGCTACACGCGCTAACGATCCGCAAAAATGGTGATGAACGGCCCAGCAGAACGGCGTAATCAGATTTACTTCCACAAAATTGAAAAAGCTGTCCTCTCTCTTCAAATTTATGTCCCGCCAAACCACCTGAAGAAACTTGACCGTTTATTTGCGATGTCCATTACTTTGTTCTGGAGAATTCCTTTTTATTAGTTCATCCCGGCAACGGCGGAAAGATGCGACGCGCTGCCGTAAATCAAGCTAATGGCTCGGAGTGCGGCAGGCGCGCGGTCGTTTAAGACCCTGAAAATCAACCTGCAAATATGTAAATAGCAGGACGTTTGACATTTAATTTTCTTAGGCAGATATCATTAGCGGCAGGCTCACCGCTGTTTTAGTGCCCACCGCTACTCTCGAGTGTTTCTCACAAGCCAAAATAGTTCAGTTTTAGCCGCGAGGACGTCTGCTTTGGAACAGAACCGGTGTGCGCCGAGGAGCACTGCTGTGCTCAACAAAAGAGTTATGTAGGCCAAATAAATACCGAGGGGATCGGGGGAAAGCGTTGTTTCCTGTTTTTGGTGAGGCGCTGCTCGAGGTGGGGCGGGGGACCGGCGAGGGAAGGCGCACGCGGCACATTTGCATACCTCGTTTGTTGACCGAACATCAGTTATAAAGCGACAGTCTCGATGCCAGTTCTTTTTCGTGCTGGAGCCCACTCATTTATCTTTATATCAAAA
Source organism: Anguilla rostrata (assembly GCF_018555375.3). Classification (NCBI taxonomy): domain Eukaryota; kingdom Metazoa; phylum Chordata; class Actinopteri; order Anguilliformes; family Anguillidae; genus Anguilla; species Anguilla rostrata. The sequence continues at coordinate 48,116,618 of NC_057933.1, forward strand.
TGCTGTCGAAACCTTGCCCATGTCCTGTTTGCGAGAGGCTTTGTAGAATTATTCGGGTGAAAAGGAAGATGAGAACCACAGGAACCAGAAACAAATGGAAAAACATCAGCATCAAGGTAGTTGAACACTCCTTGTTGTAGGAGCTCATGTGATTGTTTAGTGACACTGATAACAGATGGAATCTAAGGATTCCATGTCTCTTTATTTTGACTAGGGCCAAAGATGGCACCTCTAGTACCCTGACGGAACAGACACTGTTTTCAGCACCCCAGATTGACACTTTCGCATGGGACAGGTCCTCGGTCCTTAGGAGAAGGCTCCCGTCCCCCTGTTTAGAACTGCTTTTAGGAGTATCGTAGCCGGATAAATAACCATGAAGCGACCAGGAGAGGGCTACGCGGTGGGAATGCAATTTCCTTTTTTTTGCCAGGGAAGTGATCCTTTATCCGCTATCTGGAGCTGACAAAAGGGCTAAATGTGTTTGGAGGACACGAGATCGAATGGCACGCGGTGTGCTCCTCTGTAGATCTCTCGGATCGATACCCCTATCAGAACGACTCGGAGTGCACGCCCTGAGACCCAAAGTAGTTAAGGGGCAAGATGGAATTGTTCTTTACAGTGGGAGGGAAGTGATGTGTCTCCCTGAGAAGCACATTGATGATAGTGTAAAAAGAGAAAAAAAAAAAGCTGCAATCTCCCCATCGGTTACATAATTCAAACTGAGATATAATATGGTGCCAGTTGTCATTTGCTCTCCTTTTCTGTGAGAAGACCAAAATGGAATTTTCCGTTGTGTATTTTTTTCTTTTGTCGTTTCAAAGACAGCTGTTTTCCCTCGCCGAGGGAAATGATACTGTGAATTTATCCCCCAAGCAGGGCAAAAAAAGATACCCCCCTCGAATAACTGCAAAACGGTTGGCTGCGACGTCCAGACGAGCGAGTCGTTCGTCTTGCTTTGTTCTCGTCTCCGCGGCGCGAGCCGTGCTGAAATGATGGTCTTTAGCAGTTTCGCTAACAAATTATTCAGAAGGCGGTGAGCGATGACGAGCGCAGCGCAAAAACAGAACGAGTGCGCCGCGACGTTCCCCCCAGAAGAGCTGTTTTTCACTGGAAATAATAAGGGCAGACGCACTACCCGACCAATTTCACTTCACCAAACATCAATTATTCCCCGCTCTAATGGCTTTTCTCAGGCTCCTTTTGTATTAACTTAATTGATATTTGTCCTTTCAGTAGTACAAAATAAATGTCCTGATCTCTGCATTGGAAGAGGATGACTTAGAAGCACAGTCGCTTTTCCATGCATAACAGGTGAGTAAGTAAGCACCCTCATTAATCCACACGAACGTGCCTTAATGTGTTGTTTCTCATACTTACGGAAAGAAAGGTGTTGCTTTTTTTGTTTTTGATTCCTACGGCGGCAGTAATTAATGGCAACGGAAGTTTTCAATTCCTAGGGGGTAAGCCGAATTCAGTCTGTTAGAGTGTTCGTAAAGGGACAGGATAAATCAAAACTGAGTCCCATTAGCAAACAGTTGCATAGCCATCGACTTTCATGAAGCCAGGGAGACATTTTTATTATCATTATTTCAGCTGAGGGCATGAACACAGCTGATTCAGCCTTGGCAGCGAATTGGCTGAATTCACCCGTGCCATCGGGGAAGCAGGAGAGAAGACTGAGGGGATCTCATTTGGCCTGCAACTTGCAAATGCAGTTGTTTGCTATGGAGGTGCCAGCTGAATCACTGTCAACATTAGATTTCAGTGGTTAGAATAAAGTACTGATTTACTGCAACAAATGTGGTAACAGAGCTCTAGATCTGAGTGAACTGAAAATTCCATTTCACTTTCTGGAAAGAAAGCCGCTTTGTGGTGACTCTATTCACCCCTAAATGTTTTTTGTAAATAATATTCTTGAATCTAAGTTAATGTGTTGTGAGTATTTGTGCAGGTATTGGTTGCATAACTTCTGTTATATTAAATCAAGCAGATTGAGTCTGCTTAAAGTCAGAAAATGCAAGAGGGACAGGATTTGTATCAGTTTGTTTTGCCACTATCACTGCAGGCGTGGGCCAGTGTAGTCTCCATTTCCAGACCCTCAGAGTGTTGTGGTATAGGCTTGCCTTAATCTGTTTGGTGGTGGCACATCTCTGTCGCTTGATTTGGTTGGCCAGGGCAGTTTATCACACCAGAGACATTGTGCTCACCCCCTGATTTACAGTTTCTCATCTCTGTAATGATAATGTTGGACTTCAACATGTGTGAAATGGCGTTATTACTTCTGGTCAGCATTTCACATTGGCTAAAACTGTGTTAACATTACAGCAGCAAGTTGAAATTGCTTTTTGGCTGTACTGCAATTATCGGTCAGTCTACAAATTATGTGATTTTTGCTAACTACCTGAGATTATGAAATCCCAGGAGCAAGCTATCTACCGAGCCATACAAACTTAATTTTAGCTTGATAAGCAGTTGTTGTATAATAGTTTCCATGACTACCATAATGCTTTCAGAAAGCTAGCTATCTACCTGGCCAATGTGTTCTTTTATGTAACTGCCGCACCACTGCAAAATAGCCATCGGTTTGCTCCCTTTTTCAGGCAAATTCCCAAAGTGAATGTTGAATTTTATTGTATTTAAATGCTTTTAGAATCGCAGCACTGGTCACGTTGAATTGAGTGGTGTTTCAGACTTTAAGTGGGATTATATAAATAGGATTAGTCTTTAGGGCTTTATTTTGGCACTTAAACTTATCTAACCCCAATGTATAAGCTTATTAGTTGCATCTTGGTATCTAGATTTGCACAAAAAAAGACTCTGGTTGAAACATTGCTGTAAATTATTCCTGTAATAAAGGTGTGTTGCGCTGTGACAATAAACCCTGATTTCCATGTCCAGACCAATGCCTTCCTCAAGGGGATTCACCACTTTTGAGGCTAGTCATCTGGCTAGCTACCTTTCGCCATATAGGTATTTAGATTGCTTCTTCTTGTATTTAAACTTTTATATAAACCAAAACAACAGTAGTCTAGCCACTCCTTTAGCTAGATAACTATAGTTGGCTGTCATTTTTTCGCGCTCTCCTTTTATGAGCAGTGACATGGAAGGCGAAGGGGAGAGATGTCCATGAGAACAACTTGTGCAGCTGCTGTTCTCAGAAGCAAATTCACGAAAGGAGTTACATTTAGTCTTTTTGCACTCTTTTTAGAATCACAGACCTTTTGGTCACATCAAGCTGTGTTTTGCAGAGTTTCAAACTGGGAGTAGCTGTAAAATGATGCAAAGACTAGGGCTTGTTTCAGTGTGTACATTATTTCTGGCAACACCACCAGAGAATGTTCTGGCTGTGAAACACTGCCTCCAATTGAACTCCCGCCGTGTAAAATTGTGATTCTTTGTGATGGGATGCAAATTGTGATGGGATTCAAAACTCACCATTTTTCAGCAGTTCTAAAGGGCCATTAAGATTCAGATCAGGTTTAAACCACTATGAACTTCAACTCATTCCAACACCATTATGAGACATTCTACTTTGTTTTGTTTACTGGAACACAAACTCAAGTATTTTGTAGGCAAAAGGGAAGAAACGAAATGAATCTGGCCCTAGGTCATATCAAATGAAGGAAAAATAAAAATGAGGCAAAAAACAATGAACAAACCGCCCTACAAAGAAAAAGCATTAAATCCGGCTGGAGTGACAGAAATAGGAACCCAATTAACTGTCTTTTTATAAAGCTATAAATCCTGCAACTTACCAAATTATTTGGGGCCCTGATTTTTAAAAGTGATTCTTATAAATGGAATTCTTAAAAAAGTGAATCGTGAAATCTTAATTTGACAAATGTTCCGTCACCGTCCTTAGAATAAGTACAGGCAGCCCTGAAGATTTCAGGTGAATTGATATATTCATTTTCATGCAAGAGTTTCCCAAGATTGCCAAAAATGGGTAGAAGTAAAAAAGGAATGGAATTCAAAAGCAAATGGGCCATGAACTTGCTTCTTGAAGAATACGTCTTCTGTACACCTTTCTTATGTTCCTTTTCCTTGAGTTATATCATCTCTTTTTGCTGACCTGATTATACTTGACCTCATACTTGGCTGTGAAATGTTAGATCACTGCATGTATCATTGTAATATCTCTGTCCTCTATGTGCTGCATCAGGTCTGCCCAAACTCTTTCTTTTCTTGTTTGCGACCTGTCCTTTCAAATTTCTCATGGATAGCTTTGCATCTGATCTTTTTATTCAGGTGCTTCGCAAAGATGTGTTCCTCCAAGTCTATTCAGAATTTATTTTAAGTAGTATGACAGAAGCTGTGCAGAATGAAAGCTTTGAATACAAACTTAATATGCCAATGCAGTCAAAGGCTGCTCCAACGAGTGAAAGCCCACCAAATTTAAAATGTTTTTAATGTTTTTATCATCCATTCAATTGCTTACAGCAAGGACACTTTCAGGGGGCATTTAGAACACGACTTTGGGGTTGTTTTGCATGCGCTAAGCCGCCTGAAATTATTTCTTCTTGCCTGGTGCACTGTGTGTCATTACTTTCCTCCTTAATTAATTCTGTATCCAAATATTATTTTATTCAGTTCTGTAAACATTCTTTTTTTCTGTTGCAAAGGTCTTTATTCGTGTGCCTTCTTTGAGGCGAAACAAAGTTTGTTCTTATCCTGCTATACCTCTTGGTCACTTGCCATAATAATTAGCATTTTAGTCCTGGACTCACGGACGTTGCTTTCCAGAAACAATGAATCCCATTGGCTAGGCTTGTCAGGCACTGCTCAGGTGAGCATTTTGTAAAGAACAAAGAAAAGATGCGCTGGTAAACAAATTGGGTGAATGATTACCGGGCTTATTCAAAACAAAACACTTGACACTCACCAGGTCCTATATCAAAACAAAAGTAATTGCTGTTTTGGATGAGAGCGAGTCATAAGTGAATAGGACGGATCTCCTACTTACAGGCAGTCCCCTTTCAGTCCTCAGAACCAAGTGTTTTATGGATGTCAGGTGCAGTGTATCCTTTACAGTGACAGAGTAATGTAGATTGTGCAAGTGCATGCAATAAATTTACCACCTTGGCTGTTGTAGTCATTTAGCTTATGTGCATTTGGGAAAAGACAGTGCAGGTAAAGAGGTTGGCATGTTTTGAAAAGCCAAAACCAACCACCGTCTATTCAGAAGGGAGAGTGTTTAGTTGCAGACTAAAAAAAACGAAACAAAAGAAGGCATGAATTTTGTCTTTGCATCTCAATGTTATCTCTTCCTTCAAGGAAAAAAAACAATCAAGAACTGCCCTTTTCTGCTTTCAAATGGATGGCCAAATAATAAAACAAATGCACTTGTACATTTAAGGTGCTCACAAGCTCCAGATGACCCAAAATGTGAGCCATTCTCTGTCAATTGGGATGCAACCGTCAAAACACCCAATATGTTAGGAGGTAGACTTCGCTGGCTGGGGCATTGTAACCGTGGTAACCTTTGTAACATTTGCATTCAAAGCTCTGTTTAACCTTCACAGAATCCAATAAATTTCAGCCCAGCCTTTTCTTGCTATGATGCAAGCTGTGGCAGATAGATGAGAGGAGACACAATGAAATTTCAGAAAACTTTGCAGACCAAGGACCTTTTAAAAATTTGCCATTTCAGAGAGGCTAACAGAAGATGTTCTAAAACTTGTTAAGTGTACGTATTAAAGATTATGATCTTGTCTCTTCTCATTGCATACTTTATCTAAACTGGGCTCGCATACTATAAGATGCACAGTCTGTGGTGCACCTAATAAAATGTGTATATGGGGTGAGGGGATGGAGGGATGACAGAGAAACAGAAAAAACATCTATTAGTTGCAGTGCTTCACTAAAAAAAGAATAACAACTGGCACGTGTGTATTATTTAGTGTAATATTTTTATTAAAACAAAACAATATCAGAAATGAGCAATTGTCACCAATATTTTCATTGTGTGAGGAAATATTCTAAACATTCTAGGAGTTGAACCTGGTTTGTGTTGAACGAATGCTGGGTAGTGTAGTGTGGTACATGTTACAACATTCAATTTTAAATTATATTAACTGAATTCCCCAGAATTCCATATAATATGTTCTAGCTTTTCAGACTTGGCTAATGTTACATTAACATAAGCTAACAGAAAAAAGTTTGAATATGGGAGTGAACATTCGCCTTGGTTGATGCACATCTGATTGAGGATGAAATGTCACTTTGTTCTAAAACCTATTTCAGACTCAGAACTGTACAGTTGGTGGTTTTCTTATTTCAGGTTATCTGTGATGTATTGGAACAGGTGGGAGTGAACCAGAGGCAGGCTTCGGTGATGTTGAAACATTTTGTGAAAAACTTTTGCCTTTTGTTTTGTTGTTAAAATGTTGTCCAACTGTATTACCTGGGCAGCCTGTCCAAGTGAAGCCTAGGTGTGGGGAACGCTCATTCCTCCTTGCTGCAAACCTTCAGTTAAGCATAAGCATTTCTGCTTTTGCAGTTAGACTTTTGCTACATTTGCTGTTAGACTTCCATGTTTTCACATTTATGAACTCTGTACAACCCATCACTTTCACTGTGCTGCCGCTAACCTGTCCCTATCGCACATTCAAGTATTTTGAGAATGCCTCACCCTTGCTGTCTCCGCTTTTTAATTAGCGACTTAGTCGATGGTTTTCTACCCCACTGGCCTGTGTCCACGTCTTCCTCCTGCAGTTCTGTGGGCTTGCCTCCCCGCTCTTCTTGGATCTCGTCACCTCAGTCTTACTTTTACTTGTGCCAATTAGACTTCATCATCACTTGCATTAGCCTGCCATGTGTACTATGTCATCATGCTTTTTTTTTTTTTTTTTTGCTGTTTGTGCAGTGCTGCTTCTGTGCTGGGAATTTCAGAATTGTATGCAGATGTATTGCTTCTCAGAGGGAATAATTACAATAACAAAAAAACCTAAGAAGAGGATGCCAGATTCAGTATCTCCTGCAGAGTTAAACCCATATTTAAGAATGTGGATGTAGGAACCTAAAGGGGACTTTTTGTTTTGAAGTGCCACTTGGTGCTTTTTCCTGCAGTAACTTAAAAGGAGCCAATAAGATTTATTAATCCCTTATGTCTTGCATGAAGGTTCAAAACTGACCCTGATTTAAGACCAATCCTGAGATAAAATGTTGTGCCTTTAAGCCAAAATGTTTTATTGATTGCATCATGCATTCCATATTTAAATATGTCTATTCTTTTGAGTCTGTGGAGCAGGATGAAAAATTGAAAGTGATCAGTATTGCTCTTGTGTTCCTACTCACTTCCTTAATATTCCTCTGGTACTTGTTTTCAGAGTGTAGATCTAAGCCAGCAGTAATCTCTCTGACATTTGATAAGACAGAAACATTTGTTCAATCACTACCCCTGTAACATGTATGGGCATCCTAATATCAGACATGGCTAACGGCATGTGTAGCCAAGACACATCCAGCCTATATTCTCGTAGACTCTATTAGATTTATTTTGGCTCATTGAATAGCTGTACTCTGACTGGTACAGCTGTATGACTTTGAAACTGGAATTGACTATATTAATGAAACGGAAAACCTTTGCCAGGGATGGCTCTTGATTGTCAGTGAATCTCATTAAATGTGCCCTGACACAGGTTGGGCAAGGCACAACAGTTTGTGACAAAACCCTGGTGGTTTTGTCGTAGCAAATCTGGGCCTGCATGCGAAACCGGTAATTGAATGTAAGAAAAGTTCTCCCTAAAACTCTTCTCTTGTGCTGTATTTCTTCGCATCTTGCTTTTCTCCTGCAGTCTCACAGTCAATGCCTCTGGGCCTACAGTATACTTAGTAGAAACGTTGCACAGTGCACTTTTTAGTGGGTTTTGTAGTTATGGTTATGCCTCTCTAGTCAAGTGGTTTGAATGACGTTTTGTAAAATTATGTTTTTTTGGTGTTGTCGTTTCATCATTGGTTTTTGATTAAGCTGGATATTAACACCATTCTCATAAGTACCTAAAACCCTGTCAGCCTCCAGGTAACAGGTTTGAATGTCAAAATGATAGCATCTTCTTATAGGCTCTTTTATTTCGACTCTACATTCACATGTATTTGGGTGAAACCTGAAACCTTTCCTTTCGTATTCTTCAAAACTCCTATTCATGTCAAATGCCATTCACGAGAGTTGAAAAGAATGTCCAAGAGCATTTTTCAGCTTCAGGTCTCTAACTTGGCCTCTTTTGCAAGTATTTTAATCAATCTTTGCACAGATTCTTCACAATTTTCCAGAACTATGCTCCTTTGATCTTCGTTTCAGAAGATATAAGCAAACTGCAAATTCTAATAGATCCAACTGTCTGGGAAGTCAGAATCTGGTTAACATGACAATTTCAAAATCCAGCAGTTTTAAAAGCTAACTCCTTTATTTAATGTTCGGCACTCTGAATACAGAACACAAGTGCATCAACAATTAAAACTCCTCACTTATCCAACATGATTTTGATTTTATTAACTTGTTTATTGTTATGTAAGATATCACTTATAAATTAAGTCATCAATTCATTGATAGGCAGAGCAACCTGTTGAATGTGCAACTCACAACCAGATTAAAATGAATAGATTTATGAAGTTACAAGTATTCAGTGTCTTATCTAAAGACGAAGGTTTAGCAAACAATGAATGTTACAGATTAGTTACTGTCCCAAAACAAATGCATTAAAGAAGATACTGTACCACAGTTGTTTCTCTGTAGGAAATCCCAATGTGCCAAGACCAATGTTCAAAAACCAATAGACCGCAGAATACTCCAAAAAGACCAGGGATGAAATGTAAAATGCACCACTCAGATGCTATCCATTGAAGTAAAGACAGACTCACAGTTTATGTAGTTGAAAGAGGGGGAGGGACACCCCCTCTTCTCCTGGCCGTTGCATAATGAATGATGAGAGGATGCTTGGTCAGAATGTGTGAGGTCACACAAGGACTGGCTCATCTAAAAGCTTTGCTTATTAAAGAGGCTTTATGTTGTTGGAAGCAGGATTAAGAGCACGATATTATCAAAATATTCATGGTTTTAGTCTCTTTCTAACTAGACCACTCATGAATATGTGAGGGGGTAGTCCGGCTCAGCTATTTAATGCCTCTATAAAAATGGAAATTTACTTCCACTTTTAACAACAGAGGTGATGGTTTTAGGCAATAATTGTTAAGTGCTGCCAGTAGTGCAATCTCCCATCTTCCGGCAAAATATGAAGATACTGATTTCAATTGAATGTCATAGATTGGCATTCAGTATTAAAATCAAAAAGTAAAACATGATCCTTATGGTGTTCTGTGGCCACGCTGGGCCCTGACCCCATATATAGCTTTGTGTTCTGTGTCTCTTTCCTTTTTATGCCTGTGGAGGGGAGATATCCAACACAACAGATACGGATACTTTCTCCTCGCTATTGATGCAGAAACATTGAAATTTCATGCAACTTCTAAAAATGTATTATCAACTTAAAGGCATACTATACAGGATTTTCCCCCTTGCTTTCCTCCTGTGTTTACAAGCAAAAACATCTGTTCCTCTGTTCTCAAGCCTAGGAAGCTAGCTTTAGCTTAGTTGTGATGGAACAGACCTATGCTAACCACTGCTAGCACAACACCAGTGGGTTTTAGTCTGCTTTAGCCTGCCTGGAACTACTGAAAAATTCAGTTCATTGTCACATTTATTATTGATTGACTTATTTTTGCCTCATGGTCTAGCTTTGTGTATCTATTGCAGCAATGTCATATGCCTCTCGTGCAACATAGCTTGACGGGAGGCCGACTTTCCCCCTTTAGCAGATCAGGGAAGAGGCCTAGACGACCTGCCAACTCCCATGGCAACAAAGGCACACAACCGCACGTTCACCTTAGAAATGAATGACCAACCAGATAATGTTGCCAAACATCATTGAATGTGGTCAGCCAATGACAGCAGCTACCTAATGTTACCAAATGCTGACCAGCCACTCGGTTCGCATTAGGTTGGCCACCAAGGCAACGCTATCCCTCCAGCACTAGCCCAGCTGAAAACACACCACTGTCGCCAATCCATACACATTTCCTCCTCTTCTCCTTCTACTATTGCCCACATGCTTTTGAGATGCAGCCCACATAGAAAAAAGGGTCACGCACAGAAACATCCTAAGCACTTTTAGGAGTAACAAATACAGGCAGACAAGCAAGGACTGGGCAGAAGTGAACACTAACACGGATTGCCAGTGCATCATGGTATTGATTGAGCATGGCTGTTTTATAATATTTTCAAGGTGAAAATCCTGCATTATTCACTTTTAAGAAGTAGGAAGGAATTCAAAACCTGAGTGTCTGATAAGCCCAAATTCTGTGATGAAACTTCATAAAAGGTCTATTTACAGTTACCTTTCAATGAATATCCATGCCTGTCCATTCTGGCATAAACCGGTGTGGCATAAAAGCCTTCACCTGCAGTGATCCGTGTAATGATTAGCCTGTCATTTAGGTTATAATGTTGCATTTTCCATCAACCCATGCCACCCATCTTTGTGTTGAGCAATTGCATTCAAACGGGCTTAGCAGCTTTAGTTTTCTTTGAAATATTTTTGATTAGAACAGAGGCGTTCTCTCATGCTGCAAAAACATTTTGTTTTTGTGTTCTAAATTGTGTTTTTATTCTTAATCCTTCATTAACTATGGAACAGATTTAATGAGTTTAATTTTTTATTAGCGATAAAAGAATTCTTTTGGTTTGAACAGAAAGCGTTTGTTTTTTATTTGTGCGTCGCTTTGAAATTCTTTAACTTTAATCCCTTGCTTCAGGGACATCTAAGGCTTTATTTTTAACGTGGTTAGAAATAAATGTCAAAAAGTGAAAGTAATTGCAATAATTAATCTGTAACCTTGGGCTGTAGTAGAACTGGCCAGAAGCCTTTTCATTTTACAGTCCTATCACTAGGAATCGCTACCATAATTTCTTCTAAAACGAATCTGATCTTGTTATCCACTTCTTGTGCTTTGTAACTTGCATTTTGTTTTGTACGTTATGTAATATAAATAGGGAGAACTTTGATGCTTGTGTTGTTAGACTATACAGCATACTGCCACAAAAAGGCTATGCAGACAAAAGAGGCTTTGTTTCATCATAAACTGCACAGCACTCAGTGTTGTAAATGGCAGGGGGCAAAAGTCACAACAGGAAATATGCAAAGTTTTCTCACAACAACTGTTTCCCACATCCCTTTGGTTAATATGCATTTCTCAGACTTAGTGAATGGCTTGATTTGTTTCCGTCCTGACTCCTGATTAATGAGCTTTAATTGGAGAAGATTCATCTGCCATCAGTGATTGCCACCTCTGAAAGTCCTCCTTTCCATCAGAGGGTTTTTTTTTTTTTGTTCAGTCAAGCTAATTAGGTGCAGTCTTGTATTTTGTTGGGGAAAAAACCTAAGATAACCTAAGATTGAAGGTTTTTCTGTTTTATGAGTGTCTCATGAAGTTTCCATGGTAACAATCCCTCATGCTGAGCACAGTCACTTTTATTTCTAGTTTATTTGTGTGGGGCAGATATGAGTGTGTATAATAGTGCTCGAATGTAGACAACTACAGTATCTTGCCACTTTTTGAAAATAATAACTGGTAATTGGTTTGCCATAATTTGGAAAGTCTCTGTTGAGAACAATGTGTTTATAGTCAAATAAAGCACAAAGCATCACACTACCCCCTCTGCGATATTCCACCAGGTAGAGAGTGGACATGAGCAAACGGTGTCCTGTCAAAGCCTCCTCAAACTACACAGGAGACAAAGAAATCAGTGTTTCTGCAAAAGGTCAAGTGGCAGTAGCTAAGTTAATTCTATGTTTGTCCCAGTAATGTAGCAATACAATTTGATAACATTTCAAGTTTCTCCAAATAATTTTACTGACTAAAAAACAATGGCTTTCTTATTACTGAGGTATTGTGTGCACTTCTGAGAAACTATTGTGAAATTATTACACTACTAATTATGGATTCTGATGGTTACTTCACATATCCAAAGTCACAGAAATGTAGGAAATGGACTTCCATAATGTTCTCTGGGGAAGGGACCCCCAGACCCCTCTTCAACCCCCCACTCCTCAACACGCACACCACGGGTGCCTTCTTCTTCCACATTTCCAGAAAAACCTGGAAATGTGAAACAGCCCAGATAGTTTTGTTTATTTGTATTTCTTACTTGGCATTTCGCCTGCCTCCCTCCCAGGGTTGCAGTTTGGCGGTTTACCTGTCTTTCGGCTTCGTCTTTGGTCAGTAGTGAGAGAAGGACATAAACCCGCAGGGCATTGCCGTAAGGCTAACTGAATGTGACTCTCCTGCTCAGGGCCCTGTTACCCTGCTTTCCACCGCGTCGCCTCTCAGGCGGCACCTGGCGATAAGCTCAGCCCGGTGTCTTCCCTCGGTGTCACCCTGCCTTAAGGGCCGCACGTCTGCCCTCCACGCTCTCTGGGCAAGGGCATGTAACAAAGAGTGAGATTATTCCCCCCCCATTCTGTTCTACAGTATCTGGTCCTCTTGCCTATAGTGGATCAATGCAGCACACATCTACCCATCTGTAATTCACAAATGTAGTAACTGAATTGTGAGTTAGTACGTAATGACTGGAAGGAGCTCCACATGGAGGCAGCTGGTGCATGGTGTTTCCTTCTCGCCCTGTTGCCTTCACTCTCCCACTCCTTCCGCATGCTTGGAAGGGAAATGATGAAGCTGCTCCCGCCCTGCTTGGCATTCTCACTCCCCCCGACAAGGACGCACGTTTCATCCGGCATTTCTAATGCTGTGGTTTCAGTGCCTCACACTCTGCCCATCGGTGCGAGGTGAGACTTCTGAAAAGAGGAACGTACGGCCCACAATATCCTTGCTTGTACGGAGGATACAATGTTCAGTCGGAAACACTGAAGTAGGGTGGTTGGGTTTAGGGTCCCAGGGAATGCAAGGTGAAGTTGTTTGCCAGCTATACATGAATAAAACTATACACGGTGCAAGTTTTTTATACAACAGCAGCCTCTTCGCCAGTCATCTTCTGCAGGGTCCCTCTGCTGGAGAGCTCTCTAAAATAACTCGGTAAGCTTCCGAGATAAGAATAAACACACCATTTTATTCCCTTTTTTTAAACTGAATTCCCTCTCCTACATGGACTAAAAACACAATTTAGACTACACAAATAACACTTGGAAAAAAAAAAAAAAAAAAGGCCTTGTGACAACATTATTTTAGATTTGTGGTTTGTCCTTTAATGGTGCATCTGTGTAGAATCATATTGCTAATCTTTTTCTTTCAAAGTGATTATTTGGATTTCTTCAGTCTGTTATGTTTATGATGAAGTCGTATAGCTAATCTCCACAAATATTGGCTGAATATTAAAAACATAATGCCTTATGCCGGAAAGCTTCCAGAGAGTTTGTAAGTGGGTGGGCGGTTTTCCCCAGGGAATGCATCTCGGGGTAATGCAAATTGCCACGGAGACCGAAATTAACATCTCGGAATGCCAGATGCGACGGCGGCAGCTGTGAGTGTTCCTCCGAGCCGAATCATGAATTCCATTGAACCCTGAACCCCGCTCCCTCAGATTTTTATTTCTTTTTTTTTTTTTCTTTTTTTCCTGGTGACAGCGCTCAGCCGAGGAGCGGTTAGGATCAGTGGCCTCGCAGGGGTTCACCTAACGGCTGTCACGGGTCGTCACTCAAATCTGATCCGCCACCCACATCCCGCAGCACTGTTAACGTGTGTGCATCTGGGGGGGGGGGCTGCCACCTGTCACACGGCTGCTTCTGGGCGGGCCCCGGCCCCAGCCCGGACCTGGACCCAGACCCCTTCTCATCTCCACGGCTTTATTAAATTTCAGAAATTTCTCGAAGGGCACCTTGGCCCAATCTGGGAAAATTAGCCGCAGTTTAGTCTGCTGTGATAGCTCGAATCGAACGTCTGTCTAATTGCTGCTTGAAATGAATCTTTGAGTTTCCCAGGAAAAAAGGTCAGTGAGTAGTTAAGAGGTAAGTCATGTTGTAAGCATACACCGAAGCAGTGGCTTTTATAAAGTCTGATTAATATGTTCGGCACATCCTACAACAAGCTTTCCTGTGATTTACTTTCTCATATGCCAATCTTCGGTTCCTTTTAACAATTTTTTTACCGCATTAGGTTCCTTTTAACAATTCTTTTTCTGCATTTTACTGTAATTTACATTTATTTTCGTAAAGAAAAAGAAAATGATATCTAATAAATTATGAGCTCCATTATGTTTTGGACAAAGTAATTGATTTGATTTGGCCCTGTACTCCACAATTTTAGATTCGTAATCAAGAAATTCACATGCAGTTAAAGTGCACATTCTCAGCTTTTATTTAAGGGTGTTTTATACACTTTGGTTTCACCAAGTCGAAATTGCTGCACTTTTCATACATAGCTCCCCTTGTATTGTGTTGACTATAACGTTTTGGACATATTGTTATGTAAATGAAAGTAGTTATGATTAGTACTTAGTGCTGCTTATTCTTTTCATGCAATGACTGGTTGAAGTCTGTGACCCAGAGACATCACCAGGGGCTGAGTATCTTCTCTGGTGATGCTTTTCCAGCCATCGTCAGCTCCTGCTTGTATTGGGGGCTAGATGCTTACGCATATCTCTTCAGCATATGAAAATGATGTTCAATTGGATTGATATCCAGTGAATGACTTGTCCAGTCAAGAATTTTACAGTTATATTCCAGAATGCATTCAGTTATATCGTCATATATCGTCACTGGAGACACTGTGCAGACATACATGCCCAAACCATAACACCCCCACCACCATGTTTCACAGCATGACCTTTTCCCCTTTTATTTTTCAATCACAAATTGAAAATAGAAAATTCCTTTCGACTTTATTTCATTTTTTTTTTCTAGATTGGAAACTGGCAGTGAAAGGCATGCATGTGCATAGCGTTACCTTTTGTTGAAAGTGGGCATAAAGTGACATAGTACTGTCACTTTAAATGTGAGTTTTTTGGGTTTGTGGTCAGTATCAGTGGCTACATCTCGCATGTTGTTGGTTGTGCTGTAATTGGCCAAATATTGCTTTGCAGCAGCCCGTGTTACTTCAGTAATGCCTCGCGTTTCCACAACAGTGTTTACAGCTGGGGGTTAAGACGCTTTCTGAAAGTCTTTTAAATTTTCTGTAGTAGAGTGGATAGTGCACCGTCCTTTCATATTTTTTGTGTTATTCGGACAGCTAGAAATCGGAGAGAATGACGGATAAGGAAAGGGTCAGGGTCAGAATGTGCCGTGGCACAGGATCCTACTGTAAATGGCTCTAGAGTCAGCTGCCCTACAGACTGCCACGTCCCGCCTTGAAAATAAATTTCCCCCAACGGATGCTTTTGTCTCTGGGAGCTAACTTCTGCAATGTGGTGTAACCCCAGTAACTTAGAAAGTGCGCTTTGATACTAAATTAGTGGTCAGCTACTGTTCATAAACACTCATCATTTTATAGGTGGAATTCCTGATGCAGGCAGGAGTTCAAAGCCAGAACTCTCCGGTGATCCATTGGCAAATGATGTATGCGCTAGCTACCCTGGTCAGGGTCACAATAACTATTCAGCTATCATAACATGCTGTTCACCCAGAAAGCTGATAGGATTACTTGGCAAGCGAAGAATAAAGAATGTCAGCTAACCATTTAATGGAATGAGACTTGCCACTGAAGCAGTGTTTGATCTTCATCCACGGTCATGCCAACCACGGTCATGCTGATGAAACACTGGAGTCAGCATTTTTTACCCATAATCTCTTTTTCTGCACGATCATCTCCAGTGATCTAAAACAATGTGTAACTGCCCATAAGCAATATCTACATCATTGTTTTGACTGGTGCATTGAGCTGATAAACCCCAACATTCAGACATTTAATTTATTACGGTATTAATATAAAGATAAAGATGGAGGGAAAGATAACCGTTATCATAGCATGTAACTCTGGGCATCGCTGGGTATTTATTTGATAAACCTCATACCGCCAGGTTTAATATCAGATTTTTCCCATATCCTGTTGGCCGACACCCAGCATGTTTTGATTCAAGTTGACAGTTTTCTCAAAGCCTGGGGGTAGCATCAGTGCAGGAATGCAGCAACTGTTCAAAACCCGTGCAACAGTATGCTCAAAAACTCCTTCTAATGCTTCCATATTAACAAAGCACAATGTCTTTAAGATCCACTAATTCTGGTTGTGCCAAGTGAGGGGGATCAATGCAGTGCACTTGAAATGGAAAAACAATCCGTACCAATCAAATTCATTGTCAGATTGCTGGCACCAATCAGATTGCAGGTAAGGCCAGACATTTTTTGAGATGCCCTGTGAGAGATTTTGCATCTGGAGTAGAGACTATACTGGGCTTTAAGTAGATCTCTGTTATCATTGGCCGAGGGTCATTCACCCAGACTCTTTTGGACAAATGGGGCACATTTCCTGACATTATGATTTTGGAAAATGCTTCACTGATTATTTCTGAAAAACCACAGAAAGACTGTACTGTGCTCTTTTAAAGCCAGGCAACCAAAGTCTTGCTTGATCTGAAATTACCTCGGTAGTATTTGATTGCTCCCTCCAAACTGTGCATAATGCAAGTGGCTTAATTCCTCCTTGACCACATCAGGAAATGGTTGCGCTCCAGCACTCTGAAAATGGCACTGTGGGGATGCGTTTTTGTCGGGGGAAAAAAGATCCTTTAAAATTCTGCCACAAAAAAGGTTGCCCCGCTCTGCTCACTGTGTCGACACAGTGACCGTGTCTCACCCGCGTGTCTGAGCCCGCCCACTGGGTCATGTCCGCTGTCTGGGAACTCCTCCGCGGTCCGGATGGCCCTCTTGTTGCGCCCGGCGTCTCTCTTTCCTTCTTCCAGCAAATTCATTTTTAATGGCGCGGCGCGGTCGCTACGGCTCAGCGGTCTGTCGCCCTGCCCCCTGCCCTTCTCGCGGAAACAAAAGGCGCGAGGATAATGTCATCGTTTTGCAAATGGGTACTTTAGGGATGAGTGGTTTTTGGGGGGCGAGGGGTTAGGTACAGAACAGTCCCGGCCCGGCAGAGGCCCGACACAAGCTCTCTTTCAGACTGGAGGCAGCCGCGCCTCTTCAGTGTGCCGTTCATAATCTCCTGAAGATCTCCCCCTCTGTCAGATTTCCCTTTTCTGTCTGCTTTTTCAATGTCTAAACTTGGAGGTGTTCTTAAACACGATGGGGAACGCGCTTCTGCCTTTTATTATTGTCCTTTCAGCTGTCACTTTTTTGGTTGTTTGTCATCTTTTTTTTCAGACTTCCTCATAAATGAGAGCGTCTGTCGGCCGACCATTTCAAAATGCAAATTGACTAAGTGACAGCATGGATGATACCTTCCCGTTGAAAGTGGCAGAAACTGAGCAGGCTCGACCAATCACGGTTGCGGTGCGGTGCGGTGCGCAGGTAAACGGAACCCATGGGAAAGGCATGGGTACTGATGGCGTAGTCTCTCTGACAGACTCTCATAAATTTCTCATCCCAGTATCTCGATATAAGGCTTTGCCGTGGTTTTAAATTTTGAATACAGTGTAATCTGTTAATTTGTTAATTAAATAATCCTGTTGAAAAGTTCATCTGTAATCTCCATTGCGTTCTCGTTCAATGAGTTGCCTATCGGACTGTGAACACGACAGGACTTCCACTCCGGGCGGATATGGTATGCCTGCTTCCGCTGTCGTAGTGCCAGTACTTCCATTTCACAGGGCTGTCACATGAGCCCCAGAGGCTAAATCATAATTTCAATTCAGATTTAGCCGATGAGTTCTGAGGCGTCAGTTTGCAAACTTGAGCCTGAACATATACTCTGTTGCCTGTAGGACAATGTAGAAGATGACTGACTTAAAGAAGTTTGGATTACTATACGTATCTCAGCTTCACTGGCAGGGATGTTATTGTTTTTAGTGGTTTCTAAATAATATTTGATATTCATACATTTGTGCCAGCCACCCCACGACAGTAAAGAGGACATTTCCGGGAAGTGATGTTTTATAAATTATCCCAGATTCTTTAAGGAAAGACATCGCTCAGCTGTGTGACATTATTGTGCGTCGCCTCATTCTCTCGGCGTCTCGATTTGACTCTTAATTCTCGTCGGTGATCGTTCTTTGCGGTGACACGCCACGCACGCCGGTGTTCTGCTAATCAGGAAGGCGCACAGACCCCGGCACAGCGTGACGTCGTGTCATGTGAGCGCTTTGATCGTCGCTCGGGCCGCGACGCGGCTGCTGCTGATTTCTAATTTATTTTCCCAGCGGACTGGCTCCTGCCGCAGTGAGCGGAATAGCAGTGGGCGCCAGTGATTTTGATTACGGTTATTAGCGACGTCCTGGAAAGTGTGCAGCCCGAGACACTGGGCCAACTTTTCAGTATTCCTGGCTCCTGCGGCTGCGTTTCGCCGAGCGCATATTTATTACCGGGACAAAGGCAGTACTTTCAGCTAATTGACATCTAGTGCAGTGGCCACAGTCTGCATTTCCATGCTCCACTCTAGATTCTAGAGGGAAGACTCTATAATGTGCAAAAGTATGCTTGCAGGAGGTCTTTTAAGTGCCGTTCTCAATCAGAGAAGTGAATAATAGGCGTTACATTCCGAGGTGTGACATCATGCATTTGTGTGCGCGTGTTAAATAAGACAAATAGAGATTTAGTGCTTTGCTCTTGCATTTAATGCGTTTATTTAACGTCTTCTTAATACCGATATGCTGAGAACATCAGTGCCGCAGAATCAAATGGACAGCCGGTGATATGATCCTTAATCACCTGTGGTCCAGTCTTGCTTGGAATTCCAGACTGCTAGCATGCACTGGTTGTGTGTGTGTGTGTGTGTTCTTAGTAGAGATGAAAAACTTTCAGGAAACTCAATTATGGCTTTTTTATTACTTTTGATGCAATCTCTAAGGCTGGACACTGCAATATCTGAGAACAGACCGTAGACACTGCAATACCTACAGTAGACACTACTACGGTATAACCGAGACTAGACACTGCAGTCTCTGAGGATCAAAAACTAAACACTGCAATCTTTGAGCATAGACCCTAGACACTGCAATCTTTGAGTACAGACCCTAGACACTGCAATCTTTGAGTACAGACCCTAGACACTGCAATCTTTGAGCATAGACCCTAGACACTGCAATCTTTGAGCTATAGACCCTAGACACTGCAATCTTTGAGCATAGACCCTAGACACTGCAATCTTGTAGACTAGACACTGCAATCTTTGAGCATAGACCCTGACACCAACTTTAGCATCTTGCAACGATAGACCCTAGACACTGCAATCTTTGAGTATAGACCCTAGACACTGCAATCTTTGAGCATAGACCCTAGACACTGCAATCTTTGAGTATAGACACTATACACACTGCTATCTTAGAGACTAGACACTTTTTTCAGTGTTTTTTTTTGCGCCAAATGTTTTCATTTTTATTTTCGAAGAAGCATTTGGCTTCTGAACATGCTCATTTTTCACCTCAACGTGTTGTGGCTTGTCTTTATCTGACAAACTAAGTGACTTTCTTCTTGCTTTTGAGAAATCTCTAGATAAGCTCCACATAGTGCTCAGCCAGCATGTCAAGCTGAATAGATATGGAAAGCTGAACGGTGTAGTGGGCACTTCCCCTTGCAAAGCTCTTCAAATTGTGATGAATGACTTGGGGAAGCGCAATATTTTAGGCTACCAGCGTTCATTAGTGAATAAATCTATCGGACGGTAAGAGGAGACTGCAAGGCGGTTCTGAAGTCTAGCCTTTAATGTAGATGGAAGGAAGAGCTAGTGTTTCTTTGCCTGTGTGAACCGTGGAGCAGTAAAGCTGTGTACATGCCAGGGTTACATTAATGGCCACAGAGAGGCAGGCAGTAAAGCTTTATTCTTTCATAGCTTTCATTCCTGTAAGAATAATGAATGTCCTTTCTGACATGGGTTTTTTAGGTTGATCTTATAACAGTACACCAAAGTGTATTTGTAGCATCGTATCCCTCTCCTGGTGAGGCCCTTTTATTTCCCTATAATTCAAAACATTTTTAACAGTAAATGTACTGCAGCTACGCGTACCCGTATGTTTTTAACCCTTTGTCAATATTCTGTTTGATGTAAATCAAATGGTTGGGCTGGATTCAATCAAATGCACTTACATTGTATAATGGCATATGCAATTCAGTCAAACCCTCTATATTAATTCAGTGCCCTATCTCAATAAAGTTCACTTAGCTTTATGTATTAAGATACAGCACCAGAAGTAAATGGTTCTGTCGATGGAAGCAAGCTTTCATGAAATGACTGACATTCCTGGTTGTAATTCATTGGTCGAAGGACTTTTATAATGCCTTTGTTTTCATGCTAAAAGTTTGTCAAGCATCCTAAATGCAGTTCAGTGTTCCCCATAACCACAGGGAAATAGATGTTCTTCCAGGTGACTTTTTATCATCTAATAAAGAAGTGCTTAATACATTTTGTTTTATTGTTTTAATTTGATTACATAAAAATTGTACTTGTGTTCCTTAAAAATATACTATGTTTCATCTACCTTTAACCTACTTAAAAACACAAAAGTTTGTATGGGGATTCTGTCACTCGTGCAGTTTTATAAACGGTTTGATTTACTTTCAGCAAGTTGTGTTGCACATGTCCCGGTACATGTCTGTCTAAGTGAGGTTTTTGATTTGAAGATGTGCAATGTTATACATCCATGAAAAGACCTCAAAACACCACATAGATCATTTGATTATATATTTGTTTTCCTTTTGCAGTAACTGTGATTGTGTTTTGAACAATATTTGTCCTTTTTGTTCATGAATCTAAATTCAGAGGTTTCAGACTTAGTCTTGTGGGCGTCCAGTAGTATAAAGAGCTATCGTTGAATTATAAATCATCATTCTCGTAATTTCTGGTCAAAGGTCGTTGACTTTGGTCTTTCTGCTGTAATGCTATGTAGAAACGAGGTGAACACCTTGTGTTGTGCCACATGGTCTGAAAGGTGCTTGTGGCACCAGAATCCAGAACGAATGCTAGTCAGAATGATGCAGTTAGTTTTTATTAATGCAGCATTTTTGCTCCTCTGGTCGTTCTTCTTTCCCCTGGGCAGGATTATAGAAAGCTGCGTAATGAACGCTAAGTTTTGCCCTTAAAGCAGAGGGCTAAGCCCATGCACACGGACGCAGGCCAGGAGACACTGTGGGTGCGGCGGCTGCTTCCCCGCGCGCTCTGTGTCGGTGACGAATGGCGGAGGGCCGCGCTTCGTTCCGAAACGCGCGCCCGGGGCAGATTCCCGCCAAGCCGTCGCCTGTCCCCAGGTACCCGCGTCGACAGGGGCGCCGCGCCACGCGGCGCGTGTGAGGAAGCCGCAGGGACGCAGAGCGCAGTTCCGCCTGTGCGGTCCGCATCGTAAAAGGCTACAAGCGACACGCAGACATTTCTCGTACCCGAAGTGGCGACAGGCAGCATTTGGCACAGAAATAAATGATGCAGAAATAAATTCCTGCTGGACTGACCAGTATGACACATGACCATCTGCTTGGGCTTCCTTAACAAGTCCAATACAGGTTGTACACGCCAACAGCTCACTTGGGATTATTATGATAATACACCGAATGAGAGGTCCGGTTTGTTTGATTATATCTCCCTTTTATTAGTCGGAGGGAAGCAGCTATTTTTGTTTCTGTGTGCGTGTGCGCTACCATGTTGTTTTCACTATAATATCTTGCAATCTGCCAATGGATAGAAATCTTGCTTGTGACAGGCACGCTATAATATTCCCCAGGGCCTCTGCTGTAGGTCATTATGGAGCATTATTGGTTTCAGATCACTCCACTACATCAGTCAGTGTGCGTGTTTGAGAGCGAGAGAGAGAGAGAGAAGGAGAGGGAGCGGTGGGGAGGGAGAGAGACCTGGAGCTCAGTGGATCAATTTTTAATTTGGCAAAACTATGGGCCCTGCTGTGTTTATGACTGGAACCGGGGCATTCACCTTTGAAATAGGGATTAGGAGACCTATTGAAACAGATGAAAAAATCTGTTTGATATTTTTGATGGAGGCGCTCTTCTTGCTGAAAGCCGGAAGTGGGGTACGCCCTCTGGACTCGAGACCCATCCCCTGGAGCGAGCCCTCTTTCATTTCACCGGGGGGCTGTGTGTGCGCGTGTGCGTGTGTGTGTGCGTGTGTGTGTGTATGTGTGTGTGTGCGTGTGTGTGCGTGTGTGTATGCGCACTTGTGTGTGTGCATGTGTGTGCATGTGTGTGCATGCGTGTGCGTGTATGTGCGTGTGTGTGCACGTGTGTGCACGTGTGTGTGCGTGTGCGTGTGGTATCACACCTGGTTAAATACAGGCCCAAGCCCAATCGTGCCATGCTCGCCTGTGTATGCGTCTGTACATATGCATGCATTTCTATTTCTACTGCTTTTGTATATAGCAGTATATGAAACTAAGTTATATACAGAAGATGTGGCAGAAAAGACCTTTTCATTTCCTGTCGTTCATCCTCCTTTGAAAAGTGGGGTGTGTTTTCTCGATAAATATCTTTGCAGATTATGCAGAGGTCCAGTACAATCCCTTTTTATGCAAAAGCATCTCAAATGGCGCACATACTCACATTTAATATACAGACGAAATCTAAATCTGACAGGCATTCAGCTGGAGTCGAGCGTTGCCAGGCAGCGTACAGGCCTGTGTTAATAGCAGGCTTCAGGAGCAGTACCGGCCGGTATTCACACAGAAATGCCGAGTGCCATTACGGCTCAAATTAAACGTTCAGACGCGCGTCGGTGTCGTCAAAGACCGACTTGCAGCCTTGACCACCTCCTCCCGTTGAGAGGCGTCTGCTGTCTTTCGCTGGAACGTTCATTTAGGCTCCTCCGGCCGGACGTCCCTGTTGTCCCAATCGCAGTCCTCGCCCTTTCGCCTGAATGCAGATCGGAACTCGCACATTTTTTTAAATATTGGAGATGAAACGGAAACCCCCCTTCCGAGGAAGCGTTTATCCTTGTATTAATTTGCTCTTGGTTTAGGCGCGTTGGCGTATCGACGTGTCACGCTAGAGATCGAGTCGTAATTAGCGCTTTGATGCTACATCGGAGGCGGATCGGCTCTCTCTGCTCCCGAAGCCGCGTCCGCCGCAGTCTTTCATCCGCGTCCCCAGCGGCAGCGGCGCGAAAGTCCCCGCGATTTTTAAGCGGAAGACGGCCAGCTTAAGGAAAGTGACTGAAGTTGTTTATGCGGGGTTTTGTCGGGGTAAATGGCTTTTCGAGCCCGGCCGGCGCGAGTGCTGCAGGTGATCCGAGTGGCGTAGCGCCGCTGGCTACGGGCGCCGCGTTCCGGAGAGCGCCCGGCTGACGGATCGGGTTCTCCGGGCGCGGTTCTGCGCCGGCGGAGCGCGAGTCGCGCGGGGCCGTGAGAAGGTGGAGGTGGCGGAGGGATTAATGGAACCTCACTGCCCGCCTCTGCTGTTGATTTCATCATCATTCAAACGTCCGGGCCCGATTATGTGGTTTAGCTTCTCCGGAAAACGGGAACGTTTTTACTGTTTGCTTTGCGCCTGTTAATGTTAGTTCAGATGTGTGTGCGTGGACGTGTGTGTGTGTGTGCGCGCGCGTGTCTGTTGGTGTGTGTGTTACTGTGTGTGTGTACGCCATATGCATGCCTGCACTCCTTATGTTTGCATAAGCATAAGCGAGCGCATGCACGGACATGGCACACACACACACACTCAAGCATGCATTTACACATTTATATATGCGCGTGTGTCAAGTGCATGCAAGTGTGTTTGCGTGCTTGTTTATATGTAAATGCTCATGTGTGCACGTGTATGCGTATGTGAGAGAGTGATCCCGTGTGTGCGTGTGTGTGTGTGTGTGCTGTCCCTGTATCAGTGAAGGCTATGTTATGTTCAGCCGAACCATGGCCAATCTATAGGCAAAGTAAGAAGGTCGAAGCATTCATACATTGTACTGCATATTCCAGTTTTTTGTTATCATTTAGGCTGCAATGGCTGTTTCTCATCTTTCTAGATGATTAGAAAGGTAAAGACTGGTTCCTTGTCTCTGTTCGCTGGCTAATGTTAAGTTTGCTGGAGCTGATGCTGAGTGCTCCGTGGCTTGATTTACCACTACTGCACTCTCCTCAAGCCACAAACATATCGGCAGAATTAAAGCTGCCCAGTTTAAACATGTTGTTTTATCTTAAATATTTGTGCCCAATATTTAAAACTCCTCCTGTTAATCGTGATCCCCGTGATCCCTTCTGGATTGAATTTTCAGAAAACTTTTTTTTTCTTGTGTATTTTTGTGAAAGATTGGTTCTAAAAATAAAGGTGGTATTTGCTGCAGCGGACGGGTGCGATTGTATCCGGCGCGTCGGGTAAGAGAGCGGCGGCGATGACGAGCCGGCCCTGCCGGGCGGGCGCGCGCGTCCTGCTCGTCGCCGGTCGCCGGAGCGGCTGGGCGGGGCGAGGTCCGGCTCTCCGGCGGCCCGGCGGCGGGAAACGGCGGAGGTCGCCGGAACATCTGCTCAGCCCCGCGTGCGGGAGCTCGACGCCGTTTGATGGCTCCTCGCTAGCCGCGGCGCGGCGTTGGGGATCAGGAGGTTCGCAGCCGGCAGGTCCGCGGTGTCTGATGCTGCCCCGCCGAATCGCGCGGTAATCCCGCTATTAAGGAAGATGCGGCAGAAATTAATGACTTTGTCGAGCAAGTAAATCCCCCCTGTCAGTCCTGACCTGACTGACACGCATGCTGGCCAGCCGGGAGCAGCCCATGCCAATCATACTCAGGCTGGCAGGTACCAAACACACACACACACGCACACACACACACACACACACACACACGCACACAAGCATGTGCAAATGCACACACGTAGACACACGCAAACACACATGCAACACATGAAAACACTCGCAACATTTGCACACACTGGCACACACACACGCAATGCACACACGCAACACACACAAGCACATGCACACGCAACACACCACTGAAACAGCACACACACTGCACACAGCACACCAGACACAGATACACGCACACACAGTCACACACCTCGGGACACACACACACTCACCCACACACACAGACACACACATACCCCCACGCACACAGACACTCACACACGCACACAGACACGCGTGCTCAAATGCATAGACTCAAATGAATGTACACATGCAGACAGACATATAGCACAAAGAACTTGGCTAGAAAAGAACCGTGTGACAGCAGTTACGTTGATATAAATGAACACGACCCCATGCTATGCTATTTCACATTCTTGGAATCAGTGAATGCAAAAAAAAAAGATTTAAAATTATAAGAATAATTGGTAACATACCAGGCGCTCGCCTGAAACTTAATTGACAGCCACTGTTTTACTTGGAGCTGTTGCTATGGAAACCTTTTTCATAAGAAATCATAAAAGAAGGGGCAGACATCTGAGGAATAAACTGCTGACCTTTTGCGTCGAAGCAATATTGAATACACAAATTCAGTCGTGCCGAAGATGAGAATCGCTCTCTAAATAATTAGGATTTGGCCTTAACTGCTACTGCGCCACGTTTTTGGTCGAATGTCAAAAACCGGTACGTCCCTGACTGTGATCCGTCGAAGCGCGAACACGGTGCTTTCCATTTTATGCCAAAAAAAAAAACAGAAGCTGTGGTGAAATTACAGGCTGATGAATCCAAAGCTCCCAGCAGCAGGTGGTGTAGGAGGGGGTGGCTTTGTCTCGGGCGGAATGTATCACCGGGACATAATTGAGCTTTATTCTTTTTCAGTTTTCAAAAGTCCTGTGGATTATTTTAACTACGGTCCTTTTGTACTTTTCGTCATGTCTTAGTAACGATGTGTCAAGTGCTTATTTTAATGTTGTTGAGGATCTTGTGGGCTTTCTCCCAAAAAAATTTTTTAAAGTACAGCGCAGTCCGTAAGTGTTTGAACAGGAAAACAATTGTGGTTTCGGCTCTGCTCCAGCACTTTGGATTTGAAATGAGGCAATGAATATGATGTCAATGTTCAGAACATCAGCTTTAATTTATGTGCATTTGCATCCATATCCAGTGATCCATGTCAGATTTTTTTTTGCCCTTTTTATACATATTCGCCCACTTTAGGGGACAAAAACTTATTGGACAAATCAACATAATAAAGTCATAATATTTAGTACTTGGTTGCAAAGCCTGCCTTTGATGACTACCGGAAGTCTGCCACCCATGGTCATCACCAGGTGCTGGGTATCTTCCCTGGTGATGCTCTGCCAGGTCTGTACTGCAGCCATCTTCAGTTCCTGTTTGATTCATGGCCTTCACTCTTGTCTTCAGCAAATGAAAAGCATGTTTGTTTAGATTCAAGGTGGGTGATTGATTCTGGTTGCTTTAGCAGTGTGTTTGCTGTCATTGTCCTGCTACAAGGTGAAGAGCTGACCAGTGTGTTTTCAGGCCTTTGGTAGGACCTGAGCACATAAGATGTTTCTGTACACTTCAGTATTCATCCTGCTGTCGCCATCAGCAGTCAAATTATCAATGTAGAACCAATGTGACAGCCATACATGCTCAAGCCATAACTCAACCTCCACCGTGTTTCACAGAAGAAGGGGGGGAGGTGCTTTGGATCATCAGTTCCTTTCTTTCTCCATACCTTTCTCTTTCTATCACTTTGGTATAGGTTCATATTCGTCTCCTCTGTTCATTGGAGTTTTTTTTTGTTTTTTTCTAGAACTCTACTGTTTTTTTAATGCAACCAGTGGTTGCATCTTGCCTTGAACACCATCTGGGGTTATGCTGATATGAGTTTTCTTTTTATTAAATGAAAAGGAAATCTGTAACTGAGTATTACAATTAAGTTAAGTGCTTTGCCTCAAGATTTAAGAAAAACTAAATATGTTGCTTGGACATCTGGTTACCATCCAGTTGCTAGTGAGCCTTTCACTTTTCCATGTTTTCACATCTGCATGTACTGATTATTATAAATAAGAAATTATATGCACCATTAAGGTTTGTCATTTTAGGAAGAGAGCGCAATAAATGCACAATTCAGATGCGTGTATTTCAGAGGGGAGGTGCATTTCCATTCAGCAATAAGGATCCATCCTTGTCCTCAGCTGGACAGCAGACTTTCACAATGGAACCTTTTTTTAAAATCTCGCCTTTTCTGCCATACTGCTTGAAATAGTGAAATTGACATTTAGCGCCTTTGTGTTTGTGCCTCAGGATACCCTCCCTTCCTCCTTTGAGATTTTAAAAATCCATTTTTAAACAATGTGTGATGTGTGCAGCAGAAATGCTCGAGCACAGTAGGCAAACGGCCATTTGGTGAAATCCTCCGGTAACGTATTGGGTGATGGCGCTTTGAACGAGCAATTACCTCATTTTTGCATTCAGCGATGAATGTCCTTTCGTTTGTTTTAGTAAAACAAAAAGAACAGCCCCTCAACAAAAGGGCCCTGGTTTTCTGCCACCTGGTTCTAAAGTTGGTCTGTAATGCGTATTAAATCCACTCATGTTAAACATAAGCTAATTTGGTGTGATACAATTAGAGACCGATCCTAATGAGCTTGGTAAATAATGATTGTGTTGACTGAATGTGCGATTCTAACAGTGGAATCTCATTGAAATTTTATTTGCACAGGCTGCCAGTTTTCTTAGGCCAACCACCTTATGTGTAAGACAAAGAAAACCAGGTGATGCTCATTTATTAACCAAGTGTACAGCACTGACCTTTTCTCCGCTTTCTACCTGAAGCAATGCTTTCTCCTTGCAAACAGCATTTTGGTATTCATGTTTTCTCCAGCTGTTGTATGACTTTGGCCATTTTAAGGATGCCAGTTGCAGTTTATTTAGAAATGTTAACAGGATTGCATGAACATTGGCATGAGGAGAGTAACAGAATGACTGGTTTTTTATTAATTATTGAATAATTTAGACTGTGATATTATTAATTTATAATACAATTTTTAGTCCTTGTTATTGAGAGAGTTTTATAATGTTTATATATGTGTTTTCTTTTCTGAGTATTTCTTTTTCTGTTTTTTTCTCTAAATGTCTCTAAAAAACTTGCTACTTGCTTGTAAACATGAACTTTATTCTTGAAATGTTGTTTTCAATGCAGCCGAATGAAACAAGTAAAGAAATATGGCTTTGAGCATTGGTCTGCGAATCAACATTCAATTGTGTGTAGTCAGTCATAAAATTTCTAATTGAGATTTAAGTACTGTAATGAGCCGGTCAATAACGATAGCCCAATAGGTGGCTTTGTGTGAAGGTAGTTCCAGCTGCTTCTTAATGCTGGAGACCTGAAGTACTGTGTGTGTAAATTTTCAGTTCTGACGTAGATGTTCCGGCTGTATGTACGTTCTGTACGAACTTTGAAATCTAGTTTGTAGAAAAGCTACTGTCCGTCTCATCATTCATATCAGTGTACAAATTCCAAGCACAGGGCTCAAAAGAACACAGGTTTAGCATTTGGCACGAATACACAAACAAGGCCCGGTCAAAACCTAGTATATGGCTGGACCGGTCCACCAATGGTGTAACTTCGTAACTCGGCCGACCAATGGTGTAACTTCATCACTCAGTCACAGACATTCGCGTTTATAGGGCTGACCCCGCTGTTGCGGTCCAGCCAGAAAGCAAGGAAAACAACATAGCTTTGGAGTTCTGATACGCTCTTTTTCAGACTCAGGTGTACGAGCTTGCTTGCATTAAGTTCCAAGTGACCCAACACCCTCAGTGGTGACCTCCAGTGTGAGACAAGAGCACAAAGACATCTTCCGGAATCATCCATGTGAAAGTTACGAGCCTCCACTCGAACTGCCTGAAGGCTGGGAAAGGATTTTGACCTTTAAATTAATTATTCAGACAGTACTGTGAGAACAATGCAGATTGTATTCAGCAGATCTGCAGCATCCTTCCGGTGATTAAAAAATCTTAAATGAGTGAAGCTCCAACTGAATAGGCTGAATAGATATAATCACAGCCATAGCACGCCAAAGTCGAGTTAATGAATATAAAGCAAAATAAAAAAATGAAAGTAAAAAAAGATGTCTCATCTGCTTATTAACGTTTATACTGTTGCCTGAAGGTAAGGTCAACATGCTGAAAAACACTTCTGAAAAAGGGTTAACGTTTTTTTTATAGACGTCTGAAATCTTTGCTCAATGTTCAGGTTTTTAGTTTACGGTTTCCCAACTGAAGTGTTGTTAATAAAAATGGAAAAAGAGAATGAATGCAGTTCAGTTATCAAGGTTATTCCGCACATAAACATCAGTAGCATTCACGTAGATAGCGTTTTTTTCCAAGAGTCTTTCATTCTAGACACGTTTCCCTAACATTTCAACATCTGTTCAATTGCTTGAGGTGCTGTGGTGCAGTGGTTCCAAAACTGTGGGAGGGGGGCCCTCTGATGCGTCATGAGATGTGTTGAGGTGAAGCACAAAAACATGCATGGAGATAAATGTACTATACATAATACATTTTCCATTGACATTCACAGCAGTCAGATTAAAGTGTGCACTCGTCACATGCGCAGGGCTGAGTAAGTGCGCATGCTGTCGTCCACCCATATGCTGAAAAGATTTGAATTCTGCATTTGAAAATAGAATATGTTAAGCCTCATTTTAATATAAATGGTGGCTTACAGAAAACGTGTTTGTTTGGTCTCTGCTGCTACGTCCGGGACTGGTGCTCTAGCTGGCTGTGCAACCAGGGAAAGCTAGCAAAATCCCAAGCTTTGAGCAAACTTTACTTTCATTAGATGAAAACCCCACGTCTTGCATAATTAGATACTCGTACATATTCGGTCTGGAGGTCTCTGGATGCTGGCTGAGACCAGTGAGGACCAGGAATTCTTTATATACTGTACAAAAAAGTCTTATAGCTGCAGTAGCAATTTAAAGCTATTTAAGCTCACTCTTCCACCCACTGGCAAAGACCACTCTTTTGCAAATATACTTAATCTCTGGTAATACAGGTCAATGTCTGCCCTATGTGCTGGTCTTGTAGCACCAGATCATGCTGATCGGTCAGTCTGCTCTTTTCCATGCTGATTTGGACTAAACACCCACCAACATTGCCTAGAGTCCTGGAAGCATCAGTTATGATGTGCTTTGGTTTTCTCATACTGATGTTCATTTGTAATATGCCAGTTATGTGTGAGGTGCATATTAAATATGCTATCCTCATCCCTGCTGGTCAGTAGGCCCATAAGTGAATTCACGCAATAGTGAGTTACGATATCGAATCTTGACATAAATGTATGCTTTCATTTAGGTAATCTACTTTATCATTATAGCCGGTGAGGACAGAGTCCATGTGTTAAGCGACTAGCTTCTTGTCAGCTTTTTATTTTTGAGGGTGGTTTCCTGTCCATCACTGTGGTGGTGTCTTCACCAGTACATCCCTCCCTGGCTGATCGGTTCCTTCCAAATAGTGGAAGTCCTTGATCCCACTCCTTTCGGGAACAACGCTGTTCCTACGGTTCATTGTCCAACATCACCAGAGAACGGGCCATAAACTGTGCTCAGGACGGAGAGAGGAGCTCAAGCAACGGGTAATGGATAATTTGGCAGGGGCTTCGAGACAGTGACCCAGCACCAGAGTTCCCTCTCTCCTCTCCACTCCTCTCCTCTGGCAGCATCTGCAGAATAGCCCACCCCACCTCCTTAGGCCTGGTATTTTTAGCCTCTGACATCTCTGTACCTCATTAACGCTCCAGCTATCCGCCTGTCTGCTCCAATGCTCATTAAAAACAGCCTCTCTTCCCTTATTATTCTTATTTTAACCTCAGTGAGGCCAGTGGAGAGGTAGAGAGCAGAAAAAACACTTCCTAACATTTCAAAGTGACTTATTAGCCTATTTAATTAGCAGGGAAAAGGGGACAATTCTTGCAAAGGAGTTAGCAGAGGTTACGCTGAATTATTTATAATTACTATTGTTATTATTATTGTTATTATATAGTATACATTTTTTAAATCTCAAAATGAGGAGCATCTGGAGTTCAGCCACCCAGCTAAATGTCCAGGTGTGTGTATGTGCTGTGGGCTAATTACTGTGGTGTTCGGGGGGGGCGAAGGCCCTGTCGTACAGGGTCTGACTGCAGGAGCGTCCAGCCTGATGTTAATGCTCAGGCCCCGGGGTTAATTGTGATCAATAGTGTAAATTCGGTGCAATTTGTCACACTTGTTTGTGCCAGCGCTGACAGAGGAAGGGAGCAGGCCGCGGCCCTGCGGCTCGGGAGGGGCGGAGACAGCCGCCGCTGGCCCTGGGAAAGCACAGCCGTCAGCTGCTCGGCTCCTCTCTGGAAGCTTGTGTGTAGGGAAAACTGCTGCTGTGTTAGTCGCGATGGAGGGTGTGCATATGTGTGTGTGTGTCTGTGTGTGTATACAGTATGTGTGTGTCTGTGTGAGTGTGCATGTGTGTGTCTGTGTGTGTATACAGTATGTGTGTGTCTGTGTGAGTGTGCATGTGTGTGTCTGTGTGCGTGCGTGCATGCGTGTGTGTGTGTGTATGCGCGCATGTGTGTGTGTGCGCGTGTGTGTGCTTGCGGTTGTGTGCATGCATGCATGCTGTTGTTAAAATAGGTTTTGCGTCTCTTACAAGTATGTCATGGGATAAAAAGTTTCTGAAGTGCGCTTTAGATAATCCTCAGAAATGTTGCTCTCCTTAGGGGGACTGAATGGCGCTGTCTTTAGCCTTTTTCTGAAAATATGAAAATCCTGTGTAGCCAGGGGTTCGATTCCCAACCATGAAACTTTCTGACTCTTATAACCCTCTCTGCTTTCACCATTGGATTCACATGGGAACAGTTCATAAGGAGGGCAGACTGTTCCATCGTTCCTCTCCTTGTGCACCGAGCCCTAATGAAAAATGAATGGACACTGAAACAAATATTAAAATAATTGATAGCCTTTTCTTGTCAAGCTCTTGAGGACATAAAATACATCTGACAAACGGAATCAAAATCAGAATCTGAAATCTAAAAATCACAGTATTCTGTGTTTGAGAAGATGTCTTGCTTTCCACTACACAGGCAGGATTTTTACAGTTGTGCAAATTTCCTTTTCTCAGATTTACACTTTTCTCAAATTTATGTTTCATACAGTTTAATACAAGTACAACTGGCAACCGCGCACACTACTGAAAAATCTGCATTAAATGCGGCAATTTACTGGAGTGTCTTTTCCTCTCCCTTCTTTTGTCACATTGAAAGGTCAGGCATTGCACATGATGCTACAATACTTTTATTGTGCCACTTCAGCTACTCAGTAAGCTGTTTGCTGTATAACTTGAGAATAGAATAATACATAGACATCTTAAAACCAATACTATTAAAAGCCGAATTCGTTATAATTAACCTTGGCTCATTGTTTTCTTTTATAAAACAGGAGTCCCCCATCAGTGGTCCTGGAGTGGTATTTGTTGTTGTGCTGCGCTTAAATGGAAGATTCAAGTAGTTGACTTGCCTGTCTTGGTTTCTTGGACTTGAATTAGTCGCTGATTTTAAGGTGAAACAAGAACCAGCAGACCATGTAGCTACCCAGGAGCACTGTTGGGGACCATTGGCCTGAAACTGAAGTCATAAATGAACAATTAAACACTCAAAAAATTTATGAATGTGGACATTGAGTTTTTTATTGCAAGGATCTGGTTACAGTGGTCAGCATTGGTTGCACCATTGAGAAGATGACACCAAATGCCTTAAGTAACTCAATGCATGTTTTTCACTCAACCATTTCACAGGGGAGGCAAGAGATGTTGTAAAATCACTATGTGGTCAAAATAGAACTAAATTCAGTCAACATAACACAAACACAGAGGCTCTGGCTAACTAATACTAAGTTTGACAGCCAACAGTTGCTACCTACATTACATTACATTCATTTACAGATTGTCTGTCCAGAATTCCAAACCAACTTGCATTACAGGAAAAAATAAGTGCATTCAGTTGAGTAATGTGAGAAATTTGTCAGACCTGGCTGACAACCTTCAAAGTCCACTGGTGCAAGTGAACTACAGTATGTCAACCAAGAATCAAAGTACAAATTCTAAATGTTTACTGCCTACATTCATTACATACTGATTGCTTGCTAATTTGCAGTGTGGGCAGGTGTAGATATGGAACCTCGTCTATCATCACTGCATTGGTGCTTTTGTACTGTGGTTTCACATAGTAGTGCTATTTTTTTTTTCCATTTAAAAAAATGCATAATTTCTGGGCAAGTATGTTCATAGGTACATTCCTGTTAGCTAGCTAGCCAGCATCAGCTGTGGAAGATCTATTTGGACCACAATACCCAATAGCAGATGTGGTAAAAGTCAAGGGTCCTGCAGGACCAGGGGTGGGCAGTGTCCTTTCTTGTCTGTGGTAATTCCTTCAAAAACTTGAAAATATTGACATCAAAACCATTAGTACAAAAACCCGAAAAAAGGTCATGTCCATCACAGAGTCCCATGAAGTATTGAAATATCTATCATGATGGATGATAGTGCTGACCATTGTTTAAATATGAATGCTGAGACAAAAGTGTGATAGCAGAGGTGTTTGAACAAATTTGAACCTTCATTTTTGTGTGGTGGGGGTGGCGGAAGAAGGGCTTGCACTCAAGGCCTAATACACTGTGTACCTTGTTCAACGATGATGGGCTGCACTAGCCCTAATTTTAATATATATTTAAGTCTTGTTGGAAATACTGCTTTTTCCTTCGAGCAGCTTCATTTCATTTGCTGTTCTGCTCTTAATAACTTTCTGGAGCATATTTCATTTTCAAATGTGACCGCGATGTTCCAAAGCCACCGTGTGGGGAAAAAAAACAGGACAGTAAGGGTTTCCAGCTCAGACGTTCTTTGTATAGTGGAGCCTCCTTAACACGGGGCCACAGCAGCTCCGGTATAACGAGGGAGCGGCGGGTCGTGAATCTGACTGCACAGTCCGCACGCGCTCAGTAATCGCTCTTTCTGCTGTAGCGCGCGAGAGCAATCACTCACGGGCTGTGGAGCGGCACAGTGCTGAGATTTGGTTATTCACTGCTGTCCTCAGCAGAAAGGACTTGAGGGATGTATGTTTGCAGCGCGCTGCTTTCTCTGTCTGTTTCTTTCCCTCTTTTCCTCCATCTCTCTTTCCTCTACCTGCGTTCCTCCCTCTGCACTGCTGTGCCGTGGCTCTGCCATTTTGATTTTCAGAATCTGTATGAACTCCTCCCAGAACAACAGCTTTTATTTCTCGTGAAAAGAGAACAAGTGTATGATGCAATGTTTCCCTTCTCAGGGCTTATAATGGATAGTCTGTGTATATTTAGAATTTGTACATTGGTTCTTGGTGAGCATAGTTAAGTTTCACTAATGCTTCAGTGATGTTTCATCTTTACTCACTGGTCTGGGCATGTTATTAGGGAGGTATGTCTCTGTTGCTCATATTAAATAGATGAATGCACTTCTATTTCTTCTACGTTGTAATTCACTGCAGATTAGAGTGTCTGCTAAATGGAAATGAAAAAGAAGTTTTGGAAATATGAAACCTTGCTTCTACATGTCTACGTCCATACGTTTACCACATTTCAACGAATATGTCGTTTTCATAGTGCCCCTTGAAGCACTGCTCAGCACTTCTCTTCCAGCCATAGATGCACCTCATAAAAACAGCCAAACTCATCTTTAATTAAGAAATTATGGAATAGCGATTATGCTGTCAGCAAGGTGAGGATTAATTGAACTAGGTTTAATTTTCTGAACCCAGCAGTTTTGATCGTTAATACCCTCATTTGACACCGGGCACTCTGAATACCAAACACAAGTGCATCCACATCTTAAAACACCTCACTTATCTAACATGTAAAATATATTTATTTGATTTAACTTGGTAATTATTATCAAAGATTCATTTATAGGCAGAGCAAACATATCACAGGTTGTTGGATCAACCTTTATCACAATGCACAACTAGCAGACAAAAATTAAGAATTTTTTTAAAGTTACAACAAATATTCATGTCTTATGTAAAACAATTAACAAAGGTCACAGACATGGGCAGTCAGACAAGAAATGAATGACAGAAGATACCAAACCACTGCTAATTTATCCCAAAAGTAATCAAAATTCAAAAAATGCCTAGATATAGGACTCAAATGCCCACTTCCAACTGTTACAGACTTCTACTCAGGTTGCCCAAAAACGAACTGAATTAGGAAGAAAGCTGCATAATTTATCTTGTGAAAAAGACATTGACATTGGCATTGACACCCCCTCTGACATACGGACACACACATTCACACCTCAGATGGCTAACCCCTCTCCAGTACCTGTCTTATCTCCACACTATGCTGGCCAAGTGCTTTGAATTGAAGCTTCCTATGGCTGAGAAAGGCCAAGTAGTGAATTACATGTCTGACAATGCAGAGATTCAGAGAAGCAGTGCTCATGCTCACATTTATCCCCATTTTCATCTTTCACAGGAGTCTTAAATTGTATGAAATCCAGTTTTCGAAATGAAAGTCCTTGTGGGGGGTTCATCTGTCTTGTATATAGTTTTCAGAGATCTGAAATATATTTTGGTACTGACAGGGAGGTGATAACAACAGTATTCTCCAACATTGCACTGTGAAAGTGTGGAAGTCCAGTCTGTGGAGGTCACATGGGAAGTTCACATGATGGGAAGTTCACAGGGTGAATATAGAGCCTGGCTGGGACAAGGCTATTTAGCCAATGAAGAGGCTGGAAACAGCTCTACCTGCTCTGCTTGCTCTGCTTCCTAAGTGGTGCCCTGTGAAACCACAGGTAAAATCAGGCTACTTTGATAGCCTCATGAAACCTCATTGATCTTATTCAAATTCTCAATCTGATGGTAACTTTCCCTAGGTATAACAGTAAAACAAATATATTTTCTTTTTAGTGCATGGATTTTTAGAATTTTTTGGAACATTTTCATAGAGCTCTATTCACTATTCGTTATCTGATCAAGTCAACTAATGGCACCTCTCTTTATGCAGAAGACTCTAATGCCTATAGGATATAGTTGATTGAACTTTTTCATTGAATTCTCTGGATGTTTTGTGAAATAAGCTCACTGACAAGCTTGCTTCCAGTATTGATTACCAAGCTGGATGAACATATTGGTGGATAGACCTTATAAACATGACTTTTTTTCCTATATTTTTGCATGAAATGTAAATAACCAAATTTGAATACAGTGAACTTAAACAAAAGTGACCAATGGGATTAGCCTATGGCCTTTAATTAGTTTAAAAGTTAATGTCAGTTTCTAATCGAAAAGATTGGCATTTTTTTTGCCTTCGAAGAGATTGGTCAATTCAGTTTAAATAAGCCATGCCGTTGCGGAAATTCTAGGCATACACAGCATTGGATGAGTTGTGATTTTATCATGTTTTAAATGCACTAATTGTGTTTATGCTGTCATGTCAATAGGAAAGAGACTTTTTTTGACCAATCTTGATTTACATCAGTTACTATTCATGTGTGAGACTTGCTGTTTTGTTGCTTGGCAATGTCTGCGTAAGTAATACAAGTCAAATCTATACTGACTTGGAACCAGGAGATAAATGATCAAATTGGTGTGTCGCCTATTTTGCTTTAATGAGCACTAACATTAAAGAGCAAACAAAACACTTTCATGCATTTATTTACATGGGTGTAAAGCTGTTTTTTAAGTATTATTTCTTAGCTATAGCATTGTGCCTTTAAGATTTTTGACTACAAGTTTAATGGGAAATTAAAAGTAGGTCAGAATAATTATACATTTAGGCAATGTTTCATTGAAATGCTGATGGTAGAAATTCAAATGCAGTTCTCTTATTTATGCAATTTGTCCAGACTCATTTTATGGAAAACATGGCAGCCTTACTCTACACCTCCTTCACAATAACTCCTGTACACTTCTCTTCCAAAAAGTGCAGGGCTCTTAAAGGGAATGCAAAGAGGTCATTTAATTGGCTATGATCTTCCACCACTAATATGTTCTGCCTATTCCATGTCCATTTTACACCTCCGCCGCGCGCTTTGAACTGTGCTCTCCTTGCCTCTGGTCACTAAAATGCCACCATTCAATAGCTGTGCCCAGTGTGTCCGCATGCCATGTGATGTTAATTCAGGAAAACAGAGCCCGTAATGTAATTTTTTAAGTGGCCACAGAGTTGATCCTTGTCGTTTGTAAAGCCATCTGTGAGTTCTACAGCCTTGCTGTGATTTTCCTTTGTGAGATGCTGTGGCACTTTATCTGAAGCTTCTGAACGGAATCTGCCTTGATGTGCCAAATTATTCACAACAGGATTCTGGCCCAGGTGATTTCACAGCCGCATTGATTTTGCTTGAGCTTGTTTTTTTTTGTTTTGTTTTGAAACTGTGAACTTAATAAATGGGAACATGCAGTTGAGTTTGTCTCTTGGACTCTGCCTTTTGAGTTAATGCAGCGAGAAGATGCGCAAAGTCCACCCTGTTTCTTTCTGAGGTTACACACGTTTTCCTTTATTGCTTGGTCACACTTAGTGGTATTGAATCTGTGTTGTTAGTGTTGTGTTGTTCTTGTTTCTCATGTGGTATTTGCTACATCTGTCCTTCAAAGATGCTAAATGATTCTGAAATCAAAACCCCTCTGTTTTTCAGCACTTTGTGCTCCATAACTTGCCTTAAAATTGAATCTTCCTGAGGGAGATGCAAACATTTCTAATTCAGTTTGCACAAAAATAAGATTTAAATGGTTCTACTGTCTGAGTGACATTGGAGCTAAGGATAAAATGGAAAGAGAAAATTGTATTTCTTTACCTTGATCTCCTGACAAAGCAGAGATGGGGAAGAAATCTCTCCGAGCTTGAAACAGATGCTCTAGCTCGGCTCGGAGACCCTGACGTGCTGGGGCACTGTATTGTAGTCTGTTGCTTAACTGTCCTTGATGGGATGGAAGAGTTCTGTCAATCAGAGGAAAAGAAAGGGCACAAGCAATGGGTAGTGGGATAAATGGCCAACTTTTCCCACCAAAGGAGTCGGTGAGAAGTGGATTTCATGGTGTGACACGGATGCTTTGGAGCAGTCACTATGAGACTTCTATTGTTCAGGGAGAGCTACAGCCTGAATT
The DNA here is from genome assembly GCF_018555375.3 of Anguilla rostrata. Lineage (NCBI taxonomy): Eukaryota > Metazoa > Chordata > Actinopteri > Anguilliformes > Anguillidae > Anguilla > Anguilla rostrata. Next base: position 48,154,727 of record NC_057933.1, read on the forward strand.
TGGACTGCATGTGGTATTGACGTTGAAAAGCAAGACCAGGGCTTTACGAGCACATCAGCAGCACCCTCCTGAACATCTTAGGGGTGTTACCTCTCCAAAAACGAATGCATGCGTTTATGTAAGGGCTCTTGATACTCTGACATTAACATTTCTGGAAAAGGAACAAGAATATGAAATGTCATGTGGCTGTTTCTTATTCCCCCCCCCCCCCTTTTTTCCCCCCTGGTAAGTTAGGAAGATAATGAATTTCTGTAATTCCCATAGTGACAAGGCTGAAGCAATGTTTTGGCATCAGGCCAATCCTTTACCTTGTGAGCCACTCAAGATGTGGTTCCTGGAGGGATTGTGGGGGAGTGGGGGGAGGGTGGCATGGCCTTGTGCGGCCGAGAGTTGGAACACTTTCGGTCTGTTTGCATAATCCCCAGGAGCCCCTAACATCAGTCACAATGCTGGTACACCAAATGAGTGCTCTGTAGGGCTGTCTCTCATTTCATTCTGTCCAAATCCTGTTAAAATGACGGTCATCTAACACTTTTAATAACTTTTTAAGCCGTGCTATCTTCAGCTTTGTCTCATACACCCAGCACACACAAAAAAAGGACGCATCAACATTTATCAAAAGCATCTTGGAGTCAGACGTCTCTTAGCCCCTGAGAGACGGCCTTTCATTTGATCCCCTGCTCATTCCCTGGGGGGGCGCTAGAGAGCGATACGCTTTGTGCGGAAGAGAAGAGGGCGGGCTCGTGTTTGCGCTGCTTTTCAAAGGCCACGGGCGTTTTGGACCTGGGGGGGCGAGGGGAGAGAAAAGACATAAAAACTAAAGGGAGAGCGGGGGTACGCATTAACAAACAAACCCGCCAGCAGCAGCAGCGGCAATTCTCACGATGGCCGCCGCGGCTTTTATCAAATGCCGTGGCATTCAGCCGAGCAGTTAGGCCACACGGGTTTGCGACACGCCGTTCTCTGGGCGTGGGGCCTCGGGCTCCGCATAAGAGCGCCTCCACTCTTCATCAGCGGGCGCCGGGCCGCGCGGGGCTGAAAAGTGGCGGTATTTACCTGGAGCGCTTTTATCAAGGGGCCATTTCCTCCGCCACTCCTGTGTTTATTTTGACGGGGACCGCGCTGATGAGAATTTTAAGGTTAGATCAGAATGCGCGTGCTGTAGGCGCAGGCAGAGCAACAGTGCATGCAGGATTTGAGCCTGAGCGGGAACATTGGGAGAGAGCTGCAGGTCCCGAGGGCCTTGACCGGGTCACAGGGGTGTTATGGTCTAGGCTTCATAGTTTTTGTAAATATTTGCAAAACAAATTGACTGCAGTTACATGTTTATACTGTGTTTGCAAAGTCGGCAAGTGGGCAAATTAGACAAATTCAATTGTATGGAAAAAAAAAACAGCCATATATGCAGTGATGCCAAGTTCTTTCACAAGTCTTGTACTTCACAAGGTAGTGGCCTGTATGGTTGACTAAACCCATCTGCTACTGTCTTACTAATTACATTCAACAGTGCTTAAAAAAATAAAATGAAAATGAGCGATGGGGTAAAGCCGATGCCGTGTGTAGATGATGCCGGCCATCGGGGGTTGCCGTCGCTTGCATCCGCAGATATCGCCACTGTCGGAAAGGCCAGGATTTGTCCACTTGGCTGTTAGAAATGTTTTTCACAGCTTTTGACACATTTCACATTAAGCTTCCCGTGAATCAGCCTAATTGTTCTGCACAGGTCGTGATCCTTCCAAACACATTTAATTACATTCAGGGTTTGAAATGCCTGCAATTAATCTGAGGGGGGGAAAAGGGCTGTCGGGCTTGTCAGCTTGTCAGGAGCGCACTGACGTTGCATAATGAAATTATATGAAGATGTCACCGGAAAGAAAAAGAAGCGCGTCTTTGTGCCACAGTGTTCTTCCAGCTTTCGTTTTGCGTGTCTTCTTCAAGTATTGAAACTTCGTGCTTGTCGAGTTACGGAATTGGAGGGTTAATCACATCGCTCACTTGGTGTACCGCAGAGTTAGGAAACGGTTAAGAAACAGTAGCCATCCGCGTGGGCTTCATAAGAAGAGGCATTCTTGTTTCTGCTCTCCCTAAGTGGCAGGCCACGGTAATATCAGGGTCATATCAATATCCTATCAGGTGATAATGGCTTAAAATGAACATATCAGTATCGGCATGATGCTAGGATTATGGCTGATACGATCCAACATACATGCAACCAAGGGGCAAAACATTTGATGTGCCAGTGGTACTGTAAATTCAGTACAGTTACCGAGTCATTTAGGTTATTACAGCTTCTGGGCAGTTCTTAGGATATCATTATGCAAGCTTGTGATTCTGTTTTATGCGTTGTGGAAAAAATGGGGTTTCAACTAAAGAACAATAATAACAGGCTTTGTGTTTGTTTTCAGAAGTTTCAATGCTCTTATCCAATTGCCTTTGGTGTTGATTGACACTGAAATCCCTTTGCCATTTCAGCATTTGAATGCTCAGTAGCCGGAATAGTTGTATACAGTAAGGGGTAATTAGGAAATGAAATGCAGTCCAAAAATGGGAACTGCTGCTCCAAGTGGAAGGCTTGATCAGTTTAATTTTCAAGTACTGTACCAGCGAAATGTTGCCACATGTCAATAGTTGTTTTAATCATTCTAGTGCAATGTGCAGAATGTGATCAATAAGAGGCTTAATCTGGCACTGTGCCTTTTTCATTAAATTACAAATGGTGCATGATGGATTAGGGTATACCCGCATAAGGAAGTAGTACGAACTCTAGGCTGCTGCTTAATGGAAGTCTCCCTTGCTACATTTACCTTTACTTTTCATTTGCTTGAACAGTAATGGGAAAAGATGGATTTTCAATAAAGGAAAATGAGACCCTCTGGAGTATGAGAATGGACTTGCTCATCAATGGCCCCAGCTTTAGGTTGTTTGCTGGACTGGTCCTTATTATATGTGTAAGCTTGAAGATAAATACAGGTTAAAAAAAAAAGTGAAGTCACTTCATAGGGTGGTTTGGCTACCACATGTAGCCAGTACAGAATGTACTGGCATCTGGAATTCTGCAAGAGGAACCAATATTGCTGGTGAAAGTCAGACAAATTTAGTTGAATGAAGTAGAGATCTATATTTCAGGCTGTCAAAGAAGAGTGCCACGGTACAAAGAGTATTAAACTGGGGTTCAAGGCACTCTCATTAGAGGAAGAAAGGTTTAAAAGCCTTTACCCATTTGGCATATTGATGAGAAACTTTAAAACCAGCCTAACACCAACGCATGTCAGCCGCGTCAGCCTTCGTCAGAGTTTTGGCGCCTTTTGTAGCGTTTCTTTATTTTCCCCTCCCCCTCGGGTGTGAGCACCTCTCCGGCCTATTACAAACAGAAACTCATGTGATTACCTCACAGTTTGCTGAACACCATTTGACTCGCAGCTCGAGAGAGAGCAAAGTCAGGTGGTAAATGCAGGCGGTATGAAATCCTCAGCTACCCAGCGCAGCTTCTCTCCCTGTGTCTTATCTCCGCCTCGGAGGAGCCGTTTGAAAGTATTACAGGTGGAAGAAGAGCTTTGTAATAATTGTGAAGGGGCAGGTCAGCCGTGCCTCTGAGAATTCAGGGGAAGGAAAGCGATTTCCCTTCGGTAGTTTTTCAGCGGCAAATATGTGCTGTAGGTTTACAGAGGGAGAGGGGGAGGAGGATGCCGTAAACAAACACACCCATGCGTGACAGAGGAGTATTCCTTTTGTAGCGAATTGCACAGTTAAGGATGCAGCTTCCCATCTCTTTCTGGCTGTGTGTCACTCGCTGACAGACATTTCCCTTTTTCTCCCATTACTTCAGGCGATGTAACTGTCTGTGGGCAAATTTAACGTGAGGAACGCGCACGTTTGGATGCCACTTGCCTTTACTGTCAGTTTAAACTGACAGCACTCTGTTTTCCACCCGACTAACCTTTGAATTCTCTGCTTTTGTGTTCGTTGTTGTGTTCCGTTTTTGTCTTCTCAGGAACAGATTGTTTGTGTGATAACTGTTTGTATATAACTGATGTTCCAGCCGTCTGGTGTTCCTCCGTCTCGAATGATTCACAGAATGATAATATCTCATTAATTGTATTTCTGTATCCTTAAATGGCACCTTCCTTATTAACCATATAGATAATAGGCAGTCATATAGTTAACAGCCAATAAGGAGTAGCCTGTAAATAGGTTTTCTGTTATCTCCTGGGCAAATAAAATGGTTTACTCACCCTGGGTTACCAGTGTGCCCTCTTGTAAAGGGCAAAGCAGCCACATTAACCTCTGTGACCAGATAGGGATTGGCCATTGTTTTTTTTGTTTTGTTTTTTCCTGATGTGAGCTTGGAAATGATTTTGTCCTTGGAATGCTCAGTAATTGTTTTCACAAGTAATTCATTTGCTTGCTTATCTCATCAGTATCTTGACCCCAAGGGCGTTGATCATTGTGTTTTTAGAAATCCTCTGGTACTTTGTCTCCTGCTTGAATGTTGCATTGAGAGAGATTTCTGTTTAAGTGAAAGTGTTAAAATTGATGCCCCAAGCATTTAGCTATTAAAAGGTTTATTTTGCCTGTGGTTGGTTCATGAAAGGTCATTAGACATGTATTTGTATTTATAATTTTTCGAAGTTAAACTTAACAATAATAACAATAACAATAATATTGACTTTTGCAGAAAGCTGAAGTTTAAATAGGTTTCTACCTCTAATCAAAATGATTATCCCCCAATGTTCTACCCAATTTGGAGTGCCCAATCATATATCAGCACTCATGGTCCCTCTGCTACACTTGACCACAAGCGAATGCTCTCTTCCACAGCATGCGATGGCTAGCTTCACTTCCTACCAGAAAAAATTTGCTGCCTCACTGCTTTTTGTCATGTACCTACACGGTCTCTAGCGTGTGTGTGTGTGTGTGTGTATATGTGTGTGTGTGTGTGTGTGTGTGTATGTGTGTGTGTGTGCATGCGTGTGTGTGTAGTGGATGAAATGGTTGAATATATAAAGCAGATGTAAGTGCTGGCAGGTCCAGTGGGTTCTGGGAGCCATGCCAGGTTACTGGAAAGTAGCATCAAATGCGGTTCCTTGACAGCGGAAGGGCCATCAGTCCACCCTCTTTGCCGATTAGCTCCGGCCCGTGTTGTCAGCAGACCTAGAGCTGTAAGATGTGTCATTGGGGAGTTCTCCAAAAATTAATTGACACTGCCGCTTTTCAAAACAGTCAGTAATCATCTGTGACTTTGACACATGGTGCTAGAATGCCGTAGTTGGCAGTGCAGTAATGAGGGACCTCTACTTACCTTTTCCTTACTGAATTGCTATTGGCATTTTCCCCTAAGGCACATAAAGCAAAGGGCTGCAGACTTCCACTCCAAGGTGCGCTTCATTTTACCTGTCACAGTGCATCAGATTTCCACATGGGCAAGCCCATTTCTTAAAGGGGATTGCGTTCAAAACTTGACAATTCTTGTATTGTTGTTTACTTTGCTTTAGAGTCCTTGCTTTGTTCGAGATGTCAACGTTTCTGTCACACATCTCTGAACTTCCATAAGAATGTATCCTTCAGGGATGGGCAATCATGACTTTTGTGAGTGAGTCAGCAAATCTGGGGGTTTTTTTTGGCAAAATTGTCTCAAAGCTTATATGGGCTGCCACCTCCCTAGCCTACTCAAGATGTCTCTTTTTGAAAGTATTTGATTAGCTCAGCTGCGCGAGTGTCAATTAAGATATTCAATGGAGGGCTCTTAATGAGAGCCGAGATCCCCCGTCCTGCCTGGGCAGGTGTGCGCTCGCTCTCGTGCTCATTAAGGTATGTTAATTAGCGTCGGGGCCTCTCCATGGGGGGCTGCGGGCAAGGGGAACGAAAGCGGAGCTGAGCGGGGGGTCCACCCCCGGCCCTGGCATGCTCTGCCACTCATATATCACCGTTTATTCCCCACTGCGGGTACAAGCGGTAAACGGGCCCCAGCGTGGGAGGCAGCGGGGGACTCGAGCTCGCGCGGTAATCGGATCTGTCCAGATGGCGAGGAGTCTCGTACCATCGCAGGAGAATGTGCACCCCCCCCCTCCCCACGCTTGCCGGAGGAGACGCTCCTCAGGTGCGATACTGCAGCAAATTGCACGCGTCGAGGAAACACAGGGCCCTGAAAATTCCACCGGAAGGAGACGTGCTAGGCTACGTGACGCGCAGGAACGTGAAATTCTGAGGCACTTTTGCAGGTTAGACAGAACTTTGGGTGTGTTTGCTGAAAGCGTGTTTCTCCTTAAATAGGATTTCATGTTGTTGTTCCACCTCTTTTGAAGTTCAGAATGAATCCCTTGAGAGATGGTATCACATGTGATGTGGATCGCCTCTGTGGTTAAAAATAGAACGGCGGTGGTCATGTAAAAGCGTGCATCGCACAATTTGTTCCACAGAAGTGTAAATGACCAAGACGTGTATTGATATGACATACTATAATTGCCTAGAGACAATGGGAATATCAGCATGAGAACATTGTTGAGAACTTGAGATAAGCTGAGGAAATCTTGCTTGTTTTTTATTTATTCTCTGCTTTAAGTCCCTGTGTGGAGAGGAGCCATATTTATGCATCCTTGAAAAATTTTAAAGATTTTATCTTTATAGTTTTATTCAGCTGCAGTGACTCAGACCTGTTTTTATTCTGTCGTCTGGTTTGACAGTGCTAAAAACGGTGCCTTAACTTATGCATTTGGAAGCCTCTAATCAGTAATTATGAAGGCATTCTTCCAAGCTGTTGTAGTAATTGCATTGTAGATTACATTGGAAAATTGAGTTGCACTGATCACTGATGGAGCCTTTGTCAGTGTACATCAAGATGCCTTTAGTTTGGGTAATTATGTATGACTTGGGCTCTTCTGATGTATTTAGCGAATATAGAACTGTCATTTAATCTACATTTTTTCAGAGTCTCATCAGTCACTGAGACGCTCCTATTGTAGCCATGACTGAAATGAAAATGTACAGTGTCTGTTTTGATTTGCTTTCCTTTATTTGATTTATTTTCCAAAATATGAAACCTTGTGTATTACACCAGAGTTGACTAACGGCTCATTTTCAAGTCCCAGGGCAGGTATAGAAATTAAATCACCGGAGTGACAAGACAATAAGGAGACTAAATGGAAAAAACTTTCCACATTAAAAAAAAAAAGAGAAAAAGACTCCAGATTCCAAAATATGAAATGTGATGCATTGAACCAAAATTGGCCAAAAGGCACATTGCTAAACCTAAAGTAGCTATTAATTATTTTTATTCAGCTGTGAATTCACTGATGGTCATACTGTCAATCATGTATAATGTATTTGTTAACCAATTCTTATTGAAAATATCCAGGAAAAAATGCATAACAAATGATGTATCTGGTAGGGGCGGCAGAGTAGTATCGTGATTTGGGAGCTGAGTTTGTAACTCCGAGGTTTCAGGTTTAATTCCCTGGTGGGGGCATAGCCATTGTACATTTAAACAAGGCATTTAACCCAAATTGATTCGGAAACTATCCCGCTTTATGAATGAGTTGTATGTAAAAAAGAATGTAAGCAGTGTAAATTTTCCTGGGAAAGAGCATCTGCTAAATACTGAAAATGCGTATCTAAAATGAGCCACCACAAATTAAGTTCTGTAAAGGCTGATATGAAATATACATATGCAACTTTTTCATAAATGCATCAAGGTACAGTAGTCATTTTCACTGCCGCTATTGTCTCCAAGGTGTCGCAATTAATATGGCTGAAAGTTGTCCATCTGAACTGCTGGTTAAAAATGGATCCCTAGCAGATGAAACTGATCCCAGGACTGCTATGCATTAATTAACATAATGTTACAGTCGAAGAGATTGAGTGCCAACATGTGAAAACCAAGTGCTATTTGTATCCTGAAACGTTATTATCCTGAAGTTGTGTTCTCTTGCATCACCTCAGCGCTGAGTAGTTCACACTCTTTGGGCTTTGACAGAAGGTCTAACTCTTGAGTTTTCAATCAATGTCACAAGCATTGAAGTTGTAAAGCTGTAATATTTAATTATTTATTCACCTGTGCAAACATAGCCTTATTTTTATCACCATTAGCCATGTTGTTTATCTGCTTACCTACAGGTGTTTAACTACTTTTATACAATGTATATGCTTAATCTAGGTTTGACTTGAGGCTGCCTGAGTTTGTGGTGAACAAGAGTTCTCACTGGTGATAATACTGTGAATCATGTGTACATGTCCTTTTCTTCTGTTGACAGGCCACCAAGGAAGTAATACTAATAGCTGACTGATTATAGAAGCTGTGTTTCACTTGCTTAAATGTCTTACTTGTCATAATTGTAAGAATTACAATATAGGCCTACATGTCATCTTTGTACGACAAGTCTTGTTCCTGTTGATTGCTGCTCAGTGCCACTTTTCTCCCTTCTCTAAGGGGGAAAGGTTTGTCCTTCTTAGCGCAATTGATACCTTTCTATATGTATATCTCTGGCGTGCAGAGCTGAGATATCTCTCATTCTTAAAGTACCCATAGATTCATCACATCTCATTCGCTCTTTTTTGTATCATATTAGGGGATTAGTGTCACATTAGGAGATGTCTGCTGATGAAGCATGTCACCTCACTTTAGACAGTAATTGTTTATGGGAAATTTTCTCTGTGAAATCCTTGGTGACAGTACCTGTAAGCATGCTGTATGAAATAAAATATGATCAAAATTAATGTTCAGTTCCTGGGAACAGCACATCTATCAAAAAGGCTTGGTGGCTGAGCAATGCAGGTTTGCCTGGTTTGATTTTAAATGGGTTTGTCTGGTTTGATTTTACATCCCTGGATGCCCTTGTACTCTTAATTGAAATTTTTATAGTGCCTTTCATCTATTTTCAAAGATCTCAATGCCTCTTGTAAAGAGGAGAGGGGAAGTGATACTTGAACCACCTCCAGTCTACATACCGCATTGTCCTTCGGTGACGAGAGTGAATATGTGTTGCGTAAACATGGGAAATGTTTTATATTAGTTATAAAAAGTATGAGAAGGGAGATTTGAATGATATGGGGTGGAAAATGGGCTTACATATTTTTTGGTACTACCAAATTAGATTTTTTCTTTCTTAAAAAAAAAGAAAAATAAGCTTATAAGCTGTATTTACTAGTAATTTCTGTAGGGCCTGCTTCCTTGAGTGGAACGGTAGTTGGGTTATTAATCAATAAGTGAGTGGAGATCTTGAATTTTTGTGTCTTGTCTTCTTGACTTGGTCAAGCATTCCAGCTGTCCATGGACCAGAGCATAATCGCCTTTTATTTAGCAGTAGCCTATAAAATAGTCTTTTGTATGAAGATAAAATAAACCACATTTAAAAAATACCTCATCCATATTCAGTTTTGAAAATGTGATATTTTAACAGAACTTGGAGTGCCCTTTTAGAATATTTTATCTCAAGCAAGTATATCAAACGAGACAGATTGCATTTCTTTTGCCATCTAAGTTTAACCAGCAGCCTAGTTTCATTCAGAATGTTAGTGTTGTTAGGGTCCAAATGAAGTATTGGACTTGGCTAGCTAACCAAGTTCATACTTTTCCAGATTAGGTCATCTTGCTAATATACCAAGCTGATAACTAAAAAATTTGCCAAGGTTGACGAGTGGTGTGAGAAACAGTATAGCTGACTTAACACGGTAACTTTGCAAGTTTGCTGCACACTGTTCCAGGACTAACAGATGGCTGGTGGAATGACCTGTGATAGCAAACTTGCTGTAAATTATTTTATTAATATAACGCTCCAAAAATTAATGATAGGTTCTAAAGTTGATAATGCTATTTTTCTTTTTGTCATTTTCACATTCGCACACTCATATACACTCGTGTGTATATATACTGGTACGCAAGCATATACCTGGACTACAGAATAATTGCTTGGGTCATGAGATTGGGTCATGAGATTTTGCTGCTTGGTAGACCAGATGACTAAAACATGAATTTATGAAGTCATTGTCCACCCCATATTATTTCCGTTCTTGTGTTTGTGCTTGTAAATATATCAAGATAAAAGCTCTTCCTGAATTAGTATGATATAGCAATACCGGAGTGAAAAATGTGAGCTAAAACTCAGGTTTATTTCATGACCGCAAAGGCAGTAATGACTCATCGATGCTGCACGCACAGTAGCCCTGGTGCGGCATTGTGCGTACAGTGCTCGTCAGTGGAGTGTATCCAGTAATTCCAGTGGAAGAGAGGTTATCCACACCAGAAGCGAACACCACGTGGACCTACCCAATGCCGCCTGCTGTCAGTTTTATATTTTTGACTCGCTGCGCGGCGCAGAGTAGAGTTTACGCGCATACTTTTGCGCTAGTTATATCACTGCAGTTGCATCCCTTGTTCACCTCTGTATCACTGGAAAACGGCAGTTTTTTTGAATAAGCAGCAGAAATACTGGAGAACAAGCGGTACCTGGGAATTAAAATTTAAATATCGTCCTAGCGGAATTTTTTTTTATATATAAAACTGAATACTGGCGGGGGAAGAGGCAGCAGTGCCTCTCAGATTTTGTGAAGCGGGAGGGGTGATTCAGAAAACGCGCAACAGGAATGCTGATTGAATGATGTAGCCTAAAAGCGAGGGGGAGAAAAGCCAGGGCGGTTTGTGAGCTGGAAATGTAGGACGTTCAGCTGAAACTTAAAACGTTTCCCAGTTTTTTTTTTCCCATTAGATTTCTCAGATGTATTTGTTTTCCGTGTTTGCAACAAGGGCTTATGGACTATAATGTGCGCATCATTAAACGGGATTGTGATTGCTGATGAAAACGCACATCATTTGTGAATTATGATTTAATTTCTCTATTATTGTAATTCAAAGCTTGGGATATTACTGGGGCGCTATTTAGATAAAATGTTTATCTAACATGATGATTCAACTGTTTTTAATAAATCAGACTCTGTATTCTTGTCAACTAATTTGAATGATCAGAAAATGCAACCACGTGTGAGAAAAAGGAAAATTTTCTACTTGAAGGAATATGTTCTTCTGCTGAGGCAGAAATTCACGAGCTCACTCGGGGAGCCCTGTCAGTAGTTCCCCAACCACAAATTATGAATTATTTTAATAGAATAATTTTTAATGGCAGCAAAGAGAATGGGGGCTAACATAAGCCTAGCTGGGAGAGAGCAGAAAGGGATGGCTTTGAAAATCAGCCAAGTGCCACCGTGCAGGAGCGTTAACTGAAAGGAAAGGAAAGAGATGCAAGGAGCTGGAACTTCCATTTTTTTAAATGTTAGTCTTGCATCTTTTGAGTCATTTTGTGTTCAGATATAAATATAAAAAGCAATATCAAATTTAAAAAACGGCTACTTATTTTAAATTGTATATACACAAATTATGTCTTGCTCTAGACTGAGGCAAAAATACCACTGTGTATCAAATGTAGCCTACTGGAATACCTTTGCAAGACGCAAAGCAAATGGAACCAGTGTAAACACTGCAAGGACATGCTGTGCGGCTTCTACGCGCTGCTTGCACACTGCCATTACAAGTATGGTGCAGATGAGCCTTAAGAAAGGAACTGATTGACATCGTCCATCCATCCATTATCTATACCCGCTTATTCCTGCTCAGGGTAGGGGGGTGCAGGCACCTATCCCAGCCTGCATTGGGCGAGAGGCAGGAAATCACCCTGGACAGGAAATCACCCTGGACACCCCGATCTATCGCAGTGATTGACACCAGACCAAGACAAATACCAGCGTATTGATTACAGATGCATCACGAGAAGAGCACAAAGAGATGGACGTGTTTACCTCTGCCAGGGTGGTGGTTGTAGGCATTTCTGCTTATAATGATGGAGATTTAGCTGTTAAATGGTAGGGGTGTGCCTAGGATATCCCCTAATTCCCAAGTAGTAAAGGGGAAAACATTCCTTTGCAAAAAGCAATACTTCCTGTTAGAGTGTGGTTCTGAATCCTTCAATCAGTCAGTCGGATGTGTGTGTGGGGGGCCAGTCACCTGTAGCGGATTGTATTTGAATTAATCAATTGCTCCTTTGAGTGCGTGACAGTACCAGTGAAGCTCAAATACCCCGGAGGGTAACAGATGTTTGAAGATTTTATTTATTCAGCTTTCTTCCTTGGACTTGGTGATTTATGCACTTGAATAGGGTGGCCTTCTGACTCTGGCTGTCAGCCAGAGGCATTGTACTGTATGTTCTCAGAGGGTGCTGTGATTGGCTGCCGGCAATACGTCGTCACTTTTCCTTTTACAGTAACTAGCAAGCAGATAAAATATCAGTGTCACTATAAGCCAAAGGCAATTTTGTAGTAGTTGGCCAATGAGATATGGAACGGCTTTAGTTTCTCAGCCACTAGAAAGTATTGGCATCTGCAGGAACTGGAAGAGAGTGAAATGTGCAATGTGGATGTGCATTTGCATTGTCCAAACATGTTGCCACAAGTTTTTGTTTGATAGTTGGATTTATTCAGAGATCATGAGGTGTGCCTCTGTTTTCAACTTCAATTAGGCCAAAACAGCTGGAGGTGGTATATAATAGTTTCATATTTTATTTCTGTTGAGAATGGATGCTTTGCATGCCATGACCAGGGATGATCTCAAGTGACTGATATTACCAGAGAAAAAAAATTCAGAATACAGAAGTAGATGGGTTTTAAGGTAGGAAGTAGGCAGAGATGAATGAATGTGCATTTTAGTGAGAATACATTGGCTAGGGGTACCATTGATATGATGTCACAGTTGCAAGTTTCATGTTCCAGTGCAATGTTACTGATAGCATGTACTGATTTTCTCTGTGTAGAATCCTAAACAGGGCTTCTTGTGGTCATTCACTGCCAGAAATACTTAAAAGGGAAGGGATTAGACATCCCAAATTGAGAGGAAAAGAAGAAAGGTCATGGTTAAAAATTGGTTATAAAGGCAAGTTGGAGAGGATGTTGTAAAGGGTGAATTCTACCTCTTTAAGGCTTCATGACCCGTAATGAACACTTCTTGGTAAAGAAATATCATCGGCTCAGACAAAAAAAAAAATTAAATAAAATATTTTTGCCAGTGGAAATGTGTGTACTTACACAGGCCTTTTCTGAAGGGATACAACTGGAAAGGAGATGAAAAAAAAACAACTTTCACACATGCATCGTAACTAAGACCTTTTGTTCTTGCACAATTTCTTTAATAAATACTTTACTGAATTTGCCCATTAACAAATTGCCATCATTGCTTGACCAATTGCTTGTGTGCTATGCAATTCTTCTTCCTGTTAAGCATTTATGTCAGGCTCTTCCAGCTTTAAGTTGCTTTTTTACCCAGTGTAGCAAGCTGGCTAGCGCTACATATATGTAGGGCACATACCTTGTATTACAGGAAGATATAGGTAGCTATTTAACTTGTCTAACACAATTATTTTTGTGTCATTTTACTGAAAGCATCTCCACATACGCTGAAAAAAGTTATATATAAAATGTACTCATGAACAAGTTTTGCACTATTTTGCACTATAGTTGCACAAGTTTTTTTTTGAGTAAATTTTACTTCCTAAATATTAATTAAACTTACTTAAATATGCAGTTTTTGATGAATCGTGCATCTGATTTCCTTAACTCATTATTTCCTTTTCAAGCACATGCTGCTTTAAGAGCAAAAAAGATGACTTCACTAAGCGCAATGCGAGGGAGTCGTATCCGCACATAGAAAAGTCGTCCATGGTGCTAATTCAACTATTTACATGAGAACTATTGCACACAATGCACTTCTGTAACACTTAAACTGTTAATAAGTGTAAATCAACATTAATGTTGAGGTCTCCTCCTCATTCTTGCTGCGCCTCGCAGTGAAAATGGGTACTGCTAACTCCGGAATAGCAGCATGTGGTTAGATAGCTTACAAAAATATTGTAAATATTACTGCATTATGGATGAAATTTACTTATTGATTTGAAGACTGATAACCTACAAAAAATAACATGTAACACATTAAATATAGGGTCACATATTTAAGTAAAACCAAGGACATGATGTCTTGTAGAAATGACAAACATGTTCTTGTATAGATTTACATGGCCAAAGAATCATTTTTCAGTGTTTAAGTGTAGATTTTTAGCTGATAAGCCATGCTTCCACTGTTAATCTAACATTAGCAATGTTGGATAACAGAACTGAACTATATTGGCCAAGGATATTACCATAGGTTATCTTAAAGCTGTCGCTCTTCAGCTGTGTTGTGTTGGTTGGATTTACTTCTCTGCCAAAACTGTTATTCAGTGAGATATCTTGCTGTTTTAAAGACAAACTAAAGTAACGTTAGCAGTTGTCCTGCCTTGCTTCAAAAGGTAGACATCTTGCCATGCCTAATCTATCCAGAATGGTCATGTCATGTCTGAACACTCAACAGAATTTTCCCATGTAGGAGACCTATGTGTGAACGTAGAAAACCACTAGTTTGTATAGTTGAACTGTGCAATTTTGTGGGTTCCAAAGGGGCTTCAGTATACTGTATTTTGGCAGATCTACTGCAGTTTAGAAGGAGAAAGATCTTGTGCTGTCACATGGTCTACGTTTTTGTGCCTTTTCCGCCGAGTTTTTTTAAAACTGTGATATGGGTGTGCTGTTATATGGATTTTTATCTTATCGTAACAGTTAGGAAATTGATACATTTCTGTATGTGGTGGAGATAACTACAGAATATCAGTTCACGCTGGCACAATCGGCTCACTGTTCACCATGGTAAAAAAAAACTTTTAATTTAAAGCCTTGCAGCCATTCAAGCACACTTAAACCGCACCAAATGGCAGTGTAACATCAGGAGGTTTTGACAGCAAACGCACTCGTTCAGCAGGAATGCAAAACACTGATTGTGTTACAGGGTCAACCATGCTATTTAGATGTATAGCTGTTCATTTCAGTGAAACTGGGACAGGAAACCTTGGACCCTAATGGTTTATTTTACTCAATATATTGTAGTTTTCCTTTGAGAACTGTCTGTGTTGACTCTTATCACTGTGGCAGATTAGCTTTGAAGCAATGAAGGTCTATACTCTATGGAGCTGAATGGCTGCTTTTGCCCTCCAGTGGGAATACCTTATGCATTAATGTTGTTGGTATTGAACTGATGGCTGAAACATGAGAACATGAATGTGATGGAGCTGGAAATGGGCCTTCTGACCAAAACCTGAAGGTGACAAATTTTCTTTTTTTTCTGGTTGCCATGCTTGTTGAAATTTAGATTTTATTACCAAAAATATATTTAAAAAATATTTTTAATATTGCATTTGTCTGGTGAAATGACACCACGCTTGTGTTTGGTGGGTGTAAATTTGAGGGCCTGGCGGTGCAGTGAGAGGTGATGGTGAATCTGGCTGTGCCGATGAAGTGGGGGTGAAAAGAGAGGCTTGTTAACAAAGCAGGATGGTGGCATGAGGAGGAAGGGGGACCCTAAGAAGAAGGGGGATGTGAGGAAGAGCGGAGGGGGGGGGGAGGAGCAGGGCGTGATGCTGGTGCCTTATAAACCTTGGTCATTTTTACAGTGACAGTCATGTCACTGTTCAAAATTTTGTTGAGGTCAGCAGAACTGTGGCACCTTTGGATACCAACTTGAGTCCATCGAGTTACTGCCTCTGCAGAACTGCTAAAGGAGGGAGTCTGAATTCTCTAACGGTCCCTGTCAGATCTCTACCTCTCTGTAAAAACCAGTAGTACCTGTATACGCCAACCCTAATTAACTCCTAGATTATTCCCAGTAAAAAGCTTCATTTAGGGGCACAAGAACCGTCCTTAGCCGTCATTCACGATTTCATCAACAAGTGTAGCTAAAATGTAAGACTAGGTAATTGCATGGGCTGGTTAAATAATAGACCAAAAGTTAGCATGAAGTAGGACTGGATACTGCCCTCCTTCACCAGCCTTGGCATAGCCATTAGAATGAGGCAGCGGAGAGCTCAGCCTGGCTTTGGGCTGACGTTTTTCGACCGTCCTCTTCTGGACAGCCGCAGGCATTGCCTGGGCCTCCTGCTCTGCTCAGTGTAATCACAGAGTTCCGCTCCACAGCAGACGCCAAGCAGGCCGTTTGAGCGGTTAAACCTACATCTGTTGTAAGGGGAATTTAAAGACACGCTTTCCCCTTTCCACTGCAACTATGATTCCACCGGCATTTTAATTAGCCCCTAAAACTATGAATATAAATAAAGATTAAAGTGATTTGATGGTTGAATCCCACGATGATACTTGAATATAAAGACAAGATTGCAAGGTTATGCACAATTACAGCGATCAAACATTAGAGACTCATTTCCACAAAGAACAAATTATACAGGAAATAAGAAATTGCTCCTTAATTATTAAAGCATGTATCAGACACTTGGTTAATTGAGAGCTGGGAACAAAATGGATTTGTGATCTCATTGTGTGATTACAGCCATGATTGAAGTAGCTAAGTAATTTTTGTTTTTATGTTGTTATAACAAGCCAACATGGCCAATGTGATTTGGCTTTGGTAAACCGCCACCTCTGAAGTGTTTTAAGGGGCTTAGTTGTATGGAAGAGATGTTCCAATGCCTGTTGTAAGAAAGTAGGCTGAAGTATTATTGTGAATCACTGATCCATGTGAAATGATGGAAATTGGGTATAAATGATTCTGGCCCCTTAGTGCTCTTAGATTCTTATTTTTTTTCCGTCTTTTCCGGTTTAGATTGCTGGAGTGAGTCTGAATGAGAAGGAAGTCAAATAACCCTAGTCCCAAGTTATGAATTGGCTTGAAAGGTGAATATTTAAAATGACTGAGAAAACATGGAGTTGACGTTAATTTAACAAAGGTGACTTCATGTAGTGACTTGCAGTGTCTGGTCACGGTAATCAAGTGCAAATTGACTAAACAGTGTTCCGACAGATGACGAGACACAAGCAAACCTTCTGTCTGCCTGCTTTTACAGTAAGCTGAGGTTAATGCAGGAACTGTTTCAGAGCTGGACTTACACAATTGCTTACCGTTTACTTTTTAATCTTACCCTTTTAAAACAATGTAGTATTAATAGAAGTGATGGTGTTTCAAGAATTGACTGAAGCATTAAAATGTTGAAAGCACCAAAAATGTCACCGCCTGACAACGGGCAGAGAACAGGCTATCCATTATGAGTGCAGTGTGCTGTAGATTATGGTTACGCTAAATTGTGTGCCATTAAGCTGCCAAGACGGCGACTCTGTAACCTCTTCTCCGTCAGCACAAGTATTTTCTGAGCAGTGCTTCATGATGTAGAATGGCTATTACTGTTAAATGTTTTGACGACTCCTGTCGAGGTTACAGACTTGCAGAAGCGAATAACTCCACTGCGCACGTACAGAGCTGGGTGTCATTAACCCTACCCTTTCAGTGTGGGTCCTAAACCCTTTTTCATAGTATTCATTTTAACTGCAGTACGTGTGCCTGTTTTTATTTTTGTTCAGTTTGGGGTTTTTTTTTCGGAGATTTGTTCTGATAGTAACTCATAAACGCCGCTGACTTTTAGAAAGAAACTACGCACAGCACTGCAACCTGCAATAGACAAGCTGTGGTTTGGGCTGTCTGTTGAAACTTTAGGATCATGTTCGGTGATCTTTTTGTGGTAATCCTGGCCGCTTGCAGTGGATTCGCTCTCAGATCTACGGTTAGCCTCTTCTTGAAATCGCACCCCTTCCTACCTGCTCTATCTGTGGTCTTTTGAGCTGTGAATTCCAGCCGCTCGGCCCGAAAGCGCCCGTGGGGGATCTGCGGCTGAATATTGGCGGGCCGGGTCTCGGCTCCTCGTCCCCGCTGCCCACGCGACCGCGGAGCCCCCGACCCCGCCCCTCCTCGCCGCGTGTGAAATGGAAATGAGATCCGGCGTCTCTGGCTTTGATTGCTGCGAGTCGACACCCGCTCACCTCCGCGTGTCTCCTGAAGGCGCGGTGGCCGGCTTAATGGAAGATGCCTCCCCCCCGGCGCGGAGATGCGCATTATCTGACATTAAAAAACAGCGGGCAGAGGATCAGAGGCTGTAATAAGATTTAACAAGACGGTTAATAGCTTCGCTCTTATTAAAGCCTGCTCTGTGTGAGAGGTTCTGAGTGCCTTTTCACTCCAGCATCTGCCTGAAGGTGCCTGTTTTTCTGTTATTCTGGATATAGATATAGATTTTGTGGACTAACTAGGAAGTCCACTCCTAATTCCCATCTATCCTCTCAGCTTCTTAAGGGCCGAGGGTGGTACTTGGTAACTGTTGCAATGCAGAATGTTCAGTGCCACGCCCCTTCATAAATATTCATAACATGCTTCAGAATGAAATGCTCTGGCAGCCATGATAAGAAGACAGCGTTAAAATTTAAGAACATGGAGCTACGTATCAGGTGGTGACCCTATAGTTTGTGACAGAGTGCAGTATTTTCAAACATGTCTTCCGTATCTGGTTCCTGTTTTGTAAGCAAATACACTTCTTGACACTTTCCAGGCTAAAACTCACAAAGATGTAGTGCAATAAATTATTGTCTTGTCTCCTGGGATCTGGCCACATGATGCTGTTTCACTGGAAATCAAGACTGAACAAAACTCATAATGTGCGTGTTCTAATTTATATGTGTGGGGGCGGACTAAAATTATTTATTTATTTAATATTTTTCAACTGAGACGCGAGTTCTGTTCTTCAGTGATGACCTGGCCAATCAAAGTGGTGTGGAATGCTAGAGGTGCTGTTGCAAATCAGATATAGAGCCAGTTTTTAGAGCCAGGACTCTGGAGTTAATGCGTGTGCTCTTTTGAAAAATGCCACAGGATCTATAATGACCACAGTGAGTCAAGATCGTGGTTTAACGTCTCAGCTACTGGATAGAACCTTCTACAGCACAGTGTCCCCATCACTGTATTGGGGCACTGGACTCCTGTTTGGTCCCGAGCGAAGAGCACCCGCTTCTGCCACACCAGCAGTAAGCTAGTTATCCCAGGTCTCCCATCTGAGTACTAACCAAGCCCACACCTGTTTAACTTTAGTAGTTAGCCATGAGGAGGTTAGTGTGACATGGCTGCTGACTCAAATATATGATATCAGATCCATTCTTGGAATGGCATTTTTAATTCTGTAGCATTAGAATAGTTTATCAAATAAGATGCAGAAAAATGTTTTGGGCTTAAATTCCTTTGTATTTTCAGCTTTGTTTTGTTGTAGTGATTCCCAGGCAGCTGATTTGAAAAGGTTATGCTGAATTATTGCTATTACCTTCAAGTTAATGGCACCATAGAGATTGTGATTTTTCTTGATAAATTATGTTGTGATTATCGGTGATGAAGGTATACTAATGAAATGTCATTTAAAGGATTTTCTTCCTTCAGAGTCTTTATTAATCACCAAGTTAAGTGGAGTCATTCTCTCTCGCTCTCACTAACACATACTAAATTGAGTGGCAGGCATGTGCAAACCTATTGGGAATAAGGCTTTCTAAGGTACTTAGAGTTCATGAGAAGGGCTACCTAATCTATGGCCTTTAATTGAAATACCCAAGTGCTTTTTTAATTGAAGTGTAAACTTCAACTCTGCAGGACACAAGGTCATCTTTTAGCATTCCAAACAGAAAGCTTATGTATAAAGAAAGTGGAGGGATAAACTACTAAGGTGCATGGAATAGAAATATGCAGCAACAAGGATACAAATTGCAGCTTCTCTTGAATTTGTAGCCCCTTTGTCAGGATTTCATAAAACAATGGAAAAGGGCAGTATTCATATATGATTGAGCCAAGGTACTGCTGGGTGGCTCATCCTGTTAAGGCACTGTTTCAGTGTGTGGATGGGCCACACAGTTTGGTATCAAATCTTCAACCATGTCAGTGTTGACTGTGGTCAGCAGCCCTGCAGGGTGATGCTCAGTTGGGTCCGTTGTCACCCAGGAAAAAAACAGGGGAGTTTCTGTTGGCTAGGGCGACAGCTTCACTTTGTGTCCCAGCGACCTATGCTGGTTGATTGGGTGCCCACACTTCCTTAAACTCACTCTGTGTGAGGGATTGGAAGTGATGCCTCTCGATTCAGAGGACAGCACATGCCTGGGTTCTCCTCAAATCGATGGTCGGAGTAATGTGCTGATAAAAGTATAATTGGGCATGCCACAATTGGAGATAAAAGGGGTAAAAAAAAAAAATGAAATGCTAACACATTCAAATGTGTGTTTAAGAGTGTAGGTGCAGTGAAAAAAAACAATGACATAATGATCACCTGCTTGCCACTGGTTTTAACAACAGAGGACTCCTTCCATTCAACTCCAAGAAGGCTTAGGTAGCGTGTTCATGAATTACAATGAAGTTACTACACATGGTAAATGGTAAAATGTTCTTCACGTCGATGATTTACCATAAATGGCTGAGCGCATAATTATTATATTTTGTGTTGCGTGGGAGTGAGGATTTCATTTGGCAGGGTGCTCCCTGCCCCATTGTTTTACAGTGACACTCTTGATCGATCAGCACCTGTGGTCAGTCATGGTACAGTATGTAATTTTCTAAGGCAGTAGCTGCGCTGTTCAGATGGTGGAGTGCAGAGAAGCATATGGTAGTCCAAACAGGCAAACATAAGGGGATAAAACTGGTTGCAAAATACCCAGGGACAGTTCACTTGAGATTTAGAATTGTAAGGCATGAGGGTAATTGGATGATATGAGCTTCTCTCCTGTTGCCTAATAACGTAAGAGATGATACACTCTCAGAAAAAGGGGTACAGGGTCTGTTTTTGTTCTCTAAGGCTTTCTATAGTTTCCTCGCTGGGTCATATTTGTAACATAGAATACTAATCTAAAAGGGTAAATGAGTATAATGGGCGTACCTTTGAGGGTACTGCACCAGTGACAAGCCATTGTACCCCTATAGGCACATTTATTCTGACAGTGATGGTGTAACCCCCCCCCCCCCCACTTCAGGGCACTTAGCCTTGAACCCTGTTGGCATTAGGATTCACTCGCAGAGCTCTGATGGTTTTAGTAATTGTTTTCCATTTTTTCGCATGCGTCATAAAGCTGATGTAAATTATGATGACGGTGTTTAGAGCTTCATAAAAGACTTTATTGGCCGCTTGCATCCTGTTCTAGTCAGTATCTGGTAGTTTGCGTGCAGGTGGTATTTAAGCTACAGCACTGAAGACATGGAGGGACGCGGGGAGAATCAATGAAATGGGCAGTAATGGCGATTAAAGCAGGTGCTGTTTTCGCTATGTTTGAGAAAGCAGAGCCCTGCATGCAGCACTGTTGATGGTTTCAGGAAGAAAAGTTTTTTTTTCTTCGTCCTTTTGTTTCTCTTCTAGAAGACAGTGATGTGCCGTAGGTCACATAAAGGTCAAGATCCATTTGGCAGCACAGAGTTTTTCTCCCCTCTGATGGCGTCAGAAGCGGCCACACTATAGGAATGAGTAATGACGAGGCGCAAGGTGTTTGACTCTGTTGTAATGCCTTAATTGTGGGCGCTGCAGTGACGCCTAAGCATTGTGATTAATTATGTGATATAAAAAGGACAAAAAGCAATTTAGGCTTTCCGAAGCCATTGACCTCATCTCCTGAAATGAGACCCGGAGTTTGGCTTTGAAGGTTATCTGCATATCGGCTGCCGCAAAAAGCGATTTCCACCGTTAGCCACCCTAACTGCCGTTGACTTGGCACCATGCTCTGGGGCTACCTTCCGCTTTCTGACTTCTCTTCCTTATCTGTTTCAGGAGGCATTTCTATAGCATTCGCATTAGTCTGTGTCATTTTACCCCTCAGATGACTGCAGAAAAGGCGAGCCAGACAGGATGTTTCTGTTATTATTGCCGTCCCTGTGTTTACTTGCATTCTGTCTTGTTCGTTTTTAATTCTCAGGCTAGATGGCCGCACTCTGTTTCAGATAACGCTGCTTGATTCTCATCACTTCAGACAGGAAAAGAAATGGCCTGTTTTCCTGAAAGGATTTGTTCATTCCGTAACGAAAACCAGCGAGCTGTTCATTTTTCTGTGATTTGCCGTGGTTATTTCTCAATAAGCCCTCTTTACAACGTGTCCGTAGTTTGTTTCGTGTGTATATTTGAGTTATAAATTGACGCAGATTGTACTTAATTGGTTAAGTGAACCACGAGCACACTGTACTAGAACAGAAATATTAACACACGGTTAAATCCGGTTACTCTGAGCTACAAGGCAGAATGCATTTGTCGGATTAATTACAGGTCATACTCTTCGAAGGCAAGTGTCTGTTGTCTGCATACAACCATCTCAGCAACAGTTATAGATTATGATGTGCTATTCTTAATTAACTTTAGAAAACCACCTTTTTTGTACAGACTGCTTTTCTCTCCAGGGCCATGGGAATTACTGGGGGAAGATTCCCTCCGCTCTAACGAATTAAATAATAGGTTTCTTTGATAACCTGCTATTTCAGCAGATGTCTGACACCTGTGTTTCCTAATTGACAATGAACACGTAAGAATCGAGATCCTGGGGCTCATCAAAAGTCTCGTGTTCTCTGAACGCGGGAGGCAGAGCAGATGTTAAATTGGCCGGAAATGTGGGCAGACTGAGAGCGAAGATTACATTTGGAGAGAGGCGAACCGCGGGGCTTTGCTAAAAACCATTAGCCTCCGGGAGAAGGTGAACTCCTCAGAAAAATGTGTCGCCGCGTGTCACCACAGATCCGCACACCTTCGTCTGTGGCGGCGGCGGCGGCGTCGCGATTCCCCTGTTGGTGAATTCCGTCACACCGCAGCGCAGAAAGGGAATCCGCGTTAAAGAGAGGACGACACGAGCGGGTTCCAGAATCCCTCCTTTGCTTGAATCTGCGAGCGCTTAATGATAGCCGCGGAGGCGCTGGAGGAGCCCGTCACGGTCGCTCGATTGCGGCGGAAAACCCCGGCGCGACGCAGACGAGCTTGTTGAGCAGCGGCGGGGGGAGGCGCCGCGGCGGTCGACGTGGAGGGTGATGAGAGCGGACCCTCGGCCGAGCGGGAGCCTGCGGGACCCGGCTGAGGGGAATGAAAGGCCGCGTGCGGAGCGGGAACCCGAGGCCTCCGGCGCCCAAGCAGCCGGAGCTTCAGACGAACCGCCTGATTTAGGGGCGACTGACGCCGTGCCCCGGCTCCGCCGCACGCCGCCGCGCGTTTCTTTCTCTCTCATGCCTGCGTTCCCTCCGTCCTCATTTCCACGTGCCCTCCTTTTGGCCTTATTCCTCCCTTCGCCCCCTTTCGGTTTCATCGAATTATGTTCTAAATTGGGAGACTAAAATGCTGTATTGGTATACAGTACGTTGAATGTGACTGGATAAAATAGCGCTGCATTTCTGTTCTGTCAGCCACGCTGAGGCAGGCCACAGTCAGTTATGTTTGCGGGGTCGCACAGTTCTCTCCCTTCCTTCTTCCCTAATTGGAGGTTTCACCTCCTGGGTTTCGAAATGTCTCGTTATTTTTGTAATTCAAAAGAAAGTTGTTTTGTCTCAAATTCTGTTTGTTGTATTGTAGCCTGCATTTTTAACGTTAGCGTTTTAGGGTCCTGCAGTACTTAGGTTGTCTTAGCGTTTTGGTGTTTGTGTTCCAGTGATATAATTAGCCTCGTTCTGATGCAGTGTGGCGTGCCTCAGTGTTGTGTGTTTTGATGGTGCTGTCATTTGGCCAACAGACATGAACGGTCTTTACTCAAGGATCACCCCTGGGCATTTTGCATCACTGTTGTTTAGTATGTAGCTAAACCTGTATTTTATGTACATTAAAGTCATGGTCATTGGTGTGATTCAGCAGCGTATACATTACTGGCCATTTTGCGTTTCATTATGGAGGCCTCTGCCTCCAGGGATAGTTGGGTATTCAGTTAACTTGACTCACGTTTTACTTCAATTACGTGCAAATTGTTTAATAAATTATTGAAAGATCTCTCGCCAAATTCAAATTGAGTTGTGAAATTTTAGTCTGCATGCAAAATCAGTTAATGCTGTTTTGAGTAATACATTAGAACCTCTGAGATCCACATGCTTCGGAAATGGAGATTGATTGGAAATATGAAAGATTCAGAACATTTGGTAATAGAATCAAAACCAATTTAAAAAAAAAAATTGAAACGTGAATCCTTATATGCCTGTATATTATATTGGTTGGTATCATTATTTGCCTGTAGCGTTATTTTGAATTGGTACCATCATGCAGCTATAAACCATAATTTAAAAAATTTAAAAAATCAGGTAGGGCATAATTATAATCTGGAATACAAATTATCTGTAATGAGAGAAAAGTGAAGCTCGGCTCTTAACCCAAGACATTGTGTTCTCTGAGCTTGAAGATGCTTTTGTATAGAATGCTTCAGAGCACCGTCCCATTACTGTTCATACTAAAAGCTTGGTGGTTGTTGTGGACAAATTTGTCTTCACCCTCTCAGGGAACTAGCCCGCACTCAGAATGAAATTGGAGTGTTTTTACAGTGCTTCCCAGAGTTTATGGCTGCTGTATTTTAGCAACTCGTTGGAAATGTGATCACACCCACGTTTTCCTGATTTGAGGGAATGGGAGAGTCCCAAGGATTTTCTGTTCTCTTGTTTTTTATTAGGTCTAGAGAGTACATTAGTGCATTTCGTTTTCGAATGCACCAATTATTTTTCTGAATAAATGTTAATACTTTGGATAGCCAGAGATACCTTTTTATGCTATGAAGATATTTAATGGCATTTAACCAGAATGGTGTCTTATTATTGGTTTGACTGATTCTGTTGTCATTTTCTTTATGGAAATATTGTGTACTGTTTGGGGTGCATCTGTAGAATACACTGTATTTATATTGTACAGATTACTGGGCTCTGTATGTCTGGTGATTCTGAACAGGTCCTCTGTCTCTTTTTTCTTTCTCCCTCCCATTGTCGTCTTGCTTTCTCTCATGCCTCCTTTCTGCCTTATTGCTTTCTCTTTCCCTCTCTCCTCTGCTTTCCCTCTCCCTCCCTCCTCATTCTTTCTGTCTGTCTCTCTCCCTCTCTCTCTCTCACACACACACACACACACATACACAGGTACACAGGCACACACACACGCACCCTCGCTCTCTCTTTCACACACACGAACTCTCTCTCTATCCCTCTCTCTCTCTTTCTCTTCCTGCCAAGGGGCCTCCGTCAGAGGCTTAAGGAGGTGTTTCAGAACCCATTCCAGCAGCTCAGGGTCCTTCAGGTAGCATTAGGAGGGCAGAATTACTGTTTTGGCTGTGCCGACGGGGCTGTCCAGAGCGTGCCCAGTTGAATTTCAAATCCACTCACCAAGGCCAGATGTTTTCTACCTGAGCTGATATAATTTAATGCTGTGACCTTCACCTTCTGGGAGAATTGCAAGAATTCCTTCCAACTTAACAAAAAAAAGGTGGAGGGAAATCGATATGTCATTGCAGCTGGCCTGGACCCCAACATGTGAAGATTGCTTCAAAGATGGAAAACAATTTGGTGCTGTACTGGACCATTGTAACTGATAAATGGATGGTATTAGTTAAAGAAAGCTTCACACACAGCTACAGAGAAGCTATTAGGCAGTTCTTCAAGGAAGGGAATTTGTTTATTGCCATTTTGTAAGCTTTCTGAACAATCAAGAGTGTGCGTTTGACCAGACATCTCATAAATTCAATTAACAATTTGTGCTTCCACTGCCAGTGTTAGTAGTCTGTTTCCTAATTGTGATGAATATTTGTTATGGCACAATTCATCCCTTCCATTTTGTGAAATGATATGATTTATTGATTTGATATGATTGCTAAATTGGTCATCTGTCAATTAACATATGAATGATGCTTTGGTAACTCTGCCACAGCCAGCCAGTAGTCACATGCGAAAAGGCAGATTTTTCTTAATTTGTTTGCCATTAAATTTATTAGCTAGCTGGGAAGATCACAGCCTGCCTTTCCCACTCATGCAAACTGAAGATACTGTTCCAGCACCACTGTTTAAATTGTACAAATGTTAGTTGCATTTAAAATGCATTTTGTTGTTGTCAATATCTGATTATCCAACACTCACACTCACGTACGCACACACAGGCACAGACGCACACACAAACTAAAACATGCATTCAATATCTTTCTTTCCTGAGAAGTTTCAGGATGCTGCTTTATGAACAACATAAGGGTTAGAGGTGCATTTCTTAGTGACTGAGTAGTTGTGTGTCTATTTCTGTCCTTTCCATCCTTTTGCCAGTGAAAGACATACACGTGACATACAATTTTTTTTGATATAGGATTTATTTCTCTGTTTATGTAGAAATTGGTTTCAGATGCTTAACAACATTTTATTCTTTTTACAATATCAGTTTCCAATTTTCAGTTTCTTGTGGTTTGTAAAACTGTCTTCCATTTGAAGTAATTTTTGTGCCTCAAAAAGCATTGTAAAGCCCAAATATATTTTGACAGTAGGTGCATAATCAGGTATTTAAATGATGTATCACACATACTGCTTATGTCAGAAACGTTCAGCTTGCACAAAGGATTTTGTTACAGTAGATGTCTGCGTTTTTGCCTCTCCCTTTCTAGCGTGACTTTCTTAGTTTTTTGTACTTGCAGTTTTAATGTGAAGAGGTGGCAGGCACGCGATTGGATCCCCACAGTGCAGTGGTGGTTAATAGCGTCAAACAAGGTGCTTGCTGTGACGAGAGAAACCGTTAATGTTGCTTTTTGCCTCTCTCTCTCTCTCTCTCTGGAAGGGTAATAATCGTTGAATCTGTTGACGCGGCACAAGAGGAAATGATGCCAAATGTTCCTCCTTGCCTCCCCGTGGTGAGACGTGGAGGGTGGTGGAAACACGATCACTTGTGTCAGATTTTGTCGTTGTGGGATTCTGAAGAGAGCAGGTGGATGGAGAACAAACGGAATCATTCCTTCCTTCCTCTGATTGCACTGAGAATTTTCCCTCAGAGTCCCTGATCTTCCTCTTCCCCTGTCAGCCTAATCCTTATCCCTTTAGATCGGGACCTTCCGGTTTGCGTAAATGTTAATTTTGGAGGGGTTGATAGCAGCGGGCTTGCACAAGCTGTAACAGTGTTGGTCAGGTGAACTGCATTTGGCTGTCGACCTTGGGAACATAAATGTAGTGTTGTGTGGCAATCTTTGGATTTATTTCTTTTTTTATTTCTTTGCCGTTATTGTAGTTAAGTTTGGTTAAATGTGTATCACCAACTGAATCCCCTTATGTAAGGGCAAACCATCGCTTGAGCATAAATATACTGTAACTAAATGGCAGAAAGCTCTGAATTTATTTATTAATTAGGTTGAAGGATAATTCAGCAACAGGCTGATTGAAGTTTAGAATTGCTACCGTTAATGGACGAGGGATCAGTTTGCGTTGCGGGTGATTGACAGCCATCATTATAGTTGTTAGTCTCATCGTTCGAGTCAGTCTCAGAAAAGTATCAGTCTCATAAGAGCGGCAATGCAAACAAACAATATTAGGCAGTTATTTGTGAGCAACAGGCGTACACATGGCAACAATTATCTTACCACACGCCTGTTGCGAGAGGCAAAAGCACCCTCCAGTAAAAGCCGGGCGATATCTAAACGGCAGAGGGGCACGGGAACACGTGTATTATTTCATTATATTCAGTTAGCGGGCGCTTTCATCTGGAGCACATTTACAAGGCTGCCGTGGCACGAGACACGACGTGCGCGTCACATGAGTGAGAACAGCGGCGCAGGTACAGGGTTATTCGTTTAAACTCGCCCGTCTCCCGTCCTGTCATCTCCTTGTTCTTTTTTTACCTCGTACCTTCCTTTTTTTCCTTTCCACTTTCTTTCAGGGAACACGGGAGACGAGGTTGCAAACTTTAAAAAAGAGAGCGTTAGACTTTTGTCAGATAAAGCTAATGAGCCCTCGTGCAGCAAAAAGTGATGTTTGTTCAGAAAAAAAGGTGAGCAGAAAAAATGGAGGCAGAGAGCGAGAGAGAGAGAGAGAATGAATAAAGACAAAAGAATCCCAGAGCTATACAAACTGCACCAGCCTTGCTGAAATTCATTAGGCTGTCACATGAAATGGAGCTGGTGCCCAGCACTCGCGTTTCACAGCGAGAGCTTCTTCCACCACCAAGCCCCCCCCGAACGCGATCGTGTGACAGCATGCCTCTGTTGCAGGAGGAAGAGACACGGGCCTCATTAAAAGGCGCACATAACCTTCCTCTTCCCCGAATAATCAGGACCCCTGCTGTATGTACCCATTGTAACAAACGAAGGTGTTAATTAATTTGCAAGTTATTAATCTTGACCTTAAAGCCATCCCCTTCACTGTGCCCTTACCTGTTCACCTTTACGCTTTACCCAGTTGTCCATTTAAGGAAGTGTTTGAGAAGCCTGGAACGCCGCTTGCTTCAGCATGGCATGGGGTCCAGTCTAGAGTTGGCCTTGCTCACAGTAAGCCCTGTCAGCATCCATATGAGAGCCAGAGGAGGACACCTCAGGCTGCAAGCCCTCGGTTTTCCCTCCAGCTGAAATCTCACTCTCCCTGGGTGACGCTTCAGCCAATTATGTGCCCCCCTGTGAGGCTGCTGTCCAAGGCTGACACTGGCACAGCCTGGGTTCCATGCCGGATGGTGGGGCCCGTCCACACTAGAAGATTGCCTTAACCAGATGAGCCGCCCCGCAGCTTCTACACTTATAGAATATATTTTCTCAGGGGTTATTAAAATGCAGTGTAGAAGTCACCCACGCCATTTTTCTTTAAGCTGATGTTGATGTAACACCATTGGCGAACCTATTGAGGCTATATTCAGAGCTGTCCCATTTTGGCTGCTGGCTATGGAGTGTTTTGCAAGTGATGATGCAACCAAGACAATGTAGTTCTGAGGAGAACGGCAAATATTTATGGACCACTGCATTTTCGTAAGCCAATTAGTCCCATGCTGTGCGTTTAGAGGACATATACTCTTGTAAATTCTTTCCTGGGACGCAATACTGTGGGGCCTTGTAAAACAAATTGTCTCATATCTTTACCCTCAGATGCTGTCGGTCCTTCTTCCTCAAGGGGATTTTATGTTTTAAGATTATACCGGCAATATTGTCATCTAGGACAATATCAGAGGTGATTGTACTGACTAGGATCCTCTCCTTGGGTAGACACCAGCTAATGAACCACAATAGGGTGCTGGAGACTTGCTCTGTTGAGAGGTGTGTTAACATGTTTTAGAATTCTCTGTGACAGTGGCACGGGTGTGTTGTGTCCTTTTAAGTGAAAAGCAGCTGAAAAATAAAAAGGGAGCATCAGTCTAAAAAGTAATTATCTGTGTTCCAGTGGATTGGATGGTAAATTTAAGTTTTCAGCTCTGATAGCTGGCATGTTAAGTCTGATGAATGGTGAGACTATAAAATGAATACTGTCATGTCTCCCCCCCCCCTTCTCACCAGACCAAAGGGTGACTGCAGTAACCGTAGATTGGAATTGTCAAGGGTGTCACATTAAATGTGCTATTATTAAGTCCGGGCTGTATTTTATTGCTGCAAATGCTCATAAATTGAATGGTCAGTCCCTTAAATTACGGAGCTTGGCGTTCGCTCGTCTTGTCTGGACCCGTTTCTCGCCCCTCGACTCCTTAGCTCGCCCGAAACAAATAGCGTTAGCCTGGACCCGGGAGGAGCGGACGCAGTTCGTCACGAGTGACACGGCGTGCCGAGCGGGGGCTGAAGTGGCTAGAGCCATCGTCCTCCTCCTGGGCTCTGTCACCTGGGACAGGTGAAGCCATGTTAGCGACATTTATTTTTTATTTTAAAAAAGGTCAAACAGGGGGCCTCCAGTGGCGTAGCCCATAGAGCGCTTTCCACACGCTCATTGCGAGCTGCGACATCTGCGGTTCGAGTCCGACCGCCGACCTTTGTCGCATGTCATTCCCTCTCTCTCCTCCTAGTTCTTCCTGTCTCTCTACACTGTTCTATCTAATTTTTAAAAAGCTGGAAAAGCCCAAAAAACATATTTAAAAAAAAAAAAAAAAAAAGGTAAAACAGACCAAAATTATTTAGGAAGTGCAATAAATCTAAATGGACTGCATTTATATATGGTAAATGGACTGCATTTATATAGCGCTTTTATCCAAAGCACTTTACAATTGATGCCTCTCATCCACCAGAGCTGTAAGGGGTTATGGTGTCTTGCTCAGCGACACTTCGACACGCCCAGTGCGGGGATCGAACCAGCAACCCTCCGACTGCCAGACAACCGCTCTTACCTCCTGAGCTATGTCGCCCTTAAATGAATAACGTTTCTGATAAAGACAAATTACAACAAATGAGAAATGTTTCCTGAAGAAGTCAAAAGAATCCAAATTACTAGCAATATGTTCCAAAAAAATCTAATGACAAGCTGGTGTTGTAATGGAACAGAACGCGTGATTCAAGTGAGGGTGCGTGTTACTAAGCCCTGAAACAGAGCATTGACTCTGCATTTTAACGCTCTCATTTGCGTTTCGCAACATTTTTTGTTCCTCTGCTTCGTACGACGAAACCCACACCGACGTGGAATTCGCGATAGCGGAAGACATTCGCTTAATCGTCTCTAATTTTGAGTCAGGAATGGGGCTCCCATGTCACATTAAAACCTTGCAGGCGGGTTAAACGCGGGATTGGTTTTAAAAGGAGGGACCGCCTGCGCTTGCAGATTGTGTTTTATAAAGCGTGCGGGATTAGCTGAACAGAGCGTTTTCCACTGCTTGCGAGGAGTTCCCCTTCCCCCGGCTTTCTTGATAGCTTGCAAAGTAACTAGGAACGGGGAAAGATAATGCGCTTGTAGTACAGTATAAGTGGGGACGTTTATATGCATGGAGAGGACGAGGGCGGGTGATTCGGAAGCAAGCATGCGGATTCAAGATTACTCTCAAGCCACATCCGAGTTGCCCACAAGAAACTCTCGACTACGATAAATGATAAAATGTCCTGCCAAACTTTTGAGCATGATTTAAAGCATGTGCTGATTTTGAAGTGTAAAAACTGGGAGAGCTAAATATGATCATTTTCAAAACCATGCCCCATAAAGCTGTAATTTCTGATGCCACAGAAATTTACAGAATTACACAAAGCTGTCCGAGGGGTCCGGTGGAACAGAATAACTGTACCTATGTATATATTAATTTATATGTCTATGTACAATTTATGTGGGTCTTTATTTTCTGCTGCCACCTAAAATTTTAAAATGTTGTAAGCAATGGGCTTATTCATAATTTCATGATATATAAAATAAAATTTAAAAAAGCATGAGTACAATAAAGTAAAAAAAAAAAAACTGACGCAAAGATTCGAGGAGACTGCTTCAGCTCGGGACGTGGTCATCCTTATACTTTTAAACAGAAGGATGGACCAAGATTGACTTCAGCAGGCTGATAAGAAGAGGGTGGCATATTGAGTATTGACATTTTCCCCTGTAGAACACTTGACTCTGCCTCCGAGACACAAATCAAACTCATCGATCGCAGCTCGAGACGGAAGCCAGCTGATAGTGTTTTTGTCACCACTCGACAGCACCAGTCTCGTTGCTCCGCTAAGATCAGTCTGCTGATTTCTTACTATGCTAATTGTGTCAGGGGCCTTCAAGATAACCTTGATTTGTGTGCTTGAACTACATGATTAGAGCACATATTTTACTATGTTGCTTCTGTATCTTGATATATATTAGATGTACCTTGGTACAGCGTTATAAATTGACCTATATATATTATAAATTATTTATGAGTTATTCTGTGCACACATTGCGCACTTGCATTAACTAACGCATCAATAGGAGTGGAAGCGGTCTTTCTAGAGCATTCTTTTGATCCCAGCTCCTTATGATGCAAAGTGAAAAAATCACCTCGCACCAGAAAACACTACAATCTAAGCATTGTGAATTAATGTGGCGTATGTTGCCGTACATTTTAAATGTCTTACCTTTGTACTGCTAGGGTGGGCTTCTTCGGAAAATAACAGCAAAAGATATTTTCCCATACTGATATAATAATATATTAGTCAAACAGGCGCAGCAGTGTGGTCTTTAAGAAAAGGATACAACTTCCTACGACTTTTGGTGTTTTCTGTGTATTGAAACCACTAAATTCCTTCGCACACTAAGTGCTTGCTAAATAAAAACTGCCTTAGCCTCCATGAATACTGATTAAGCCTGGGGAAAAACTGTGCTGCGATGATTTTAATGTTTTTATGTGTATGTGCTTTGTGTCCTGCGCAGACTGCCAGCGAGGTCCTCGAGGGACTTCTGGAGGAAGATGATGAGGTTGTGCAGGTGAGTGCCTCAATTAAATGGGAAGATAATTTACCACTTGCAAAGCAACGGTCAGGTCATAGGTTTTATTCAGAGTTATTCTATTAACTGTTGAGTTCAAAAAGAGGGAAATTACTGTACATTTACGGAAAGATCTAGAGACCAGTCCTTTGAATCTTACTGCAGGTGGGCAAAGAGATCATTTACCACTTAGAAAGAAATGGGCAGGTCATAGGTTTAATGATCCAACTGTATTTTTCATATTAACGACTGGACATGCACCGGATATTGAATTTTTATGTTTAAACACTGCAAGGTTTAATTTATTGTGCAGTAGCAGATGCAGTTCTAGTGTCTATCTGTCCTATGAATCTGTGCATAGATGTGTCTGCATAGAGTGCAGATTTCCCATTTAATCAATCTTGTGAAAAGTAGTCTAGGAATAACTAATGTCTGTGTGCACTGTTTCTTTTTTTGTTCTTGCGGTTTATCACCCGATGGCATCTATTTTACTACTATTTACACCTGATGACGAGGTTTGGTGTTAATTTCAGTGCATCAGACTGAAATGTACACCATTTCTCATGTCCTGAATAAATTGTGTAAAAGTGCACCAGATTCACTCTGTGTCATGGAAAGGACTATGATTAAGATGAGGCTGTTCAAGCATATGACATCTGTGGTGAGGCCTCAAGTATGCCAATGAGGTAGGCTGTGTGGCCTGCCATTGCAAAATTGATGATGCCTTCTAGGTAGTTTGCATAACAGAAACTGGGTGAGTACTGGCAGGGTCAATGTAAAAAGACCTGTGCTAATCTTCGTTATTAGCCAGCATGTCTAAATGAGCGAAGTATTCTCTTTTGCATGTTAGTTTATTGTTGGTTTAAAGAGTTGATGTCATATTTTTGCTGAACCCTGAGGGCCAGCCAAGAACAGTGAATGTCTCTTACTGAGGGGCTGGCTGACTCACTGAGTCGCTGACTCCCCGTTGTTGAACTGTGTGCTAGTGTTGGTGTGCAGTTGGTGGCTGTATTAATTTTAAGAAGCGACACCAGGTGAGTGCAGTGATTTAAGGACAGAAAAACAGCACTACTCTGAACGTGAAGCAGTGTTCATGTTGCAGGTAGTTAGCTAGCTAGCAAGTATTATGTTAATAGCCTATAGCAGGTTGTTCAAAACACCCAAAAACATTTGCAGGCTCGCTTTGCTAGCTAATTAGTTTCGATATTTGAGCTCAATGGCTAGTTACAAGGAGCTAACATATAATGGTGTGCTGAAAGTTTACAGATGGCTAACTCGCTACTTGGCTAACATCCAGTTAAATGAGAAGCTCTCTTATTTGTTTAGGTATGGCAAGGTATGGCTCTCACCATACCTTAGATTCATAGACTTTTTTGTTATTGGTTTAAAAAATACGAATAAAACGTGGTATCATTTTGTCTTCAAATGAAGAGGAAGTATCATCTGGAACCTCTGTGAAAAGCAGGTCCAGTACCATTTATGAACAAAAAGTTATGGATTAAAGGTTCAAGTTTCTGACAGACAATGTTCCCCACTGGCAGTGTCCAGGGTGTGAGCGTGCAGTCGAACTAGGCTTGCCTAGTCTTGTTTCTTTTAAAGGGAAATGGCCTGTCTGCTCTCTTTCTGTTTCTTATTTTGGGCTTTATTCAGGCCGGTGAAAAGCAAATAAGGTAAATTATAGAGGAGAGGCCAGTGTTGAGACGTTGCCATGGTGGCGATCAAACAAATCATTTCCATTCTTCTGTCCATTGTTATGTGTAGACGTCTATGTTTTTAAAATAATTTTTCAGTTGGTATGGCATGTCCCAAGTTATGGCTTGGTACTTATATACAGTAGCCTGGGTTTCCTTTTCTCTCACCAAACACAATTAAAATGAACAAAAACAACTAAAAATAATACCTGTACATGAATGAATGAATGAAACATTGCATTTATATTGCACTTTCCCAGGAACTCCAAGTGCTTAACTGTGAATCCCTCTAAACACATAGTGGCTGCAGAGAACTACTTTTCAGAATGGATGTTTTCAGCAAGCTGTGTCACTCAACATAAGCACAACAAGTCTGCGGTTTGTACCATGGCAGTACATATGCACACATAAACACAAGAGTCCTTTCTTCAAAGAAACTCCAGGGAAAAACACATTTCACCATATGAAAAAGGGAGATGTTGGACAGGCAAGTGAGGGGTTTTATTAGTTATCTTAGAATAGACTGGTGATGAAGGTAGACAGCAAGCTGGCTAAAATCTCTTCTTTCAAAACTGAGATTTTTGCAAAACTGTGAATATAGTTGACCCAATTTGAATATGACACATTCTATAGCTATAAAGCTAAATAAAGCTATAATAGCTGTCTAACACACCAGCTGGCTTTAATATTACAACTGCAAACCTTTTTATCTTGTTTTCTTAGTAGTTGTAGTGGATAATTTGTAGAATGCACATATAAACTTGATTTAATATTTGACGTGCTATCCCTGTCTAAACTGAGGATATATAAAACTGATTATAAATGACATGCAAAGTGACAACTGCATGTACTTGGAATCCATGGTTGGCAAAACCACAGTTGGCACGGGGCTAATGTACACAGCTACTGTCACGCTAGACTCAGCCTGTGGCAAAGGTGTTCACTTCTGCGTGAAGCTGAAGACGTGAACTCCCCTCATTACATTTACATTTATTTTATATAAAAATACCACAACCATATTCTTATGTATTGGTTGGAGAGGATAGCAATGGGAGGCCAAAAATAATTTTTGAAGACAGATTCTGAGAGAATATACAATTCCCGGATAACTCACATGCCTTCATATTCATAGGCCAAAAGCATCTTCCCTGTCACTAGGGGAGAACTGTGGGATAGACAGGAAGAAAGAAAAACAAAAACCTGCTTTAAAATAACCTGCATTTCCATAACAAGTCAGTCTCATCTTGTTCAATTTTTTTTTCTGTATTGAAGCAATGTACAGCCTTATAGCAAGTGTTATTGATTTGATATTTGCTCTGAGGGATATTATTCATTTGTTTATATTTAAAAACCATATCCTACATTCAAAAATAAATTAACAAAACATATTTCATTTTCATTCACAATGTTACATTTTTGACAGCTAGCTGCCACAATTCAGCTCAAGAATGAGAGTAGGATCTTTTCTGTGTATTTGTTTGGTTTTCAATTGACAAGTCTGGTCAGCCTGTTTGCAGGAAATATATTTAAAAAGAAGAGAATGCAGCGGAATAAATAATTAACTTTGAGGTACACAGGTTTGGCTTTGGCACGTCAGCATTTGAAAATGATCATATAGTGTGAATAATATATATTATGTATATTTAAAATAAATTAATAAATATATTTTTAAAAACATGAGTTTAGTGACAAAATCAGTTGAATTCCTGACAAAACACACTGAAAATCTGTATTGGAGCACCTAATGGTGAGGGTGCGGAAGACACGTCCTTTCATAAATTTAAAAAACGGTTGTTGGCCACTTTGACTGCTGTTTGCATGCAACACTGAACTCTGATAAATTCTATGGGCAGGCAAGATTTTCCCATCTCATTCATGTAAACAGTACTATGGTGCGCAATGCTCAGCTGCCATGTCGGGTTGGACTTGCCAAGTTACATGTGACACCTGTAAATCTGATTTCTAGGGTGCCAGCCATCAGAGGTGCAAAGCATCTAGTTGTTTTTGTTGGCGTAATTCAAGGTATGGCACTGCTGTTTTTCAAAAAGATTGTTCAAATTTGAAAAGCAACTGCAAATCTATGCCGAGGGCTAAGAATCCCTTGTTGAGGAGTCACTGTAGGTCACAATGGCTTCATGCTGCAGGTTAGTACATAATTGCCCCGGGCAGGGAAGGCGTCCGTCAGCAGTGTATTGAGCTCATCCTGCTGTAGCACCTCCTCTGCTCAGTCGACAAACTGCAGCAGAGCTCCAGGACAGGATGTCAGCTGTGTCAGTCGCGTAATCCTCCAGAGCAGCGGCCGGCTGCTATTCCAGATGGGAAGTAAATAAAAGATGGGCAGAAAAGGTTATGAGATATTAAGAAATGTAAATTCTGGAAGAAAAAAAGACTGTGTGTGGTGGTTTACTAAATATTTAGTGCATTTTAATTTGTGTCAAATATCTTAATCAAACATCATCTTACATCATAAACATTTGACACAGTACATGTTTTCTCAATTTAGATCTCTCAGCTGTTAAGTATGACATGATTTGTCAATGCATACAGGGATTGCTGTGAACTCCAAAATGTGGTCAGCTGGACCACTCATGCTTAACTTTTAAGAAATGACCTCACCTCCTTAAAGTTTACAACATTTGGGAAAATAAGGCAAAAATGCAATGCCCTTGGAATAGACATGAATGCCGTATAGGAATTGTGTTAAGGACACTTCGTTTCTCAGAAAGTTTCAGTAGGTCAGAATAATAACTCTGTAAATTCTCAGGCCATGTTGAAGCTATCAAAGAGTGGAGCAACTTATTACAAATACTCCTAGTACCACATTACTCCTTCATTATATTGTTGCAAGGGTGGCCATCCCTATTTCTGGAGGGACACAAAGTCTGCTGGTTTTCACTCTCTTCCTGATATCTCTGGCCATTTTAGAGTCACAAAAAGTGAGGTGTGTTTACAGTGTAATTAACTGCTTTAATGGATCAAAATTATGAGTCACATAAAGCAAACATACCGTGTGGCTCTCTGGGTCAAGGTTTAGTGTTACATATACTCACTGGAATACGTCTATATTACAGTGCGTATATGTAGATGTAGATACTATCGACTGTGGCCAGAAATTCTACATGTACATTAATTCCACAAGCAAGTTTGTCATTTCTTTCATACTGTTTTCATACCGCCATCCTATGGAAGGCCAAATGTGACAATTATCAGTATCAATGTACTTCATTGCTTATTTATTTAATTATCCATTTATTTATTTAATTTTGTCAAATTTGATCTTCCATACCATCCTGATATATATTCATTACAAAACTGTTATAGAGTAGATAGCAGTTGGCTAGCCGTAGAGTTTTATGTAACTAGCTCTATATTTGCATCGTGCTGTTTCCATGGTTCTGAAAAAAGAGTTTCTTTCTTTTCTACCTCTGCACTATGTTATGAGGATTATTACTTGAATGTACTTTCTGCAGAAAATAAAATAACCATTCATTCAGTTTATGTATTTAAATCATAGAGCACAACCCTTAATCATTGAAGGACCTTACAAAGTGAATGCTTTCAAATGACCTTAATTATAATCCTCAGTTGTTGAAGAAAGTTCCATATTACAGAATGATGAAAGAGTAAATAAATGATTCCCTCTCTCATTGCTGATTGGCTGCTACATTAGTTAGTTAATTTAATTTATACAGCACACAACTGTTGCACCAAAGTGCTATACAAAGTGCATGCATACAAAGTTACTATACAGGGATACAAACATGCGCACATGCAAGACGAAAAAGAGAAATCGTAACATAAAAAAAAACATTTGAACATTTGGAAATGCTAGGGCAAAGAGTTTCAAAAGTGTTTCAAATCTTGATTTAAATCAGAGATGGAAGGGGTGGGGCTGATGTTGAGTGGCAAGCTGTTCCACAGTCTTGGACTGCAAAAGCACTGTCGCCCTTGAGCTTCAGCCAGGACTGTGGAACAGCCAGAAGCAATTAGTTAGATGACCTTAGGGCCTAGGAGTGGTGTAAGGGCAGAGTAGGTTAGAAATATAAAAGGGAGCCAGCCCATTAAGAGTTTTAAAAACGAAAAGTAAAACCTTCAAATTGATTCTAAGATAGACTGGAAGTGAGTGCAAGGATGTTAAGGTAGGGGTGTTGTGGTCCCTCTTCTCAGTGCCAGCAAGCAATTTGGCACTGGCAATTCGCACTGGCACTGATACGAGCAGGGTTACAATAATCTAACTGAGAAGTGATGAAAGCATGGATGACATTCTCTAAATGATGGCAGGAAAGAAATGATTTGATCTTGGCGATTGCTCTAATCTGGAAGAAGCTCCTTTTGACAACAGAGTTTATCTGCCTATCAGATCAGAATGAAAGATGACCCCCAAATTTCTGGCATGCATTTTAATTAGTGGAGAGAGATTACCTACATTTTTATGGAGGGTGTTAAAGGATTTAGATGGGCCAAATAACATAACTTCAGATTTAGAGTCATTTTTTGGAGGAAGTCATTGACCATCCAGCTTTTAATCTTAATCTTATCAGTCATTTAGGCTCTGCTGTGAGCGCAGATCATTGGGTTTCAAGGGGAGGTAGATTTGGGTATCATCCACATAGCAATGTAAAGAAATATTGTACTTGTGGATGATATGTCCCTAAGAGAGCAAATACATAGAAAAGAGAATTGGCCCTATGATGGACCCTTGAGGGACGATGGAGGCAGTGGAAATGAAATTATTACCAGTGTTAGCAGGTCATTTGTCACCTTCAGGAGGGCAGACTCTGGGCTATGAAGGGCAACTGGAACATTTCGAGAATGTCATTATTGTTAATGAAAAACTAATTGGGAGAGGACTTTTTCAGGATTTTGGATTTTGAGTAACGAAAGTTACTAAGGGTTCTGGATTTAAGGGTGGACTTTTTAAAATGGTGCTAAACAACTGCATATTTGAAGCAGGCAGGGACAGTACCAGTGGCTAAATGGGTGTTAATAATAGAGAGAATACTGATACTAATCACATTAAATGACTGTTTAATGAAACTGGACGGGATAACGTCAAGTGGAGAGGCTATGGACTTCATGTGAGATACAAGATCTGATAAAGGAGAGAGAAACTAGTTAACTTAAAGACTGTGGCACATGCCACATACGAAGAGATATCAGCAGCGGTGGGAGTGATGTTAGATTTAATGTTCTGAACAAAACATTTCTAAAATCTTCATGTGATTCAGTGGAGACAACACCACCTTGGCAGATGTGGGGGGTGGGGTGTGGTTGCAGGGGGGAGGGGAAGAGTTACAGAATTGATGGTGCTAAAGTTAACTTCAGGTCTATGGCAGTTTTTGGAAATGATTTCTGAAAAATATTTTTGCACTTGCTTTTGTGACAGTTTCTTGGGAGGTGGCCAGACTATCTTAAAAAATTTCATAAGAAATTTTTAGTTTCTATTTCCGCTCTGCTTTCCTTCATTCCTGCCTAAGTGCCTCAGTGGTTTCATTAAACCACGGCTGGGTTTTGGGCTTGGGTCGTTTCAGTTTAATAGGGGCAATGGAAGCAGGGATGGCTGAACAGGAGGAAAGGAAATGGGTAACGTCTGCAGTCAGTTCCGGAGAAGGAGCCAGGATAGCGCTAGTGAGGGGGGCCTTTAATTAGGCATTTGAGAATTGGGCAATAGTAAGTTTATATACCGAGAGTAGTGGGCTGGGATACTAGGGGTAGGGTTAGGACAAGGCAGCCTCATTTTGGGCTGTGGTCAGAAAGTCGGGGGTGTCTTCATTTCAGTATTACTAATACTGAAACCAAAGGATGAAATAAGGTCAAGCATATGACCACACGGATGAGTGGGGCCATTATTGGAAAGGGCAAGATTAAAAGAGTTGAGAATGTGAGTGAACCCATAGGTTTAAAGGGACAACAAACATGTAGGTTTAACAAACATTGTGGGTATTGTTAGGTTTAGAATTAGAATTTGTGTGTTCAATTTTAGTCAATTGAACCTCAAAGCTAGAATAACTGTTGGCAGAGAGCAGGCAATATTTGAAATTGTTTTTTAAAGCCATGGCTGTGCCCCCACCTTCTCCCAAGCTCCTGGGGGAGCTAAGATAGCTACAGTCTGAGGGGGAAACTTCAGAAAGTGCAGTCTGAGCGGAAACTTCAGAAAGTGGGTTCAACTCACCAACACCAAGCTTTGTTAAAAGTAAAAGGTATAGACCACAAGATAGAAGGAAGTCATTTAAAATGAAGGTCTTATTGGAGAGCGATCTAACATTGACCGGAGCCATCTCCACCGGAACTGACTTTCTGACCACCAGTCTCCAAGAGCCAGAGATTACAAGCCTGAATCCCTCTGCAACAGGTGTACGATGGTTTATAAAAGTGCGTTTTACTAATTCAGACGGAAAACTGACAAGGCTGTTCTGTCAGAGTGCCATTTAGTTCAAAAGGATTTGGCTGGATAGCGGTGGATTTAGGACAGCCATGTGGGGATGGAGAGTGTGAAAGCAGGTTGTTGCAGAAGGGAACAGATCTGGTTATTGACCAGTCTGTGGTGCAAACATGTCAGCGAAGTAAATGGGCCTATTCAGTTTCAAGGGACAGTGTTGACTGTGCTAAATATATATAAAGTTCAAGTTTGTGCACCTAGCCGACCCCTCATCTTTTTTATGAAAGGATGGGCGATTCCAAAAAAGATGAAAATTATTGATAAAAGACAAGTTATGTAAGGAGCAGACCGACTGTAACCAAGTGTGGAGACTTAAAATCCTACTGGAACTTTCAAATTCCTCTGCCAACAGAGGGCCTGAAATAAAGTATGCTTTGCGCAATCCTTGAGTGCTTTAAACAAATAAAATCACATTTTAGAAATTTGGAGGCGACAGGAGGCCTAGCAGTGGCTCTGACGTGGTGTGGTAGAGTGTGGCTTTCAGCAGCGGGCAGCAGGATGGTGAATTCCTCGGTCGAGGCAAACAACACAGCTGACAGTGGAAGAAACTGGGGATAACTGGGGGAGGGGGGACTCCCGATCATCCAGGATGACAGATCTATTTGCCAGTTGAATGTCTTGGGCTGGAGGGGGTGCAAATGGAGCGCCTCCCATCGCGCTTACGACCTCCAACTACGGTCCAAGGTTCCAGTTGTTGCGGAGTGGAGCTGACTGGGATTTTTGGCTTGGCGCCTAGCTGGATCCGGGGGTCCCCAGCCGGGATCAGGGCAGCGTCTGGCATGGGGCGGTGGAGGCCAGCTCTCCAGCAGTGGTGGCTGGTCCCAGGCCAAAGGAAGCAAAGGAGTCGATGAGCTTCTTTTCTTGCTGTATCTGATGTGACAGAAATTCTGACTTCCAGCTCTGTGATTTTCCGGCTAAGACGGATGCAGCTCTCACAACCAGATGGAGAGGTTAGTAGAGGCATGATTTTCATGTGCAGTTGCTGGGGGAACAGAGAGCGCAACAATGGCCAGAACAGGGGTTTAGCAATGAACAGTAAGGTAGATTATATCCGCTGACTGAGAGGTAAAGGCACAGGCCAGGCACTTAGACACGAGGGCCCTGAGATCAGAGCCCACTGCGATGGAAATTGCTTGAGAAGAAATGGTACACAGCAGCGAAACCTTCAGGGAGAAGGAACTTTCCAACACGGGCCCAAAAGCTGACCCTACTGCATAGATCAGGCTCTCTCGGTTAGCTAGTTATAAAATACCGATTCATAAGCGGAAGCATAGGAGAGTAGTCCGATTCAGGAGGTCAGTTGAGTTGCGTTTGTTTACTTCAGCAGGGTAAACACTAGTGAAATTTAGTTAATAAAAAAAGCCTCAAATTGATGAAGAATAAATAAGTAAATAAATAAATAAATTGTGCAAGTCAGGCCTAAGAGAGACCGGAAGTTTGTCACTGTGGTTCTGTCTCAACAGCACGGCTGTTGGAACTAAGGAATCTGTGTTGATACTCGGTTGCCATTTGCTGTTGTGTACAGCATGTGAGACATTGTATGAGCACCCATGAAATGACTCACACACTTGAGGACGTTGTGATGCGATGTAAACACTTTGCTCACATTGAAAAAGTCATCCCCAGAGGTTTAGCCCAAAGGGAGAAGATGGTCAGGTCGATTATGAAAATCAGACATCAAAGTATTTTGTGATAAACGGCTTCCAGTGCCAACTTATTTTCCTTTCGATACCTTTTTCATGTTCAGAAAAAGAAAGGGGTTCACATCCGTCCCTTAAATCTCAGAAATTATCATAATTACATACATATCAGGCAAGCATTTGCATATTTCTAGCAGAGTAATCAGAACGTTCACGCTACAGATTTAAACTGTGATCACCAAACTTCATATATTTTTTTTAATACTTAAATGAGCGGTGACTGGCTCCAGGGTTGATAACAGTTAGTCATTTTGTCAGGTCCCATTCGACTTCTCGTTCCATCTTCAAGCATTGTACTTTTCATTTCTACCCTAACTGAGTTATGTTGCTAATCTGATTTAGATGAAAAGGTAGATAGCTCACTGGTGTGGAAATGTGAGGGATGATAAGATTAAAACCCGTTTTTCACCTTGTGATTTTAACTCGCCTTTTTCTGCTTTTAAAAAACCGTGACAAAATCATTTATGGATGAGTAAGGAGTTGTTTTATCATCTTATATTTTTTATAGTTTTGTTTCATAACTGCTAGGTAACTGTCAGTGATGTTCTCTGTGTACTGTGATTATTGACTTTCAGTGTGGTCATCCAGCAATAAGTTTGATCAAGAGTTACATGAAAATGAGGGATACGAATTGAAATGGCAAAATAAAAGTGTAAATAATAACAATAAAAATGATCAGAACAATCGTGATGAAAATGATAGTGCTTTTCATAGTAAGAAGAAAGGATTCCGGTAGAAGTGAACAACAGGAGCCTCACTAATAATCTGACAGGTAACAGTGACTGCCTGTGTGTAAGGGTAGGCTTTGTTGGGAGGCCTGCACTGCAGACCTGAGGGGTCTCAGTGACCATTGGGGGCTGGCTAAGTAACTGATAATCATACGGTTCAGAGGTTTGCCCAGCCTTACAGCAGTCTATAAGAAGCAATCACTACCCACACCGCTGCCTTTCTTTCTCCAGTAATCCAATAGGCCCTGTCCATAAATCACGCTCAAGCCCCTCGCTCTCCGAAGCGGACGCCAGGTCCCCGCGCGGCGTTAACGGCAGCTCCGGGGCCGCTGACTCGTCCTCCCGCCTTCGCCGTCCGCTCTGTCAGTGTGGTCGGCGACAGCAGGGGCGGTCTTTTGGGAGAAAGCTCCATTCGCGTTGAAGATCTGTTCGGACAGGGTCGTGTCGTGAAAAATCCATTTGTTCGACGAAGCGAATGCATTCCTAACGCATGTCAGGATGGTGGCGTGCACGGCAGGGGGGTGGGGGTGGGGGGGGG
The DNA here is from genome assembly GCF_018555375.3 of Anguilla rostrata. Lineage (NCBI taxonomy): Eukaryota > Metazoa > Chordata > Actinopteri > Anguilliformes > Anguillidae > Anguilla > Anguilla rostrata. The sequence continues at coordinate 48,198,005 of NC_057933.1, forward strand.
GGGGGCGGGTGGAAGGTGGGTGTTCGTAGGGAAGCTATATTCAAGTGGTCCTTAGGACCAGACTGGCTTGGCAGGTTTCCTTTCAGTCAACGCCCCTCAACATGCTATAGATCTTTCTGTTTCTTTCAGGGCCTTAAGGGGAGCTCATCTTTTCTTCATTTAATGGCTTCATGGTTTATGATTATCAGTAGCAGTTCGGGCACATTGTATAATTTTACAGGGTTATTCCTCCTCGAGTGTAGCTGGTGATGTAAGACGGTGTCTCTTGAAAACATGTCGATTGTTGTTACGGTTAATTGATGCAATGATTTTCTGCAGCCTGGAGCAAATAATATTAATATCATTATAAACAGTAGAATGTGCCTCTCCTGCTCCTTATTCAAAATTCTAAAGGGTTACATATTTTCAGTTCCATGTTTGATTAATATCGATGTAGAGTATTGTAATGAGCTTTTTTTATTTATATATTTAACGAATCATTCATTACACTGGCTGTGGCAGTAAATAATGCAGAGTGTAAAAATCTTGGAGCTGGATTCAGCTACCATACTGAACTAGAGCGTTAAACTCATTCTGGAACATTCTACAAACAGTCTGAACAGTGTTTGATTAAGCAGCTTATCAGAGCTTGGGGTATGGTGTCATTATTTAGCGTGTATTAAATAATATGCTAATTTTTCTCCCTTTTTTCTAAAACTTTTTCCTCAAGTTCCACAGAAAGGTTGTGTCTTATTGGGGCACATACAGGTCATGAACATAATGTGGAAACACGAGCGTATAGATTTCAGTGTTGGGCCACCATGTGTGCACAGACTGGCTTGTATGTGCCATGATATAGTCCAACAGAAGGAAGAGGGTACCATTATTCTACAAGAATGTCAATAAACTGACAACTGATAAAATGACAAGTATGAAATATAGATATGTGAAGTGAGAAGAAGTGAGGAATTCCGTATCAGGCATTGCTCCAGAATATCCCATAAATGCTCAATTGGGATGAGACCTGGAAACTGCAAAATGGATGAAGCCAATATAATGCTCTGATTACTCATGCTCTGTGGGTAAGGGCATTGTTGTTTAGAAAGGCACCCCACTCTGTAGGAGGGGAACCACCAGAAACCTTCACTGTTGGAGTACCGTTATTTTACGATTGTTCTCACTATTTATAAAATGCTCTTTAGAATGGAAATGGCCCTATTCTCACATTCTCAAATATTTTCTGATTAGTACCAACTAGAATACATTCTGCTCTCTTGAGCCTCATCATTCTAACACTGTTCGCAAACACATTTAAAAGCGTGTCAGGAAAGCCTGTTTGTGCAATTAACAGAAAATTGAGCTAATGAACAGAAATGAGCTTTTGGGGTGGGTTCAGGCAGCCGCCGGAGATTAGTCGCTGTGGCAACCATTGCGCCCGACGTCCTCTGGCGGCGACCGGGGCCCAAGCGGCTCCGGCGTCCGACGGCACGCACGGCTGCATCTGCGCGGAGGTATCGCTTTCTTAATTTGGACGCATTGCTGAGCTCGCTTTGACCCTCTGCCAGAGCCGTCCCGGGGGGACCGCGATCGGCATTCTCCTCACGCGCGTGCACGTCGCAGAGCCAGAATGGCTCCCGCGGCTGCAGGATTCAGAACTGCAGTAAGCAACAGGAAAAGTTCACTTCACTGGGACGCGGGTGGAAACCACTATTCACTTCTACGTATTTCGTCCTAATGGCACTTGAGGTATTTCAGAGCACCTGCTCCTGTTGTTACTAACAACGTGCCAGCAGTCTGAAAAATATTTTTATCTTTTAAAGGGTGTTGTGAACTTTCATTTATAACAGTTCAGTGCTTTGCTTCATTGGACTGTGTATTTGGGTGAAACACCAGATTCTTTTCTTTTTTCCCCTGCTGCCAAGTTTCTGGCTGATTTTTGTCCCTGCAAAATTTGAATCCAAAGGACTATAGTAATTTGGTGAAGCGTGATTTACCTTTTACCCATGCAGAACATTTTAATATTTGGCATGATTGAAGCTACACAGGACTCGCAAATAAAAGAGTTCAAATTAGAGTTCTAGCAAGTGGCACAAACTCTAGATGGTCCTAGAAAAAGCCCGGAACACCATTCCAGAAGAGTTTGCAAAAGAATTTGATTATTTGAAGATTATTATGATTTTTAAAAAAAATAAAGACGTGTGCGTCGTGCGTGCGTGCGTGTGTTCCAAACTCTTCTTTGGAACCACAATACACAGCCGTACAAAGGGGCGTCAGAACTGTGGATTTTTCTGGGCTTTCATAACCTCATGCTCACTGTAGTGTGACCGGGTCCTAAATATTCCTGCTTTGTGAGAGAGCGGTGTAGGTGTGCGGGAGGAAAATGGCTGTGCCAGAAGGCCTGAAATGATGAGTGTGGGTATTGCCTACCATACAGCTGCTCAGGTGGGGTAGACGTGGATGGTCTGCAGGGGACATTACCGCACTTTGTGTTTTACAGTCTGTTCCCTGATATGCGCAGCCTGCCTATAAATCATTATTATTACTTTTTTTGATCAAAACTTGCTTCCCCCATGCCTCTGAGGGGGGTACAAACAGGACTGATGAAGAAAAGGATGTACCCAGGTCCCCGTCCAACCCCTTTATGGAGGGAGGAAAAAAAAAACATTATTTAGCATTGCAGATTGGTATGCCGAGCTTTTGATGGGGGGAAAAATTGCATTTCCTTTCAATCCCTGACTGACTTCAAGGTTGGGATTGATCTAGCGGTTTTTTTTTTTTTGTTGAGCTGCATCCTTCCTGCCCTTTGATCAGAAATATTCTATCAGCAATAATTTAGCATTGAAAGGGGGCCACATGCGGACACCCCAGAACCGCTGAGCGGTTGGTTTTGCCTCTGACGCGGGGCACTTCAAAGCCATGACACTTGCGTGGATGAAACACAGTCCCGATTGCTCATCCGCGATCAGAGGGGGGGCCCTGGGAATGGAGCGGCTTGAAGATAAGCAGGCCCTTTTATTTCCGGCAGCTCAGTGGGCCAGGCACCTATGCCTGGGCAGGATGTTTTTAAAGACAAACGACTTTTTATGTGATAAACTTTGAGACACAGTGATTCATAAATGTGGTTGAATACAGGACTGAATTTACCATTAGCAGAACATCGGTTGAAAAATAGTGTTTTTGAGGGAACGGAGGCTTTCATGTACTGAAGTCACGAAAGCCATCCTTCTCCTCAACATCGTGCAGTTGGGCGACTTTGCAAGTACATTTTCCCTTTGGCGTGGTCATTTCTTGAGAATGTTTTGATTTATTAGGCAACTTTTGCTTGAAATATGAAAGGAGGTGATGTCCATTCCAAGCCAGGTGGAATGCCACCATGCTGTGACATCAGGGTTGAAGCTGTGCTTTTACTTTTTGTGCTCAGCCATTTGTCTGGAGTACCTTATTTCTGTGCTGCACTCTCAGAAGGGCTCCAAGGCTCCTCATGGTCTCCATACAGGAACCCTATCTAGTTCAAGGGTTCTTTGTTGTTGCACAAAATGGTTCAATGTGGGAGCCTTCACACTTTTCACACCTACCAGAGCGTACCACAAATGACCTAGTGGGGTACCCCTAGGGAGAGAAGCCAAAGAACCCTTATTCTGAATGTGTAAATGTTGTATGTATTGAAAACATTTTGCCCCCCCCCCCCCTTCAGAAAGAAAAATGTGTTCACAAGTGATGTTTTGCGGTGTGCGGGGTATCGTATAGGTTCTCTCAGCAAGGAGATTGAGGGCTTGCCATAACCACCTCAGTCTCTGCTGTTTCCCTCACGGAGTACACAGGATTTATTACAGTGGGTGTGAGAATTAAAAATGAATTGACGAGTCTTGTTAGAGCAGGATCTTGTCACTGCATGCATATTACACTCACACTCTGATACATATGCACTCTGGTCTGGGAATGTTGTTCGCCAGGTTTGGTACTATTTCCCATATACTGTATATCATGTGAATGCACTTGTTTTATAGTGTTAGCTCTGCATAATATCATCTGCTGCATAAATGTAATGTCACTAAAATGAGCAGTGTGAATCCATTTTTATCTTTCAAAATCACTGCAGTAGAATTGTCTCATTGAAATTGATGCTAATCAATTAATCATTACATCCCTAGTTTTTACATATTGGGGAAGCATGCTTGAATCCATACAACATGTGATAAGGATTTAGTAGTTGCACTACTACTTAGGACACATCATGCGCACACCAAATTTATGTTTGTATGTATATTAATCTGTGATATCACAGAGATAAATATTATGAAAAATGTAATTGTGAGATGAAAGGTTGCTGTAATACTTTACTGTTAGTAGACACTTTTACAATGTAATAAATATAAAGGCGACTTAGTGTAATAGATGTGATATAATTTTATGCAAGGTCACCCTTAGAATATGATAATTATTATATTGTATCAAAGTTGCAATACTGGGGTGAGATGCTAGCCTGTTTAAATAGTCATTTACAATAAAAATGTGACACTGTAAAGTGGAAAATTATACTGTTAGAATGAAGTGATATTTTTCAGTAATAAACGTGTAATACTGTTTGGTTACACTATGAATACAGTTGTTATTTACAGTAAAAATATATGGAATAAATGTGATTGACTTGGCTTTGTATTAATCTGTTGGTAGTTTATTTTTAGCCCATTTTGCAGCTGCAGTTTGTAGACAGTAAGCGCAAGTTTACTTTGCTCCAAAAAAAAAGGAAAGAAATTGAATTTCCATCTGAAAAGAGAGGTCTGAACAGTTAGTTGTAAGCATTTGTCATCTTGGACAGTTTATACTCTCTTGCCAGTCATAAAGTGTGGCTTTCCAATTATTCTGGAGATATAAGGAAAGACGGAGCAGTGGACTGAGCGCAATCCTGGTTATTGATGTGACCGACTGTAACACAGATGGTAAGCTGGTTAGTGTCACTTGAGTTTCTCATGTTGCCATATCTGTGTCGCTAACTAAATGTTCACTCGGAAATGTTGGGTTTATTGGTTTGCCTACTTAGTTGTATTTGTGTATGCAGCATTTCACTCTTAAAGGATGTTTCACCCCAAACAAATAAATGAAATAAGAAATAATAACGATTTTACAATCTGGAGATGATGATACAAACACACAGTGCATGATACATATAATGTCCTGCTCGGTGAGATTGCACTTCTAAGATTTAAACAGATTTCTCCAGATGTTGTTGATGGGAAGTTAACATGTTTACTCAGAAATGTGTGTTTGTGCGTGCGTGCGTGCGCGTGCACACATACATTGGCATTCATCCTATCAGCTGCTTGTCATTATCTTTACTATTTTAAAATCAATCCTATATTTATGTGCAGATATTTTGACATGCCAATGTGATGTTCCTCTCTTATAAACTTAATTCTTGCATAGTTTTTTTGCAGAGTCATTGCCTATGAGGTTTATTAGATGTTGGTGAAGTGGCTGATGGGAATACTATTGAAATGCCATATCAGATGACCAGTTTTGTCTGGTCTCAATTCCAGACACTCAATTTCCGGTAGGGCTTCTGGAAAACATGTTTAACTTTGCTGACATAGACTTCTGTAATCCGATTGGTGGCTGCAGAACCCATATCCCGAAACAACCTTGTGTGTTGCTATGGATATTTCAGATGTCATCATTACATTATTGCTTTTATTGCATTCCTGCTTTGAAGCCAGCAAAACTGTTGTTTTGAATCAAGTTGTACTTGCCTGCATAAGTGTGAAACAAGCCACAATAAGCCACTGAATTCGGATCGATTCAGAGATTAAGGTTTCCAAGGATGCCACTATCTCCTAACAACCGAAAAAAAGTATGTACTATTAGCATTTCCCCAGTCTGTTCTTTAACTGTAGGACAGTAATTAAATGGGCAAATAAGAACCAGTGATTGCATGCCTCCACTGAAAATGAGTGGAACCCATTTTGAAATTTGTAATATGTGGCTATAAAGAGGGGTTTGTTAAAGTATTATAATCATGCTGCGTTACTGTACCATTTAAAATATTTAGCTGTTGACACACTAATTTAAGTTTTCTTTCCTTTTAATTTCGTAGGCAGTTGATATTTAGTATTACATGCTATCTATCGAATGGTGATATTTTGTGTGTAAAAAGACTGCAGTAATATCATCCTCAGGTTAGGATGAAATATCTCACCATGTGTTCCAAAAGATGCAGTACTATCTGGTCTGGAAGTAAATGCCTGCACTTAAAGATATTGATGATATCATTTACAATACTTTCTTCTGATATTTTTCTTCCCCCTTCTCCAGTACTATCTCTAATGACTTACCAATACAGGGATGTGAAACTTCAGGCCTGAAGGGTCAAAGCGTATGCCAGTTTTCATGGTTTCCTTTCAAGCAGCAACCAGTTAAGGGCTTGAGAACAAGCCAATCAGCATCTTAAATGAGTCACTGGTGCTGAAATGCACCAAAAACCAGCATACACCCATAGCCCTCCAGGACTGGCTTTTGACACCTGTGAACTAATGACTAATTGACAAAATAGAATTTAATTTTTTATCTTTTATAAATAAATACAAACAGAGAATACCATTCTAACTGTTTTAGTTGATATTTTCACAAACAAGTCTTTTTTCACTTTGCAAAAGCTGTCCTTTGAACTTTATTCATTTTAAATTGAATTTGATACCTGGTATTGATCCTCCTGCAGGGCACACCATACACAGTAAAGAATTTAATTCATAAATCTGGAGGTTGGCCCTAAGATAAAATAAATAAATAAGAGTTGGTATTAAAGCACCTTACTATGTGTGGAAAAAGTAAGAGAGTAGGTGGTCTAGTGGTTTAAATGTATCGATTGTGAATAGGGTAAAGATAGGCCTTTGTAAGTTCTGAAAAAAATTCAGTAAAGGACAATCTGGTCTTATTGAATTTTGATCCACATATAGTGCTGCTTAGTTTTTCAGTCTGAAAGCACATAACTATATTTGATCCATTGTAAAATGGCAGGGGGTCTGGCTGCTTTCCACTTAAAAAGGATAAGACATCATGCTAAAAGTGGTGTGAACACTATCACATTGGTCTGGCAGGAGGTCATCCTCTGTTCTGAGTAGGGGTCGGCCATTTTGTGATTTGTTCTACACTAATATGATTGCCATCTACTCGAGTACTCAGAAGACCCACTCAAAGGCATTGCAGAGCATTTTCTCCAGCTTTGCTTCACACTGAGCACCAGGACGGGTCAGGCTTTTCTCCTGGATGGGTGGTGGGTCAGAGGAGCAGGTGGTAGTGCCAAAACACTTTGCCACTATGGACAGACGCAGCCACAGCCCAGTACAATACATTTTGGAGAGATGAATTTGGAAACCTGCACCATATGCCATGGCAAGCCGTCTTCAGTCTCTGGTGCCAGGTACTCTAGTGCCAGTCTCTGGTGCCAGGTACTCTATACCGTAGGCCTGTGCAGTTAAGTAAATAAAATGATATCTTGAAGATATAGACTCTGAATTCTATCAGAATTGTTGACTAATTAAAAGTGAATAAGCACCAGACAACTCTCTGTCTCCTTTCCAGTAATTATCAGGCTTTAGTAGACTGACAGGCTGCAGACATTGTGTGATAAGCTCTTTATTTAGCTATTCTGGGAAAAAAGACAAATAGACAAAGGTGTACTGCACCTCAAAATTCACGGCATAAGATTGCGAAGCATTTAACAGTTTTTTTTTTTTCTCTCTTGCACATTCTGCTCAAGGGGGCTGAGGATGACAGTGATGACATATGAGACATTGTGGAAAGCACATACTCCAAAATGATGTTAACCATCTCTTACACTTGACAGTGGTCCCAAGCCAAAACAATCAACACCAAGGGTGGCAGTTGAGAACACAAATGCATGATGCTCAAGTGTACGGCGTCACCTCTCTTTGAAAGGATGCCAAAGAATACAATGACTGGGTTTGGCTCTGTTGTTTTGTTACAGATAACAAAATGAATCAAAGATGGACAGGCGGAAATTTCTCAGGGCTGAACAAAACTAGAACATGCCCTAATGTAGGAGTTATTTTTTTTGTCATTGTTGTTCCCTTGTCTGCCCTCCAACATCATCTTGACATTAATTGTCATTTTGTTTCAAAAGGAAGCAGCCTTTAGTTTAGCTGACTAATTGAATGTAATGGGGAATTTTATTCTTGAGCTAATGTAATGACATTCCGAGCATTTATTTTGTTGTCACTGGAAATGTTTAGCACTTAATCAGAGTGAGTGTATGAGTGTTCGAAGCCTCTGCTCGTAATGCATTATGAGGAGCTTCATTATGCAAACAAAAAAGAAAAGCTGTCTTCACTTTTTCTGTGTCTATTTTGAAGAAGCCGAAAGTCATTAAAGGGAAAACTCAATATTCGGCGCTGTCATTACAGTGCATATCAGTCCAACTCATCATCTTCCCAAATTGGTCTCCTGCTTATCTGCCGTGAGCCACATTCATTCTTAACTTTACATTCACTAAGTTGTTTCGGATTTCTTTTCGGTCGCCCCATAGATGGTATCTCTGACACACTCACTCTCTCACTCACCCTCTCACTCTCTCTCACTCTCACTCACCCCCTCCCTCTCTCTCTCTCTCTCTCTCTGTCTCACTCACCCTCTTACTTTCTCTCTCCCTCTACCTCTCTCTCTCTGTCACCCTCTCACTTTCTCTCCTTCCCTCCTTCCCTCTCTCTCTGACTCTCTCTCTCTCACTCACTCTCTCTCACTTTCTCCCTCACTCACCCTCTCACGTTCTCTCTCTCTTCCTCTCCCTATCTATCTCCCTCCTTCCCTCTCTCACCTTCTCTCCCTCCCTCTCTCACCCTCTCTCTCTCTCTCCAGGTATTCTCCTGAGAATGAACATAGAAAGTCAAAGCTACTGTGCTACTGGCGGCAGTGGTGTGGTTTTGCCAGGCATGGCGATTTGCGTCTATGCGTGATGTCACCTTTGAATCACTCATGTGATTCCTGAGGGTGAAGCTTCAGCCCACTGTCCTGCCCCCCAGCTCTCTGTCCTCCAGTATGTCCCTCAGCCTTATTTCGGATCGAACTCAAGGACTCCTCTGCCTCTCCCTCTTCCTGTTTCGCCGGGGATATTTATTTCCCCCAATTATTCCTTGTGCTGTGTAAGCAGAGGCCTCTCGCAACATGACAAGTTTGCCTTACCCCCAGGGGGCGGGGTTCCTATGGGGAAGACATGCACCCCTTGCGACTGAGCGGACGCCGTGATTGGTGGAGAGGCTGCAGAAGCGGGGGGAGAAAAACAACTCCATGCAAAGAATTGATATTTCCCCCCGGACAGCTGTTTTATGTCTCCGCCAAGTTTGGTTTTTTCAGTGTTGTCTGTGCGCTCGGGTATAAATTTCACTCCCGCACGCTGACATTGCTTGTGACAGTTATTAATGTCTTCTCTGCCTAGCACGCCTCACTTAATTGTACGGCGCACAACCTGAAGGGCTGCTTCCTCTTTGTCTCGTCCTGTAGGTTTGGTATCTGTTGGGATGGGCCTGCTATCTTCAGACAGAGAAGCCGGAGGAGCCCGAGACCTTCAAAGAGTCTGCGCGGACGTACCTAACCAAAGCCAAAAAGGTACGTGGGTGACTGCTCTGTGCTCTCGTTAAGTATGCTTTGTGACCCATTTGGGTGCATTCAGCGGCTAGTCCTTGAACAAAGCATTGGTGAATGTTGGCACGGTGCAGTACGTCGTGATTTTCTGCAGTTTGTCCATTGATAATAGGTGTATCAGTGAAGCATGAGTAAGTCCTGTGCACTTGCGCGGTTTTCTCCTTGCAATGGGACTGGCTGTCTGTGTGCACGTGATTCGCATTGTGTGAGTGCGCGTGTTTGTGTGTGTGTGCATGTGCGCGTGCGCGGTGTATGGGTGCACATGTGCGTGTGAATGATTATTGGTGCGTGTCATAATGTTGGGGAATGGTTCCCCTGTGCTCTGTGGAGGAACCTTACGGCTGTAAGAGAGAGCAGACGCCCCACGGGGCGCTGAACGCGCACTGTCCTCTAACGTGTGCTGGGGGGAGTCTGGTGACCGTCGAGCAGATGCGCCGCTCTTCAGCTTTCATTTGCGGGCGCTCTGACGAGCGCGCCGCGGCTGGACTGATCCCGGAACAGCGAGGAACCCCTGACCTTGAGCTCTGAGTCTCAACACGGGCGAGCGCGCCGCAGCTGGACTGATCCCGGAACAGCGAGGAGCCCCTGACCTTGCAAATGGGAGCGGGGCTCTGAGTCTCAGCGCGGGCGAGCACGCCGGCCAGTTTCCTAAACCACAGCTGGGCCCAATGGAGCAGTGAAGCACGCTTTGACACAACGGCCATTTTCAAGGTCAAATGGAGACTTTGCCAATATGTCACGTCTGGCTGGAACGCGAACGTAACAAAAGGAGAATGAGGATACCTAGCGCACATCGTGGTATTTCTCAGAGAAATGGCCGTCCTCCTCTTTGAGCACGCTCAGTAGAAATGTGTGTGCTGGAAATGAAAGTTGTCTCATCTTTTTGAGCTGGAGCACCAGCACCGTATCTGACTGGGCTCTGCAAATCTTATTACCTTCAGTGAAAGATAGACTCTGTTTTTTTTCTGTCATCTCTATGGTCTAGTCTTATCCTTGGACTGTAATGCCCAGCCTCTGTCAAATTTTTTTTTTTGTGCCCCGTCTTTTTTAGTCTTCAGTGGATTTGACAATATCAGCGGCAGGGAGATACAGATGTATGTGCAGCGGTGCGTCGGGAGGCGAACCCGGTGAAGGCTGAGTGACGCTCCAGGTCCTTCGATGTCGCGTTTGTAATTGAACTCTGACAAGATTTGCCCGGGCACCGTGCGAAAGCACTGCCTTTTTCCTGCGGAAAAAAAGGAACAAACATAAGGCCCCAACACCCCCCCCTCCTCCCCGACCCAACCTGAATGTGAGGTGAAAGAGATTACCGGGGTCCAAACCCGCGCCGCGAATGCAGACCGCGTTCTCGGGCGCGGCCGCTCGCCGCCGGGCGCGGCTCTTCCGGGCGCGACTCGTTAGCGCTTTCGCTCGCTGGCCTTCTTTTACCCGGCTCTCCGCGCTACGCCGCGCTGGCTTCTCGGGCTCGTTACGAAACCGTAACTTCCTCACGGCAGTCTGCGGGAAACGCTCTTTAATTCCCATCCGGCCAATCAGGTCCTTTTATTGCGGGGGGGTTTGTGCCGGCCCGCTTCGGGCTCGGTGTTCCGGGCCCTTCCGCGCGCTCAATAAATATCAGCTCAGCGCAGCTTCCCTGGGATTTATTGAAGTGAATGCTAAACCCCCCCTGTCAGCAGAAAATTGAGCGGCGCTGGCATCAATACAAGGACTGCCTCTTCTGATTATCTCACAGGCCGGCTCTTACACACTGTGCCATTATACCTTAAAACAAATCTTTAACTGTAGTTGCAAACTCCGCTGCCTAGATAATACATGCACTTCAGTTTATCTGCACTGCTGAATGTTGGGGTGGAAGGACAGGTCTTTGTTTTCACAGTGGTATTAATTTTTAACTATGCTGGGGGTGGGGGGGGGGGGGGAGTGCATTCAGCACATCCAACACAAAATATGGAAATAAGCCCTCAAATCCTCTCCTGCGTTGGCAAGAGTTCAGTACGCTGAATATTTAATTATGCTCGTTAGCACTGCATGAAACATTTCAATTATTTATTCCACCTTTAATCGGCGGCTCGCATGCTCCTACTCCACTAAACAAAGTTCTGTTTTTTTTCTGTTTCCTTTGGCAGTTTTCACAGTTACGAAACAAACACCTGAAGGCCAAATCGCTGCTTTAACGCCTGATTAGAGAGGAGCCTAGTCAAAATCTGTCCAGTGGACTTTAATGGGCTAATAGCTCCTTTGCCGCATGAGCTGTTAATCGCTAAGCAAATTGGAACTTGGGAAAAAAAAAAAGTATGGAGAACGGCTTTATGCCAGCTACCAAATATTGTTTACAAGCAGCGCTGAAGTGAAAATAAAGTGAGAGCCTGCTTTTTTCTTAATTTAGCTTTTTTCTTTCTTCGGATAAAAACACAAAGTTACACATCTGCGATTTATATTATCGTACTTGTGCAGGCATAAGTTTTTCTGCTGTTGAAATAGTGGGCATCTGCTGTAAATTATAAAAACAAATTGCAATGATGGCTTAAGGAGAAGTGGGGGACCCCAGAAATCTGTCGGCTGTACAGACCTTGAATTTCCATCTGGCCTAATGGGGATGATTTTCTCTCTCAAATGATTTTCATCAGGCCTGTTACGGAGAACAGTTAACGGCCGTGTTTTAAATGCCGGCAGTGACAGTGCTTTCATTATGTCGCTAAGTGCGCAGGTGCCCCTGCCCGCGCAGAACATCGCGTTCCGTGTGAATGGCGCCGTGTCCAGGCACGGGGAGAGAGGAGCGGAGGTCCAGGTTCTGCGTCGCCTCTCGTAGAATAGCGGGAGGGCGCGGGGAACACGGGTTCCGCAGCGTGGGCGGGTGCAGCACAGCGGCGAGCGAAGGCGTCGCGTCGCGTCGGCGCCCGCTTGTCCTGGCTCGCCTCTCGCGCTCCCTCGACGCCGCGGGCGTTTCGGCCGCCGCGAACGGCTTGTTGTCTGGCGCCAACAGCTCCCCCGCTGTTCGCCGGCGAGGCCAGCGCCGCGCGCACAGCTGGGGACGGGTGTCACCGCGCCGCCAACGCCGCTCGGCACCTCGCGCTCCTCCACACCTTGGCGAAGCGGACCTCCCCCTCCCCCTCGCTCCCCGCTCCCCGCTGGTGTTCCCCGACAGCCAGTCAGGTGCCTGTAACAAATGGGGGCGGACGCTGATGAATATTTAAAAATGACAGAAGAGTACAAATGGCTTCCCATCCAAAGTCGTAACTGCCTTTGATTCTTCCTAATAACCCTGGAGGTAATTCCAGTTCATTCCAAATGCAGCTTTTCTCTCGGATAAAAAAAAAACAGGAAACTGGAGATGGCACACTGTGTCCTTGTCTCTGTGTTCTCTGTTTAAGATGCACTGAAGTCTGAAGATTTTTGTTTACCGGAGACCAGGCTTGAACTTAAGGCCTTCCGATTTCACACACAGGCCATTTGCTATACCTCACGCATCACAGAACCTTTGTACATCCAGCCTTACTCTGTGTCATCGCAACTTTGCGTGTAGGCACTGGTGTTGTCTATTTTTAATAACATTAAACATCTAAGTGATGTCACACGGGGAAGCCAAGGCGAAACTGCAAGTTTCCTGTGCTGAATTGGTTGTAATCCTGCATATCTCCAGATCCTCAGAAATTATTTTTTAGGATGTTGTCTCCCACTCCTTTCCCAGTGATGGCTTTATTGTGCTAGAGTAGTCCATGGAAGAGGAAACAAGGACATCTGTCAGTATTAGACTGGCATGGTGATGACAACCCACGATCCATTGCTCGTTCTTCTTCAGAATTGTTACCAGAACCCCTTGAAATATTAATCAGAGGGCTAAATCTTACAATTTGAATCTGAAAACGACAAGATAGATTTGGGGCCGGTGGGGGGGTGCCAAAAAAGTAGTATTTCACGTTACTCAAAATCAGTTGAAGATATGCCACTTCTGGGCAACCAGCACCTGTAAAATAAAATGGTAAAAAACCTGTATTCATCTTATATTGCATCAGTGTTCAGAACTGTGAGTAGCTTAAGAGGGTCATCCTTTAAATAACTAAAATATAGATAGTTTAAAGAAAGGAGAACCGGTGGAACCGGTGTCAGTCTACTGACAAATAGCTTGACTCCCAGCACCATTGTAGGAGATAAGTTTAGGAACAGAGGGTCATCTCAAAGCAAGAAGATGCCAAGAATGCCTTCATATATTATTAATCACAGGCATAAGGGAGTTTAATGGTGTGGACTAGTTGTTCTGAAGAAGTGAGACATCACTTTTTATTTGAGACGGACAACGGCTTATGCAAATCGATTAAAATCTGATAAAAAAAACTTTTTGGGATTTTTTGAAAACTGACATGTCTTTACTAAGATATCACAAGCAGTTGCATGTACTGTACCTCAGTTAGTCAGTGTGGGAAGGGGCAAGGATTTAGGAATATAAGGATCTACAGAATAAATACACAAAGCTTAACTTTGCCTTTGAGTTTCCTGACACAGAACACAGTACCCAACCGGCTATTCAAAGTAGCACCAGTGGCCCTTTGCAGTCTTACTATAGATTTCTGCAAAGCTAAAACATCAGCCATAAAGATGAAATGGTAAAAAATAAGCTAGTCTGCAGTGTCTGTTACCTGCGATTATTTTTCTTGTTCTGCCATCGGCGTGACACTGACTTCACTCAGGAGAATGCAGGAGCCGTGCCTGGCCACTTTTTACTCCTTACTTCGGTCTTTTAGAAAACTGTACGTTCAGGAGATCCCACCCGAGCACATCACTTTCTCTGCATGCAGCCCGTCGCCACTTACTTCCCCTCTACAGTAGGCCAGCTGTGCTGTACAGACACTGCACTGCCTCTACAGTAGGCCAGCTGTGCTGTACAGACACTGCATTGCCTCTACAGTAGGGCAGCTGAGCTGTACTGACACTACACCTCCTCTACAGTGGGCCAGCTGAGCTGTACAGACACTGCACTGCCTCTGCAGTGAGCCAGCTGAGGTGTACAGATACTGCACTGCCTCTGCAGTGAGCCAGCTGTGCTGTACAGCCACTGCACTGCCTCTACAGTGGGCCAGCTGAGCTGTACAGCCACTGCACCCCCTCTGCAGTAGGCCAGCTGAGGTGTACGAAGACTGCACCTCCTCTGCAGTGAGTCAGCTGGACTGTACAGCCACTGCACAACCTCTGCAGTAGGCCAGCTGGACTGTACAGCCACTACACTGCCTCTGCAGTAGGCCAGCTGGACTGTACAGCCACTGCACCACCTCTATAGTGGGCCAGCTGAGTTGTACAGACACTGCACCACCTCTACAGTAGGCCAGCTGAGCTGTATAGCCACTGCACTGCCTCTGCAGTAGGCCAGCTGAGCTGTATAGCCACTGCACTGCCTCTGCAGTAGGCCAGCTGAGCTGTATAGCCACTGCACTGCCTCTGCAGTAGGCCAGCTGTGCTGTACAGACACTGCATTGCCTCTACAGTAGGGCAGCTGAGCTGTACTGACACTGCACCTCCTCTACAGTATGTCAGCTGAGCTGTACAGACACTGCATTGCCTCTACAGTAGGGCAGCTGAGCTGTACTGACACTGCACCTCCTCTACAGTGGGCCAGCTGAGCTGCACAGACACTGTACCACCGCTACAGTGGGCCAGCTGAGCTGTACAGACACTGCACTGCCTCTGCAGTGAACCAGCTGAGGTGTACAGATACTGCACTGCCTCTGCAGTGAGCCAGCTGTGCTGTACAGACACTGCACTGCCTCTGCAGTAGGCCAGCTGGACTGTACAGACACTGCACCGGAGTGCTGTGCTATGCCATTTCTACTGTTGACACAAGAACAACGCTGGCAACCAGATGATCAGAGGTTTGCTCTTTTTCTTGCACTTTTCTTATTTTTTAATGTTGTGAGCTTGCTAGCTAATATCGTTTGTGAATGGCAACATTGATTAATTTAGCTAGCTAGTTTGCCTGATACTTGCAAGGTAGATAGAAATCAATGATACCTATCTTGTTTCATTCATCCGTCTTGCTGCCTACCTTTGTTTGCACTCGTCAAAGGTGCGCCTAATGAACAATTCCATCAGCATGCAGGACGAACCTGGCACTAGCTATAGTTAGGCAGCCAACTGCACATAAATAAAATTACAATGATATGAATAATGTGACCATGAAGTGCCCAAACCTCTCCTGATAAACAAATGCTTATTGTAAGCTTTAGTTTGAGTGCACTAGAATACAGACTGTGATGAGCTTGATGGCTTTTGCATCATTTCTGATGGAAAATTTCTGTCAGAGGCAAAAACCTGACTGACTGAGCAACAGTAACTTAGGATTGGCAGGGCTTGACAAATGATCAATTGGAAATAAAATTTAAAAACATTATCACAATAAAAACTTATGGAAAAGGCAATAACCATGGGGTATCCCATTTGGGTACCGGTATCAAAATAGTATCTGAAGTACTTGTGCTAGTCGAGGAAACATTGAATGATACCCAGTCCTGCTCCCTACCTGGTTGATACTACAGCCATTTATTGGTCATAATTTGGGGCTGACAGACAAAGATGGAGAATCACTGCACCACAACCCAACTACTGCTTTTAGATGAGTCACCTGTTTGGGGAAGAAAAGTCACATCCTGTTCAAAGCAACAGTGACAGCCTTAGTCTGGCCTCCTGAGGCTGACTTCTGGAAGCTTCCGGTTTCCTCCTCTCCCTCCCTCCCTCCCTCCCTCCCTCCCTTCTAGCAGGCTTTGCTGGACCCAGGCTGTGCCGCCGACTGAATTCTTGCCTCAAGCGCAGCTCTAGATTCCATTTCACGTCGTATTTACTATTGATTTTCTCCCCGCAGCATTGTAGTCACAGGGCCGAATAGAAAATAGCACCAATCAATGTCTGGCGGCACAAGTTTTTCATGCCTTGCAAAGACCCCAGCTGCTGAAAATGTGGTAGGCGAAAAGGAACAAGGACAAACCGCGTTTCCTCTGCAGCAGGATTTGAGTATTCACAAAATGGCTTGTGCCCTGTCTGAAAACAATCGCAGAAAGCCTCATCACCCAGGCACTTGTCCTTGAAGAAAGTCTTTCTCATTTGTATTTTAAAACCCCCCACCCCCTTCCTGTCATTGTTCATTCAGAGGACAATTTGTATATTTCAGAAATGGTCTTCATTGACTGTTTGCACTGCTGCCTTTATCCTGCTTATGACTATGACTTATGTGTCAAGGCAACACTTATAGTTTATGTGCAATTGAATTAGCATGTTGCTAGCTCCAACGCTTGACTGTTCTGCATGTAGAATTTATTTTCCCTGAGTTTGACTATGATACCAACTCTGGATAACTCTTTACAATAAGGTCACATGGACTGGCATTGACTAACGTAGTTGCTAACTACTAACTACTGAAAAGTTAATCTGTAAAGCTTTGTTAATGCATTTGGGACATCATTATTTCATGTTAACAATTACATTTTAATACTTTTTAATGTCAGTTCATTTTGGGATTTAAAAAAAGTTCATGTTGCTAATGGTTAACTACTTATAAGTTTATCTTATGTTTTGATAGTGTATAAATAATCATGTAACTAATACAATAGTTAATGTATTTTTTAACTACTAACTAGATTTCATGTTTAATTAAATGTATTTGTACATCATTAATTCATGTTAACAGCTGTGTAACTTAATGCCAATTCATGTGACCTTATTGTAAGTGTTACCCAACTCCGGGTGGGAGATGTGTAAAAAATGGACACCGTGCAGGTGCAGTAATATACAATATAAAAATGTCATCAGGATGTATACAATGAACTGACATTGAAATCTTTGGATAAGCCAATATGAACTGTAAGAACCCTAAGAAGCAACTGAATAAAACTAGTATGTAAAAAACAAACAGGGCAAAGTCATTTATTCAGCCTCTCCGGGTATAGTGTAGGCAAAACATGACCAACCAACCAAGACAATCTTATGAAAAATAATTTTGTTCTGATTTCTGGTGATACTGTGCCTTCAGAAAGTATTCACCCATATTAAACCCCCTGTTTTCACATTTTCTGCTGTTACTCTTTAACATTTCGATACATCAAAATATTTTAATAACAGCTATGTTATGTAAGCATGCAAAAAATATATATGTATATATGTATATATATATTTTAAGCTGAGCATGGGAGTGTGAGTTCATTTCGATTTTGGGGTTTTTGCCCATTCCCTCAGTGTAGATATTCAGGGGATTTTCAGGTCATACTGTACCGCAGCTTTTCTTAAGCACATTATGTCTGGAACTTGGCTGGGCCATTCCAGAATACTGACGTTCTTGTTTGTAGGCCATTCCTTTGTAGTTTTTTTACCATGTGATTTAGGTCATTGTCCTTTCAGAGCATAAATCTTCACCCTGAATGCAGATCTCTTTCAGACTGAAACTTGTTCTCCTCAAAGAGTCCAATTTTGTGAAGTCCTAAAGAGATTGTTGATCTCTGGACTGTTTTTCCCATGTCAGATTATGAGCTCTGCAACTCTATCAGTGTTGTAACTGGTCTCTTGAACTTCCATCTTTTTGCCTACTTCACCTTTGTCTTCATGACAGCATGACTGATTGGATCTGCCGTTTCGGTTGCTAGACCTCATGAATTTGTGATATTTGTTCTGCAATCGTGCAATTTGAAATCAACATGGGTGGACATTAACTTGTTAACTTATTTAGTGTTATTTATCAAATTAAATTCACCTGTCCCAATTTATTTTGTTAATACAGGGGGGGGTGAATTCTTAAGTCATTTTTATTTTTGATGTAGGCCCAATTCTGTAGACATCTAAATATCTTATTAAATGTTGACGTTATGGAGAGTTACTTATATCGGAGTAGCAAAACCCATTTAAATATATTTTAAATTGACTTTGCAAGACAGCAAGACAAGAAATAATTAATGAGCAGTGAGACATTTCTGAAGGCTCTGTAAAATAAAACTTATCAGCTAGATAAAAATGATTTAGTGGCCACCAAACTAGCTCATGGGCAATGGAAAGTTGTTGCATTGTTTTTCATGGTTCCCAACATGTCGGTGACATCATTATACTGGTGTTTGGGTATCTGGTAGGGCTCCGTGATGTATTGGTTTTTTTTTTTTCAATTGTCATTGCGATCCGAATTTTCACTATAAACACATTGCAAAAGGCTGCAATATTAGAATTACGGCACAAGCAATGTCAAACTCGAACTAAAACTAAAATCTATTTTCGACTGGAAAAAAGTGTCCAACTACACATTTTCTAAATGTCGTGGACACTGTCATACTTGTGTACTACTTGTCATGCAGTGTGATTGGAAAGCTTGAGGGGACACCAAAATTCATTCTCATTGATAAATTCTTTTGGTCCTTATTTTGGTTTTGAATGGTGTTGATAAACATGGAGTGGATTTAGGAAAAAAAATTTAGTACATTGCATGTACAGTGTAGTAAGGGATGTGGTTAATTCAGTTGTTTTATTGACCCAGTTGTCTGACATCCTTGTATATTTTAAATGTGTGTCTTAATTGAACATTTCATGCATCTGTGTAACTAGAACATATTCTCCTGGCTTTTCCACTGTTTGGTAGGTCAAGGGGCAGAAAGACCACCTTCTTTTTTTCTGTTCACGTCATTCATTTTAACAAAAGTGCTTTTGAAATGTCATCTCAGTTAGTTCACCCGGCGCAATCATGTTTTCGCAAATGTAAAGGAGTTCGGCATCTGGTTACCATAGAGACAACAGAACCATCCCCCCAGGCCTTCGACAAAGTATACAGTATATACTAGGCCTACTTGGTTAAGGATATGGTGCATATTTATACTGCTGCCAAATAGGCCTTTGGAGCTGATTAGAGAAGTTGGCTAAACAGTACCAGATCCCCTGAACATGTTTCTCCAAAGTTGCCATCCACAAAATGTATGATGAGCATCAGAGATCGGTAAAATTAGAACTGAAGCAAGCAGTTTTCTTTGCTGCTACAATGGATCTTTGTTGTATTTTGTTTTAGGAGAGAATACACTGATGGTCTTTTTTACTTTTGTGACCAAACGAAGATTGCAACGATACCTATGGTTGATCCTTTAAAATAGCATCATCTGATTTCATTACCCAGCTGACATAGGCTTTTCATTTTCAGGGTCTCCATATACATCAAAATGGCATAATATTTCTCATCGCATTTATATCACCTTCGCAATATCCAACATGTTAATCACACGTTTTGCCCTCATCGTGCAGCCCTAGTATCTGGCCGCTGTCAGTATGTCTCTCTGTTGGGGAGAGAACCCTCCTGCCCTCACTTTGAGGTGTTTCTTCTATGCTCCTTTTCTAGCTTGCATGCTAAATAAAGCTTGTAGCATTATATGGAGAACCTTTTACTCCCAGCCTATCATTAGTAGTCCTTACTTCAGTAGTATAGCAGTTAAAGCTTGTCTTGAAACATACTAACTGAAAACATTTTCTAATATGTGTTACTGGTATTATGCACGTGTGACTGTGAATGGGAACATGGTCCCGAGACCGTTAATGAGCTTGTATGTCCCTTGTATTTAATGGGAAGCAGACGCCGCATATCTACTGCTGACACCTACTTACTGCAAGGTTACTTTGGGCTCGGCCTGCACTTACTGTACTACCGACTGCGCTTGTAAAAATAGCCTCTCAGGAGGAGGATACCGCTCCAGTTAGTTTTTACATTAACCACAGTGTCCATATTGTGAACATAAAGAGGCGCGCTCAGTTGCTGTGGGTGTATATGAAAGTGCCCTGAGGGCCTATTCGGGTCTTGTGCTTCGCAGTTTGGCCATAAATAAGACTGGCTAATGAATCTAAGCAAGTGTTGCTTTCGCACTGCGTCACATTGTGTTAGCTGGCTGCCCGCATCGATGAAAAGTGTTGTGTGTACCCCCCCCCCCCACCTCCCACCCCCAAAAAGAGAAAATAATCCTTTCTTAAATTTGTCTGTGGAGATTAAAGACAAGACACGAATTTTGAGGACAATATGTCCTTCCTGCTGCCTTTAACCTCCTCATCGCTTGCTCCTCGAAGCCACGGGACATGAAAGGGCATTCCGCCTGCGCATTCTGCTGTCATGTAGTTCAGTGTGCGGGGCGTACAGAGCACGCATTGCTTTTCACTCCATTAAAAACGAGGAGTCGGCCTTGTGTGCAGTGCATCGCGGCATGAAGATGTATTGTAATATAGCGGGGCGCAAATTACGTTTCTGAAATTTCCACATTCAATAGCGTGGAATTCCTTCAGTCAAGTGTATGCAAATAATTGGGAAGGCAAATGTGCGGTGGGAGAAGAGATTACCCCAGGTTGCAGCTATCACATTGGATTAGGATGTTGATGGAGGAGCGGAATGAGAGCGCGTGTGTTCATGAGTTGTTGAAATAGACACCTCCGAGCTGCCGTGCTGAAGTCCACCTCGAGGAGAGGTTGGAAGCATCTTTTACCAGTAAACAGAGCCAGGCGTTTTTTTTTTTGTTTGTTTTTTTTCATATTGTTGCTCTAGGCCTGTGATTGAGTATATAGTTGGTTCAGCGCGTCTTGCTTTTTTGGAAAACAAATGAGTTTTCTTACAAGCGCCGGGGTTTTTTCCCCCCTTGAGACTGAGCCTGTGGAGGTTATGGTAATGCAGAGATGCAGACATTATTCAATAGCCTGGTAAACTTTTATTTGCGTCATAATTATGCCAAATCTGAAGTGGCTGCAGAAAATTGGAAGTAAATAAGCATGTCTGCAAAGGTGTAATAAAATGATGGATGTAAGTACTTTATGTGAGCCACTAGGATAACTTGCACGCTCATTCTCTTTTAGGCTGCATGCGGGGTGAGATAAGATAAGGTTAGGTGCGATGAGTCCTAATAACTTCATTTCAGATCATATAATACTTTCTCACCGGTTCACAGGACCTCAGTGGAAGCCAGATTTGGTGTGCGTGTGTTCAGCAGACCTGGTTTAGTTGGCATGCTTTAACCCTTCGCACACCAGTAAAATTTGCTTTTTAAAGAAGCATCTATTTTCACAAATATTCTGAGCCAAATCCTTTCCTTTTCTTTATTGCACATTTTTTAAAGTTATACATTTAAGTGAAATTGCATCCAGAAGGGACTCAATGAAGGACTTATGTAAAAAAGTAAGTCCTTAATATTACATATTTCATTTTGGTGATATTACATTTTGGTTAGTAATAATAATACTAATAAATGTATTTTATATGGTGCTTTTCATGGTCTCAAAGACGCTTTACAATACATGATACATACATACAAACATTACATACAAAAAAAAAACATGTAGGAACATGTTCTGTAAGGGGCTGCTGGGTGGATCATTCATTACAGGCGCCATCCATGCTGTGGTGCGTGAATGAGCCCCATGGTCTTGTATAGAGTCTGGACTGTGCTGGTGCCGGCTGTGGCCAGAGGCTCCCCAGGGCGATGCAAAAGTAACAATCGCGCCGCCCAGGGTTTGGGGAGGTTCAGTCGGTCAGAGGCCCATATTTCATCACTCTCTAGTGACCCCCCGTTGGTCAGTCAGGTGCCCGTGGACTGCATGCGAAGGCCACATATGAAAGGTCTTCCTCCGACTCTCTCTGCGAGCTTGGCTGTGGGATGCGGTGTAAAAGGAAGCAGCTGGCGATGCCTCATGTTTCGAAGGATAACCGCAGATGCGCATGCTCTCCAAATTCATCAATGGAGGTCATGCATGAATGTGGCTGCAGTTGAAAATTGATAATTGGACATTCCAAATAAAGTGCGAATTCAAGGTGCAAATTTGACATGTTCAGCCCAATGTTGGGCACCGAAGTTTATAAAAATACAAGTGTATGGAAAAAAAAAAAAAAAAAAAGAAACACCTTCCATTCTGAGGGACCTGTTGGAGTGTTTTTACATTTTACCCTAAACTCTGTTAAATGTGTACTTCACCCAGGTCGTTTTCAGTGGGTGAAAGAATTGTCCTTGGTCAGAGAGCTTTGACCTTCAAAGAAAAAAAATAAGTAAATAAACGACTGAACTAACCTTCAGCGACGTGTGCCATGACGGGCCCTTCATTGTGCTCAACGTGCTTCGGGTCCCATGATAAATCCCACATGAAGGTCACGCAGTGTGACACGCTTGACCTAGGAGATGTGGCTTTGACAGTGGGGCAGGCCACAGGGTCACAAGAACCACTTGGGAGTTCAGGGAAGAGTGGCGGGGGCGGGGCCTGTGTCATTGGGCCAGAGAGCCACGCAGGCAGGAGGCCTTGGTGTGAATACTGATGCCTTAAGGTCTGGGAAGGGCAAAGGGATCACTGGAATAATCAGTAGTGCTCTAAAGAATTTTTGCCCCCAAACTCTCAAGAGGAGAGTCTGGAAGAGGATCGTATTTACGCTGTATAGAGTAGACCCTGAAGAGTGCTGGGCACATACAGACTGCAGTGATCGTATCTGTGCAAAGACCTGCAGGTTTATTTGGGACAGTGCTGAAATGAACTGCCCTGGAAGGAAGTTGGAAGTACCTGTGCAGACAAGAACTTCTGAGAACCAACGAACATTGACCATTACAGCACATAATGTTTCAGTAACTGCTCCCTGTAAGAAGCTGTGATATTGACATGGCAGAAGAAGGACTCAATGGGCAGAAGATGCAAGCGCAGTGGCCAAATTGTAGGTGTTGCAGAGCTGGGTCGAGAATATTTGGCTACGTTTACACCGCCTGGTAAAAGTGACCCAACTCAGATTTTTATTATGAACGTGTAAACAGGAAAAAAGCACATGGATTTGGATATTTTCAGATCCGTTTTGGGCCAAATTCATATGTGGAAATAAATTTGATAGGAATTAAAAATCTGCCAATGCGACTGTCATCGAAACCCACAGATTGGAATTTCTCTTTTATTGCGATTTGCACGTTATTCAAAATGCGATATTCTCATACTTTTTCCACATTTGAATGATGTGTAACATATTTTACATGCCCAACCACTCACCACTGGTAACGGTAAATGTTAAAAGAAGTTAAATGGAGGACGAAGGCTCAGCCCAGTGGCGAATAGGCCAAAATACAGGGGATGTTCGTTGCGGACCTAAGACCCTTTTAAAAGCAATAGCTTGAATGAGCGCACAAGTCTCGTTTTGTGTCCATTGTAGATGGCGATATGGCCGTGGCGGGGTGGATGTTTACTTTCGTATCGGTAACCAAACCCTTGGGTGCACATGCGAGTTGTTTCAAGTGTAAAACGTGTGAGCACAGGTATAGGATATGGGTCACTTTTCAAAATAGATGTAAACAGGCGGTCAAAAAAATAGGATATAGGCAAAAACGTCAGAACTGGGCATCAAGACCGGCAGTGTAAATGTAGCCTTTATGATCTATCAAAAAAGAAGTGGATTTAAAAAATATCCGACCATATACATGCATACAGACAGATCCACCAAAGCGCATTTTCTGGATTCCTTAATAGAATAGAAATCTTAAGCACAAACCACATAAGTGAGGGCAGGCAGAAGTCAGCATTATTGTGCTGGTTAACATGGCGGTAATTACACATAAGAAATGAAAACCAGTAGGAGAGTATACTCTTAAACTCCTTTCTTCGCTCCTGAAATTTTGACCCCCGTCTCAAGACTGGTGCCTGTGATGTTACCACATTGCTTTGTTTTCCTTGTCTGTCCTTCAGAGAGAAATGTCTCTGAATAGGTGTCAGAAAGTATATGCTGGTGAGAGAAATGTCTCTGAATAGGTGTCAGAAAGTATATGGTGGTTAACTCACCCTGTTAACCCTTCTATTTTTGAGAATCACCATTTAGACCTCAGTCACAGCTAGCACAATACAAGGCCGAATGAGGAATGAATAAAACCAGATTTAACAAGCAAAACTAGAATTGCTTGTAATAAAAACTTTAATGAAGTCTTCTTTTATAATTTTAATTAGAATTGGCATGTTTGGCAGCAATTTTTTCACATCGTAAAGTCCATTTAGCTTTTAACTCGGTGTCAAATACAACACTAATGAACTCACACTAAACCACTTCAGAACACAACACTAAACATTATTACTGTAATAGAGACGCTATAATGACATTTTAATTTGAACCCCGTTGTTAATTTGTTGAAAGTCGATGCATGCTTAATAGTTTCAGCTCAATGACTGCAGGAACAAGTGGTATTCTAAAGGTTAATAGATATTATGCAAAATATATTTTTTGTTGTTGATTTTATTGGGGGAGGGAGTGTGTATGTGGGTGGGGGAGGGTCAGGAGGTGTAGCACTTGGCTGGGATATGGATGGCATCTGTCAGGTAGACAGAGAGGTCACCTGTGGAGGGCCGGGCCCCCAGTCAGAGGTGCAGTATATCAGAGTGAGAGAGAGAGCGAGAGGAGTTTTAAAAGGGAACCACGGGGGAAGAGAGGTCACGGGATGATATAGAGCAGAGGGACCTGGACTGAGTCCTTGATAACAATCTAAATTATAAAGGCGGTGAGCGAGAGGCGCTCCTTTGCCAGGCAGATCCATTCATTTCCCTCAAGGAGAGACGGCCGCGTCCCCAGCTGTAAAGAACAAAAGGCGGAACGTCTCCCAGACATCGACGGGGAAAGGAGGCTTCTTTCTGTATGCAGAGCGGGGTCACGTATCCATTGTTTTTCTCTGCCGTACTTTGGAGTGCCCCTTTGTCAAGCAACGTGTCAATGTCTCACTTTGTGTTCGCAGAAATTGTTAGAGGCTCGGCACTAAGACGGCTTGGAGTGCAATTACAAAATTCTTTGATGGGCAAATCGACTGTAATTGTTCTTCCAATTTTTTCATCATTGTTGTTTCACTTATTGTTTCTTTTTTGCAAGACTCATAAATAATGAAATATTTCCCGTATTCTCTCAAAAGTGCATTTTAATAGATTTATTCAAATTACTTTGAATTGTAACAATAATAATGTCATCATTTATATAAATTGCATTTCACAGAAGTCTCAACACACTGTGTGCAATGAAAGATAAAAAACAAAACAGCAAATGAGCAACAGCATACCAGTGGAAAAAAAAAAGTTGTCCGACTTTTAATGGTTGTATTAGGTAGTTCAGAGAAAATGACATTACAATAATCTAATCTGGAAGATATAAATGCACATATTAAGATTACACAAAGACAAAGATTTTTAACTGGCTCTGTGATATCTTAATGGCATCTATGGCGATAGTCAAATTTTCAAACAGATGCTGTATTGCTTCACAATAGCAGCTCAGTTTATCAATTTATAGCATAAATTAACAAAAGCATGTTCATTTCACTTGCAAAATTAATTTAAAAGTTGGGTGGAGTAATCCTATAGTTGAGTCATCATCATCATTGAAAGTTGATGCCGTACTTCTGGATAATATCCCCAAGGGATGCCATATGAATAGAAAATAATAAGGGACCTAGAACTGATCCTTGTGGTAAAATTTACAAAGATTATGTTAAATTAAAAATCACATGTTTAGTGCTATTAATCTAATTAATAGGAGCTGAACCATACTAATGCTAACCTTTAGTCAACAATAGTTAAGTATTCAATATTCCAAAATAATTTTGTGATCCGCTATGTCAAAGTGCTCAGGTCCAGTAATAGTACTCCTGAGGATGAATCCAAATCGACAGCCATTAAAAAGTCATTGACCATACAGAGTGGTTTCAGTGCTGTTAAAAGACCTAAACCCAGACTGAAATTGATCAAAAAGATTGTTGGTGGATATGTAATTATAAAGCTGATTTGCTGCAGTCTTTTCCAGTATTTTGGACAGAAAAGGAAGGTTTGAAATTGGTCTATACTTGTTAAGAACTTCCCATTTAAACCATTAACAATGGTTTATTTATAGCAATTTTAAAGGCAGGGGGAAGTGCATCGGTGAAAAGAGAGTGGTTAATGATGTTGAGGATTGGTGTAGTTAAGACTGGGAGTCGCTCTTTATATCAGGGAAGTAAGCCTTGATTTTCCCCTTGATTTAATAAATTATTCCAAGAGGTGTGCTGTCCTTAAGCCTCATAAATGCATGCAAATTTTCCTGAAAGAAGTGCCTACACTTCCTCATTCTGGTTCTTTATATATTTATTGTCTTGTCTGTATGTAGTGTACTGACCTGAGCAAAATTAATTTCCCTTGTGGACAATAAAGTACATCTATCTATCTACCTATCTATCTATCTATCTTTCTTTCTGCATCTCTGTTTACGTGCATGCGTGGCATTGTAATACCTTGGTGCCGTGCTCTTGCATGTGATTCCTGACGGATAGGGGCACAGCTGAATTAAGTGCCTTGAGCAGGACAGCATTTAGGTTACCTGTGAATTTACCATAAAATTCATCAAAGGGAGCAAGTATGTTATGCTGTTGTTCACTTAAGACTAGTCAAAACAATAGCATTGATGTGCCTCCTCCTATAAGTACTACAATAATTTAGGGGATGACAAGCTAACTCCACACAAAACTGAATGAGACAATTATCTGAAAGTACAGATAGACATACTGAATCCATCTATGAGGACCGGGTCAAGAGTTTGGATTTTATTGGCAGTGGGCCCTGTAACAGATTTAAAATTAAAAGTATCTAAAATGTTTGAAAATTCAGAGACTAAAACAGAATCAGGGCATCAGACACGGATGCTCAAGTCCCCTAGTAATACTGTTCTGTCATGGCTGGGCACAATTATTGAGAGAAGCTCAGAGAATTCAGTAATAAAACCAGTGGTCTATTTAAGGGGCCTATAAATTAAAATGCAAAGAAGAGTAACATGATCCCTTATAATAAAGCTCATTTCCGCAAATGAGTGAAAATGACCAAGAGAAGTAGAACGGTAATTAAAACTAGCTGTATTAACGACAGCTACACCACCTCCTCAGCCAGTTGGTCTAGGCTTCTAAAAGTAGAAGTTAACAGGGGTTTTAATGGCTATAGCGCATTAGGTCTAACCCGGGTTTCTGTCATAAAATCAAGTTATGAGACTGTATAAAATCACTGCAGATAGAGGACTTGTTATTTAGTGGCCCGATATTGAGAAGCCCAAAATGAGCCCTATCAGCCTGGGCCTGCCTGGGTTTGCAGGAGCAGGGGGGTCTCCCCCAGGGGTGACGTGCAGTGGGCTGCCGGGGGGTGCGCAGTCGCAGCTGAGACCGTATTCCCTGCAGGCAGGACTGACAGCGCAGGCGGAGACTGAGGGATGGCTCATAGTGGAGCCATTTGTCCCATCCAGAACGATAAACTTCCCTTGACTTGGGCCTTGCAGCTTACCGAACCCAGGTCTTTTGGATTGGGAAAGTGTTCAGGCTCCAGTAATAATAATATTGTAATAATAATAATTATAATAATAATAATAATAACAATAATACTTTGAAATATACTTTTCTTTCATGCAAAAAATCTTGTGTTATCTGACCTTTCCTATAAAAGACATCGTAATATGTTGTCATACATTTCCCTGTTGTATGATGTTAAAGGGGTATCCCCCCCCCTGCCCCCCCCCCCCCAAAAAAAACAAAAAACAAATTATGCTGTTTCCGCTTACCCAGAGTGCTGTCTATCCACACAGTATTCTGGAGTGCTTAGGTTGAGACTTTGTGTGGATATATACAGTGGGCGTACTTCGGTATAAAGTAGTTTTTGATGAAACCGTACACAAATTAAGCTCTGTGGATGTTCGTGAGTAACCGTGGCATTGTATTTGGAAACCGATATTGCTGTTGAGTTTATTACATTTTTGATACTTTGAGACCACAAAAATCCTCAAATCACAGTAAAACATATCTGGCAGGATAGAAAGCAGCCTGGGTAAGTGGCAACTTAGCTTAAGTAAATTTTTGGTGAACTGCCCCTTTAAATTTTCTATTTTATGTTCAAAACAAAAAAGATTGTGCAGCGGTAGAAAAGGAGACAAGACAGAAGAAGGGGATGTTGGGTACATGAGCCTTAGATGAGTTCTAAGAAGATTTATTGAAGCAAGAGAACAATCTGCAGACAAGTAAATTGGCATTTGAGAAGTGCCACAAACAATAATGCCCTACATCTCACACAACAATATACAGGTGTCCAAAAGCCATTACAGGGTAGGTACCACACTAAAATTGTATGAAAGTAATAACTGGATTGGCTGTGCGAATGTGTGTGCCGATCGGCAAGAGCCGCTTTCATTCCGGAGCATTCTGTCCCCTCTATCCTTGCTTGCTACCATCGCCTGTGTCACTGAATGAAATTCATAAGCAACGATTGCATATCCATTTTGCCTGAGAGGGCTTAATGACATTGTGTTGGCGCTGATTCCCGTGTGGTTTGCCAGCAAAAAAAAAAAAAAAAAAAAAAGGACAAAGGGAGAGCTGGAGTGTTGATTCCTCTTTATGAAATGACTTTGGTCCCCATTTTAGAACGGGCTGTGCCTGGAAGTGATCAAACACTGAAGTGGTTGATAGCAACGCGGTTGTGGGAGTGTCCCTTCCCTGCCCTCACAAAGGAATCCATTTCGCTTTCCGTTTATGGGCAAAGCGCCTTCTCCGAAGGCACGGCCTCCGTAAAATAACTTTGCCTCAGAAGTGTTAAAGTAGAGGGAATCTCAGCGTGTCGCCTCTGTTCGTTGCATGTTTCCACAACAGTTTCTCGCTCGTACGCAGAACTGTTGTGGAATCGGGACTGTTGGGCGGCAGAGATTGATGAGCTTTCATCTGACTCCTTTCTCCCCTCATACTGGAGGGAAGTCTCAATCACGGCGCAAATTAAATCCTGAAATTCATTGCGGATGTAGAGTAGAAGGGCCTTTCTGCTTCAGTAGGTGTTTGAAGCACTGCGGCAATACAGAGCGTCTTCTTCGGCCTCTTGCGTCCTCTGTAAAGGACACGTATGCAATATTTAATACAGTCCTTCGCTCTCGATTCATTTTTCATAAAATGAAGCACATTAAATGATTTAATAATTGATTTAAGCTGTGATGGGGGCAGTCTTGGAGGTAGACTTACTTTTTTCTCTTTCTCTTGGCTTGTTTTTTTATTTTAATTCCCAAGACGACAGGCCGTGGCTGGACTTCTCTGTGCCGCCATCAGCCAGAGTAGCTTAAAAGCCCAGAGTGGTCAGCCTGCGTCCGGTGTTCTCCCCGACCGGCTCGGAACAGAGCCACGTCAATCCAAACACGAGGCCCGTCTGTGTTCAGGGAGGAGAGGTTATTTTTTCAAAATAATCCCGAACAGAAGAGAAAACTGCAGTTTTCAAATCGTTGTTAAAATCGGTTTGTCGTTTTGCCGTGTGATTTGGCACGGCGGAGCGTGTCTATTTCCATTTAATTTATGCGTTTATTTATCCGTGTTGGGGCAAGGCTTTTGTGCGCGTCGTTTTTTTTTTTTTTCTTCTTCCTTCCACGCTTACCTTAATGCTAATGCATTATGGCATGAGCAGCTCACACAGTCAGTTCTCATTACCGGCAAATGTTGCGAGAATCAGAGGTGTTATTATAGAAGATCCAGATCGGGCTTTTTTTTTCAGACTGACAGGCGGCATTAGCGTCAAGCGGGGGAGCTCACGGGGCACGCAGACACACTGCACACACGTGTCTGCGCGTTAGCATTTATCACGCGCCGCTTGAGTGTGTTGTAGTCACCCGGCACCCTCGTGTAGCGAGCCAGCTGTTTCCAAAATGCATCCGGTGACAGTTGGGTGGGCTGTGATTATAAGCTCTTGTCTCTGTGCAGTCTGATGGTATGAAGGGTCTTGATGTGGGAGGGTTTTTTTTTTTGGACGTGGGGGGGGGGGGGAGATGAGGTGAGAGTCTACAATCAGTCACTTTAATCCAGCGTTAAGATACTGTAACTGAAGAGCTTTTCGTAGCGCACTCACTTTGACGCCAACGGAGCACACAAGTCAAGGGAGTTCAGAGTTTAAGACGACACAGAAGTTGAGTGCTTTTGAGTGAATTACTGCTTTACCGTACTGACCTTTAAAAGTGTAACGCAGCGTTACTTCTTGCCTTAAACGTGTCACGTGGAACTTCCAACCCTGGTGTTGGAAGGGAACAGCTCCTGAATTAGAAATGAAAGTGGAAGGAAAAACAGCTGACATCATTTTAAAAAGGAAAAAAAAAACTTAAACTTTAATGGCCGTTCTAAATTAAAAATATTTTTCCATTGATTCCAGGAGTTTGCTATGCTCAGCACGCCATTGTGGTATAATTTTTATAGATTACATTTTTCTTGCTCCTGCCAGTAGAATGGTCTACTAATTAGAACGGTGAACTTTAAGTTCAGATTTACGCCATGATTTGACGTGGTCGTTCCCTGGAAGTTATCGACTGTAGACACGTATTGAGCTTTAAATAACAAATCATTTAAAAGACATTTGGCCATAGGATTATGGGCTAGACTGTTATGACACAAATTAAGTTGTCTAATACTGCTTTAACACTTTCCACGTGACAATGTAGGTCTGATGGCTTATGTCGCTTATCGCAACCTGCTTATTCATCCAGTAATTCTTCATTTTTAATATTTAATTTTTGCTTTTTAAAAATGTTTGTCCAAATATGTTTGTTGTGTTTAAATTCACAGTTGGTTTTTTTGCGTTGTGTATTTTGTGTACATTTGGACCAGTGGACAGCATAGCATAGTATAGCATGTGGCATCTGTGTGTAAAGCAATTCCAAGCAGCACATTACAGGCCCACTATCGCTAGCAGTAGAAGTAGCTACACTGAAGACATTAGAAGACTGAAAGGAAACGCAGTCTTCTAACCCTGAACCCTAAAATCTGCAGCAGTGTTCAGGGGAGCTGCCACACCATAACGATTTATATCAAAACTTGCTAGATAGTTGTGACCTATATACGCTATTATTCTGTTACGTAGGATGTCCATTTTAGACCACTTAACAGCTTGCAGCTGTGCTTAGAACTAAGGTACCAAGGCCCATATTGAAATTTTGTGTTTAAAATTTTTAGTGAAACTATAAGATCAAAGCTACAAAATGAGGTATCCTTTGGTGGGAGTGACCAGTCTGTTTTGGAGATAAGGCTAGTTAAAGAATGTGTGTCTCAGAGAGGTGTTTTTGAGAAATCAGCCTTCAGTTTGGTGAAAGACAGTGACAGTTTCTCACCTGGAGGACACCTAGATGTGAAAACTGGCCCATCAGCCACCGGTGGGGAGGGGTCTGAGTGATTTGGGCCAGGGCAATAGGGCTGGGCCTGTCAACTAGGTGCAAAGTGCAGGTGTGAGCTTCAGGTGAGCAGCTAAATGCAGCAAGTCAAAGGCCTGTGACAATAGTGACACAGAAAAATAAAACTTTTATTTATAAAATGGTAAAACGGTGCATAAACAATGAAATAGTGAATGCCCTAATCACACCTTCCTCTTTAAATACATTATTAATAGCCTGCAGCAGTTAGTGGTATAAATATAGCAGTTAGTGGTATAGATACAGCAGTTGCGCTGAGTAAAAACATTATGTGGAGTGTTGCACCAAAGAGCGATATTAACTGGAGAGTGCAAGATGAATATGAGAGTATAGTTGTAAACATGAGAATGATTGATCTAGGAGCTCAGCGGAATAACAATGAAGAATAATGCACATGTTCTTCCTCCTCACTGTCCGACCCTGTGGTGGATTTTTCCTTCGTCAGTCTCCAGAGAGTAATTCACTATCACTTCTTCCGCTGTGTTCTGTCCTCCGTCTTGCGGAAATTGATGTCCGAAATTGGTTGGATTCAGAGGCAATTGTCCTTCTACAATTCATGTTGTTAAAGGATAAAGCCGGTATAATATCATACGTTTCTTATGAGCATCATATCCTATAAGACCAGTGCTTGAAGTTGGAAAAGAATAAGTGCTGGTACTCATAGAACCCCATAGTGGTGCAAAAGAACATTATAACAAGGCAAAGAGACACTGTTGCTTTTCTCACCATAATACATCATTACAAGGAGGAACCTGGCTTTTGTACCTTTTACTGAAACAACTTCATGAAGTGACAGGGATTGCTTCCATATGTGGAAAGTAGCCTAGTTCCATTTTGGCACCAAAATACTGAAAACAATCCACATCGAAATGAACAATTTTATCAGTTTTGAAGTACATTTGGTCAGAACTACACGGGCCGTGTTTTCATCATAAAAAGGTTGCGTTTTCTGAAAATGAAAATATGCCTATCTGAGCTGAATGCAATGATTTTGGCACACAATTTGATAAAATTACTTCCCGGTTGAGCAGTATGGGGTAGGAGAATGTCAGATCGTATTGAGTCTGACAGAAACATTGTAGGTTTTGGTCTTTGTGTTGACAATTGTAAAAATAAAAATTATACCTGCCTTTTCCTTTAGAAGTGCATTGATCATTGAAGTTTTTCAAATAGTGAAGCAACATTTTTTGCCTTATTTATCTTTGCATCAGTAGGTGATTGCCATCCAGGTATACCTGTATGTTATTTTCGTCACCATGTCACTTGCAAGCTACTGCTTTTTCCACCTAAGAAGACATGGTTGAATCACAGCAAAACTGACCAGACTTTTTATTTTGACATTTTTTCCATATTTTACCATTGTGACACAAGAAAATGATAGCTGAATCATAGGTGAGTACTTCAAGATTCCAAATCTGCACTTGTCCCATTTTTGACCAAAATCACTTCTGACAAGGTTTTTTTAAGCATTCTGTAAAGTTTAGAGCTGCACAATGCCCCCCTCCCCCGCTCTTTCCTGTGTCTGTTCACATATCTCTTTTTCCTTTGATGAATTGGAACCTGGAATGTACAGGACTGAAATGATTTTCGTAAAAGAATCCATCGCATTTGCAAAAAACGTGACAAAATGGCAAGCAAGTCTGCACATTTTCGCTCCTGGGTTAATGAAACCTGGAGTATTTTTACAGGTGAAGGCCTCTGATGTCAGGCACAAGGCAGCACACATCAGAAATGCATTACACAGAGGGGAAAATGTTACTCAGATTGCCAGCAGCCATGCCACTCTAGACCTTTCTCATGACAAACCGCTGAAGCTAAGCAGGAGTGGGATTGGTTAGTCCTTGCATGGGAGGTCTCCTGGGAAAACTGAATTGCTTATTGAAGACGTTTCGGTGGGCCAATGGGGCCACTCTTCCCTATGGACCAAATATAAAATTCTTTGCCCCAGTAATGGGGGTACTGTACTGTAGGAGGTGCCATCCTTCTGGTGAGAAGTTAAACTGAGGTCCCTACTCACTGTGGTCATTAGAGATTCCAGGCATTTTTCTGTTGTGCAGAGGTGTTAACCCTGACGTTTTGGCCAAATTCCTACAAAAACTGGCAATCTGCATCTGACCCACCTAAAGACCCCCTATGTCTGATAACACATAACTGGTTATCAGTGTTGTCACTGCAAAACAGAATTGAGTTCTTCTTAGCTGACCACCCTGGTCAAATAAATAATAATACATATTGAGGAGAAAATAAAAGTGCTGGAAATAAATAGTTTCACTAAGAGTGTGTATGTGTGTGCGGGCGTGCGTACGTGCGTGTGTGTGGGGAAAAATTTAAATGTTATTACTTACTTTCATGGATGTAAATACAACTTGAATTTAAACTTGCTTGGTTAACCCATTTTAAATTCTTCAGACTTCTGTGCCTTGCACTAATGTGCATATAGTACTGTGTATTTAGCTCTGGTATCTGTGAAGCATGGCTCCTAAAACATGTATAATGGCTGCCTGAGGGACTTGGGCATAGATGGGCATCATGAGAGCAGTCTGGGCCCTATATTTACAAGCTCCAGCTTTGGCTTCATTATGCACCAGCTGTGACCGGGAGTCCAAAAGGGTGGGACAGTTACTCACACAAGGAGTAGTGATAAATCAGGGTGCATTAGTTCCTCCCCCTTACCGTGGGCATATCTATGATCTCACTCATTTAGAGATAGGCCTCCTTTCCATTGTTGCCAGCTTTCCATTAGCATGCTGGAAAAACTTGGCAAGTCATTCACACTAATGTTGTGTGAATATACTTGGCTCAATCTGTGTAAGAATGCATATTTCTACTCCATATTTTACGTAACATAAATTAAGTGTCTGTGTTAATTGTACAGAATGTGCAAACATCCCACATTCAAAGCGAAATGTTTAGTAGTCTGTAAATAACGAATGCTTTTAATACATTTGTAGTTGCCTTTACAATGAAAAGCAGATGTGGATTTGCTGTAACCTCACCGCATTCTGCTAGATGTATGTCAGGTTTGAGAGTTATTTTTTTAGTTCTGCCTACTCCTTTAACAGTGATAAACTATCGGGTGTCAGCGCTGAGACGAATGCATTCTGTTTCTCCAAACAGTTCCTCATAATCTTTAGCTGGAAGAACGCAGCCGTTGTAAATCCGTCCCGGTCTTCTGGCCGGGGTCTGTCGGACCCTGCGAGCGGCTTTTTGACCGGGAGCTCTCTGGGGCTCGCATCAGCGGGCCCGGCCGTTTCTAAATGAGCTCCGAAAGGACGCGCCCTGGGCACCGCGCGCGGTTGCTTAGAGACCGCCCGGCTCTCCCGCGGCGACGCGTTACCTAGGGAATACACACAGCCCGCAGTGTTCCCGCCGCACTTGCCTGAGTAAGCTTACGTGGTGAAGGTGAGCTCAATGTCTTGCGCCAGTGTTTCTCGTGCTAATGTAGCAGCAGATAATTGCATTAGGCCGTGCGCACGTGTATAGACAATACAGGTATGGCAGCATGCAAACAAAAACACACCCTGATCCTCCCCCCGCCCCTTTGTTGCCATTGACAGTATGATTTTGTAATTAATTTCCCATGTGGACGTGCTAGTATGAGTGATGTTTCTGTCCATTTCTCAAACATTAATGAAAAAAAGGTCAGTGTATAGTCTAGTTCAGAGAGGGTGCACTTACAACTGCGGAATTGGTTGTCTGTTCCATCCCAGCATAATGACTCTGATACTTTCTGATGGCCAGCCCATTTTCGGGCTGCTTGACCCTTGAACACTGTACGGGTAACCATGACCCTGGAGCATCCTGCTGAGTCTGTGGTTTTCTCCAAAAGGGCTGAGGATTTGGTGGCTTTTAGTAGCTGTCCACTGGGCAGCTGAGCCAATTACATTGCTAATGGTCTGGATGGAAGAGGCTCATTCTAGGATCTGGGGAGAATACCTCTCACCTTAAGCAAGGAGCACAGCTATTGTAGTGGCCTTATCTACCCAGCACTGTGTGCTGAACACGCATTTTCATTTTTTGGAAGTTTTTGCGAAGTTTTATTTTGGCACTCGGGCCAAAATGAATACGTTCCATCTTGTATAACTTAGCTTGCCTTAATGGTCTTAACAGCCTATATCACTGTATCACTAAAGATTACTGTTGGCAATTTGCTTGCATTCAGGATAGGCTACATCTAGAAAAATCTTTGTATGTGTACCATTTGAAGATGGGATTAATGGATTCATTGCATTGCAGTGAACTCAGGGGCTGGTTTTGGCATAACCCTGGCACTGTATACGGGGGTTATAACAGAGAACATTCATTCTCTGTTATGGATGTGAATCGCAGGAATAATTTCAAAGCCAAATCTGACTGCAGATTTCCCCTCAAACACGGTTAATGTTCGTTCAGGCTAACCCATTAAAATTATTTTACATTGTTGCACCATTATAAATATATAGATAAAAGCACTATATAAATGCAGTCCATTTAAAATTTACCATTAATTACTCTCTCTCCCTCTCTCCTTCTCTCTCTTCTCTCTTTCTCTCTCTCTGAAGAACGCGGTGTCTGTGGAGCCCCCCCCCCGACTTGGGCCTTTTGTGTTATTTCCATGATATGATTTTATTAATGCGCAGGAGCGAAGATTAAGCTGAATAATGCACCTTAACCCAGATTCTCAGGTCCGCGCTAATTACCGCAGCTGTTTACGCATGGTGAGAGGCTGGGCTCGCACAACTGTGTGTGCGCATTTGTCTGTGTGTTTATCTGGGAGAAATCAGGCAGAAAACATGTTTTGAGAAAAGAGATTTCTTGTTCTATATGCGCACTTAAGGAAAAAGCCTTTTCATTTCAGGCGTGTTGGACAGTAAGTCATTTCGTTTTCATTGCATCATCCCTGCATGAGTCACTGTATAAAATGACTGATATCTTAACTCATTCCAAGTTCATTTTGGCGACTCAGTTCATGTCACAGCCAGTTAATGATTCATTCTTAGGATTTGTAGTATGGTGAAAAGAATCATGTCTTCCTGTGTTTTGAGGGGAAAAAGATGAAATTTCAATTTAAGTAGAATGACACTGAAATCCACTGAATCAGCCCCCAGACCGATCCAAATGGTGTCTGAAATTAATGAGTCACGCAGTCTTGTGTGCATTGATTCAGACAGCTTGGCGAAGTGATTTTAAATGGACGAATCGTTCCACTGATTCAGCGCTAATCTGAACAGCAGACGTGACTCTTCCCCACAGATAGCACAGTGCTCTACTTCGGTTGTCTTTTTCAGACTTAACAACAAGGCACAGTAACTTTCCCCGCTGACCCCCGTCTGTCCGCTTGCTTCTTCGTACTTTGACAGATCGGTTAGGTTCTCCTTAACATCTCAATCTACCGCTCTGCCCCCCTGTACTTCCCTTAGCAGGGCAGCCTTCAGTCGGAGGTTAGCACAGTCCCATCTGTGCTCCTGTTCTATCAGCCTGAGTACCAAGGAGAAAGTGCTTATCGGTGGAGGGGAAAAAAACAGCCACCTTCGAGCCATTAATTCAGTTGCTGTCATTGAGTTGTTAATCCTTACATAAGGTGCTAAAAAAATGAATATATATTCTCCGTAAATGCTTTCTGATGATTTTTGTGGCCTTGTGCAAAAACGGT
The DNA here is from genome assembly GCF_018555375.3 of Anguilla rostrata. Taxonomy (NCBI): domain Eukaryota; kingdom Metazoa; phylum Chordata; class Actinopteri; order Anguilliformes; family Anguillidae; genus Anguilla; species Anguilla rostrata. The sequence goes on from NC_057933.1 coordinate 48,235,435, forward strand.
ACACAGAGCATGTCGCGACGCGATGAGAATTTTTTCGGAGAATGTTTGATGAGGTATGCCTGTTTAGATGGTCTGGGTCCATTATTGGTCAGTCACCTCGCCATTCCGTCCCTCATCAAGGGCAAGCCCCTTCGATTTATGATGCGGCTGGGCTCTACATCATAAAGCCAGCCTTTCTGAATGGCCACAATAACACCACTGCAGTCCTCCGATGCAGGCAAATAAATAATCTATTAGAGTGCAAAGAGCACCTCTCCTCTTATACACTGTTAGTGTGCTCTAATGCGAGGGTCAATTTGGAGTCATAAAGCAAAAAAACATAAACTGTGAGACCATAAGAAATGCATTTGACGAAGGAATACATTTGAATGAATTAGAACGTATTCATCGATTTAAGCAAATCCTGACCCTTCCTGTATATGGTGGATAAAACCGTTAATAAAAGCAGGAGTTTGCAAGATACTGGGAGTTGCTGCCAAATGGTGATTGGTCACAGGGTGGACCTCAGCCCTGGTCCTGGAGTGGCACACGGTCATCTGGTTTTCAGGACCGGCTACTGGTTCAGACCCAAGAAACCAGGTGAGATGAGTCAGCGGTGTGACCTTGCAATGGAACGATTGTGTCGAGTTACGACTGAACCTAGCAGACCTTGTGGCTCTCCGCGACCAGGATTTGGGATGAGCGGGGCGAAACCTCAGAAATGTTGTGGTCATCTACAGTATTGTTGCTCTAGAACTGGACAGTCTGAAGTGTAATATACTCAACGGTACTCTTTATTTCTGCTGGCGTGACTGTGCATAGCACAAGGCAAATAGAAGCACTGCCGTTGTGCTGTAGCGCAGGGTTTAATTCTTAGAGTTTACTGTGCTCTGGAAATGCACTGAAGTGAAACCATGTGGAACTTAAAGATAATGCATGCTTATTTGGTCTCTGGGATTACAAATAAAACTTGCTTTAGGTCTTGTTGTTTTGAAAAGTAATTTCCAAAGATAAATCCTGTGGCCATTATTGTTACAATTGCCTTTTTTTTTCTCTCCGTGTTGTCGCAGTGTGTTTTTTTTTTTAGAAAATAATTGCTCGCTATCGTTTTGGTCAGCATTAGTACAAACAGTACGGTGTCCCCGCGGTTTCCTCTCTCCGTTCTATGCGCATCTGAAGGTGACTCGTTTGTGCTTGGAAAGGCTCGCTAATTAGTGTAACCTAGCAGCCGTTCACCCTGTGCGGCGCCTGTATCCAGGTGGACGGAGGCCTGAGGTAGAAGCGTGACATCACACGCGCTGCTCCGCGTCGTATTAACGCAGCAGAAATCAAACCTCTCCCCAAGTATGAGGGTTTGTTCTGCTGTTTTCCGGATTGTTCTCGAAGAACGCATGTTATACTGTAGCTTTTCATAAATATCTTACCCGTGCACAGTATACATGATGTTTAAAATATATATATGAAGGAACTGTTAGCAGATGCCTATTGATAACTATTCATTTATGAGTGTGAATAGTGTTGGCTGATTCTGGTTGCATCATACGAAGGTGTCGCACACCCCTTTAGTAGACAGAAGAGTTGGACACAGTGAGATGCGAGTATTCTGGAATATTCCGGTATTTATTTTATAAGAGAGAGAGAGACAGAGAGCGTGGTCATTACAAAAATAAATAAAACAGCTTCGCCTTTTACTCTCACAGGATCCGGATAAAAATAATAAACCAACGCAAAAAAAATAAAATAACGAAGACAAAAATAACCAAAATTACAAAACAGCTTTCAGCTTTTTGCTTGCTGGTAACTTTCTCTCTCTCTCTCTCTCTCTCTCTCTCTCTCTCTCTCTCTCTCCCTCCCTTCCATTGGGTTGTGAATCCCTCGGTCACAGACACCTACGGGGAAGAAAGCACACTTTAAATACCTGGACTATTTATTGATGCGCTCCAGGTGCGTGTGCCTTCTTAGCCAGTAGGCGTGGTCCTTCGATTGCGCTGAACCTCTCCCACAAACCGGGCCCTGCCACAGCGGGGAGAGCAGAATTAGTAACGAGTGCAGATAACGCACATTCAGAGAGTCGTGCTTTTCTTGACCTTGACGCACTTATAAGGGCTTGCAGTTGTGTTAGCCATTTTTGGCCTGATTATAGGGAAAAGTTTTACATTTATCAGACGCTTTAAATTTATGTCGAACATGCCTTTGAATTATAGTCTGAAGGAGAATTTGAAGTGCCTTGAGAAAGTATTAATGCCCCTTGAACCTTTTCACATTTTGTTCTGTTAAACCTTTCAATTTGAGCGCATTGAAATCATTTCCCCCCCCAATCGCCAACACAGTATGTTGATCACACTTAGCAGGAGAGCGAGCTTCAAAAGCACAGAACTTGGCCCTGTCCGTTATAGTCTTGTTTTTCTTTGACTTGCCTCCGTTTCAATTCTTCATATATTTTCTGAAGCACCTCGTGCCGGGACCGATTGAAAAAAGCGCTGTACATGTAACAATATTATAACATCGGCTTATTTTCGGTTATTGTCTGCCATCGGCTGATGCCAGGCTTGATTTAGACCTTGAGTAGCGGAGTCCGGAGGAGTGCAAAGCAGCGTCGGAGTCGGAGCAGGCGGATTATGACTGATGATTCAGACGAAAACATTGGCGGCCTCCAGTCTCGGGTCCTCGACGGAATTCGCCGGAGCTCGTGAAAAATGGGCCGCTATTTCAGCCTTCCGTCCCCGCCATTAACTCGCCAGCCTTTTATATCGGCTCTGATGTGACGTTTCTTTTCTCTTTTCATTTTCCTGTTCGGTTTGCGATTGCGCACAGGTTGCTGGATGTAGAGGGACTGTTGCACTCGCCCCTGTTGCTCTCGCCCCTCAGTAATTTGGCGCTCTCAGAGCGAGCGGGTTCCTTGGTGAGAAGGCGGAATGCCCGTGCAGGGAAGGTCTCTTGCCTGGGGAAGGCACTGTGGCTTAGCGAAGCGGGATCACCCCCACCCCCTACCCCCCCCCCAGACTGGTGAGATCAAAGGCCCCCGTTTAGCCCTCCCCCCCAACCCCCCCACCCGCTTCCGGAAAATTCTCAGGCTTGGAGATTGGAATCTCAGCGGTGCTCCGAAAGTCCAATCAGCCGCACTCCGCTTCGCTCTCCACACCTGCACCGTTATCCTCTCCGGCCGGGTCGCCCGCTGGGGGGTGGGTGGCGGAACGCCTCTCCGCGGGTCGGGGCGCGGGGGCAAAAACGATTCCTTACGTGCTCAAGCGGAAGGACCTGAAAGCAGAGGCGTCCTCAAGGATTGCCTGAGCAGATAGATGTAAAAGAACATTTCTTGAGTGCAGGGCAGACAAGAGGCTGCTGGGATGCGCTTTCCCACTGCACTGCAATAGCAGGGTGGGTGGGTACAATGGGAGTGCCCGCACACAGGCAGTCTGAGATGGTTTGACGATTCTCTGATTGTTTTATGTCCGTGGTGTACCTGACCCAGGTGTTTCTCTTCTCTTCTGTCTTCCCTCCTCTGTGTGCGTGCATGTGTCCATGTGTGTGTGTCTGCGTGCGCGTGTGTGTTTCTGCGTGCGTATGTCTGCGTGTTTGTGTGTGCGCGTCTGCGTGCATGTGTGTCTGCGTGCGTGTTTCTGCGTGCGTGCGTGTCTGTTTGTTTGCCTGCATCCGTGTGTGTGTGTGCGCGTCTGTGTGCACCTGCGTGCGTGCGTGTGTGTTTGTGTCTGCGTGTGTGTGCGTGCCTGCGTGCATGCTTGTGTCTGTGTGTGTCTGCATGCGTTCGTGTGTCTGTTTGTGTGCCTGCCTGCCTGTGTGCATGTGTGTGTGTGTGTGTGTGTGTGTGTATGTGTGTGTGTGTGTGTGTGTGTGTGTGTATGTGTGTGTGTGTCTGTATGTGCCTGCGTGCCTGCGTGTATCTGTTCTCGCTGCAGCTGTACATGAAGCTGGGGTGTGATGATCCCGCCATGCTGGAACACACAGAGCAGCTGCTGGGAGAGCTGGGCCCTGGAGACAATGTGGCGGACTCTGGGGATGAGGATCTCCCGCTGGAGAACATCGGCGACGACTTCGTGGAGAGCAGCGAGGACGAGGACGCCATGGAGCACTAACAAAGAACAAATCTGTCTCCTGCCTGCTCTCCCGCCTTCTCTTTCTCTCGCTCCGTCCCTCCCTCCCTCCTGCAATCTCTCTCTCCCACCCACCTCCTACTTTCTCTATTGTCGTCCCTGTGTCCCTCTTTCTCTCTTTCCCCAGTCCTTTTTTCCCTTTCAGTCTTTCTCTTTCTTTCTTGCCCTCTCTCACATCCTCTGTCTCTGCCACCCCCCCCCCCCCCCCAATTCCCTGTCCTTGCTCAGTTCAGTTCAGTTTAATTGCGCTTTTCTGGTTGAACATTACCAAAGCACAGGGTTGCCAAAGCAGACACATACAGTACAATAGACGTTTTACTGCAATCAAACTAATAATAAAAAAACTGAAAAACTGAAAAATAAATTTCTACCATTACTGTTATGAATTTTGACAGGTGTTTATGCCCCCTCCTTCTAGGCATCTTACTCTCCATTACTCTGTCTTTCTCCAACTCTCTGCGATGTGCCTTTACTTCCATATGTAATGTAAATACCGCAGCAGATATGATTTTCTTAGTCCATGTCTTATCATATGTTTTTGTTATTACGCTGACATTACATTACATTACAGGCATTTGGCAGACGCTCTTATCCAGAGCGACGTACAACAAAGTGTATAACAGACCTCTTGATGAGGGGTGATTTGTCTGACCAGTCTTCTGAAGAATCTGAATTCCCCTTAAACAGAGTATTGTGGGCTGGTACATGAGTAGTCATATGGGACTAAAAATTAATTGATGATACAGTACATTGATGACTGCACATGAAGTCTGTTGTCCATGAAATGTCTTGACATGACAGGACATCTTTATAGGATGATGAAAGGATCGCATAATGTATTAGGAGAAATTTTGTTCTCGGGTGAGACATAATGCACGGTTAATCTTCTCAATAATCGAAACATGCTCATGAATGAATTATAAACTCTTCATTTGTGCCACATGAAGGTTCTATGAACATGTATTTTATAACTATTTCAGATGTTGAATATGGAGAAGGAAAAACTCCATGCCATTTGAGTACTCTTAGTGTTATAATTACTGTGCTTCCACCAAACTTAATAATGGCTCCATTTTAAAAAGTAAGAGCACTTTTTTTAATGATCTATTACAGGCACTCAATCTTTGTATATTACTTTGAATTAGGGGGTCGATCAATTATGACTAGCTTCAGATCTAGTCTCAGTTTCTGTTGAAAAGAGACATATATTTTACAAAATACTGACCCGTTTAAAAAAGGACAGAAAATAATTAAAGCAGACCATTAAAGGAAATTAAACCAGTGACATTGTTTAATAAATTTTCACATTTGAGGAAGAATAACTGGGAATGATTATCTTCCAATTAGAAACCATAGTTAACAGTATGAAAGCAGTCAAATGTAATTTCTCATTCTTCGGGCAATGCATTAATGGTTTGTATAGATATCTCCATTAATTAAATCTCAAAGCGAAGATCTGTAATGCTAAAATGGACACTCTACCTTTTCTCTCTGTGATATTCTAACACTTAAAAGTCAACATTAATCTCCATAGAAAGTGGTTTACCACTGTTAAATGGGCTTATGTTATATTATATGTGCCGAACTTGCTACAGCATCCACTGTATAGGAAAATAAAAAAGAATGGAAAACACTCCCTTTGAATGATTTTTCACTCAGTGTGGTTTCTCTGATGGGTCATTTGCGGTCTCGGAATGTGTTGCAACATACAGCAAAAGAAAAATCAAAGAACCCCAGACCGGGGTATAGGGCAGTCATTGAGTGTTCATGAATAAATTAGGCGCGGTATGCTGTGTTTATTGAGCCGCCCGGATCCATACCGGAAAATGTTAAGCCAGTACATTAACTCGATATCTGACTCGGTTGTATTGCTGATGGAGAGCCTGGGCGAGAGGGAGGAACTGAGAGGAGCGTGACATCGCTTCAGGAGAAAGGCCGTGTCTTGGAGGGGATCCCCGGCACGGTCGGAGGGTTCAGGAGCCCGCTAACTTGGATCACAGAGCTTCTCCACCCTAGCTCCCCAGAGCTTCTCCACCCTAGCTCCCCAGTGGAACAAACCTCTCCGAACCTCCCCCTCACTACCCATCTTCCGCCGTGGCCTGAAAACTCATCTCTTCAGACTATACCTAGACTAACTACCACCAAGCTGTATATTTCATTCTAAATCCACCCCCCCCCCCCTTTTTTATGACACTTGTTACATGTTGCCCCATCCCAGCACTTTTTAGTAATTTGTATTTGTCCTAATACTGTAGCTAATTCTTCTGCCTAGTTGGCTTGGCAGAGGTTATCCCCCCCCCCCCCCGCCCCCAACCTTAGCAATTATCATGATTGACAAAATTCTGCTTTGTGGAAATAGATTGTCCATAAAGATATGATCTCTTTCTTGCAAGCTTCACAAAAAATCTGATTAAGGCAGGCGTAGTAAGTAGATTAGGCTGAATCTGTGTGGTTAAACTTTAAATGCTTAACTGTACTGCACCGTCCAGTCAGGACCAGCTGAGTCCTTGCCTTTTAATATTAGAAGGTTCTAGAAGGAAGTAGGAGTGGGACTGTTTACCTGGGTAAACGGCTGCTTTTTTATCTAAAGAAACCCACCTTAGTGCAACCAATATTCAAAAATAACTGCTTTTTTTAAAATTTATTAACCTTTATTGAACCAGGTATGTCCCATTGAGATTAAAATCCCTTTTCCTGGCCAGGAACGGCAGCACTACAGACTCAAAACTCACATAATGACAACAGTCACTCTAAAAGTGCTCTACCACAAAAGTGCAAGGGAAAAAGACTATAAAATTTGCGATTAAAACAGTTATCAATGGACTCTGATTCCATAGACTTTCCAGTAGCATTATTTTCACTGAAAGTGCCTAGGTCCTGAGGTTAAAGTTCCCTTTTGCAAGCTATTCCAGGCAGAGGGTGTAGAAAACATTTAGGCCTTCTTTCCCAACTCAGTACAAGCTTCAGGATGAGTCACAAGCACGGTGTCCTGAGACCGTAACCCGTAAGTGCCACATTTTTGGGACATAAAGATAAATAACAAGGGAGTCTACCCTAGAATGGCCTTGTAAATAAGACCGTGCCAGTGACTAAGCCGACGAGTGGAAAGAGCAGGCCAATTTACTCTGGAGCGTGATATACAGTGATGAGTCAGGGCTCTACCGTTTGTAGTGAACCTGAAAATGTCACATTATGTCTGTGTTTGTGCGGATGTGGAACGTAGGTTTTTATGCACGTTTGCCCATTCATATTTGTGGAGTATTCACATTTACCCATTCCCCCTGTTTAAACTTAATAGTTTCTATTTTTAATGAAGGAAACCACACACTATGCTGTACAGGTATGTTGTAAGTAAAAAATCAGCTTGTCGTCGTGTAGAGAAAATGATTAAATATCCCACTCCTAGCCCTGAGGTACGTTATTGGAGCCTTGTTTGCGAGCTTCAGAATAAATCATTTTATTTCAATTTTAATTCATAATAACCTTTTGAGAAAGAGGCACTGATGACATGCCATTTATACATTATTAACTTGTGTTGAATCTGAATGCTCGTATTTTTAATCCCCTCCCCTACTTTTGTGTTTAAACCTGAGGCTTTTAAACAGGTTCAGCACAATTGTATGGCTTCAAGATTTGATTTGCTTTCAGACAGCAATTGCAAGCTCCCCATTGGCTCATGGTCATGACCTTACCGGAAAGAAGAAAGTTCTTTTCTGTATATTGCGAGGATTCGTCTGTGTGACGCCCTTCGAAAACAGAGCAGAGTGTCTTCTCTGGCCTTCAAAAAGGAACACTGGGCTGCAGCTGCGTTCAAACAGGGAGAAACGGGCAAAAGATCGTGCCGTTAACCAGGCTTTGGGCATTTCCTGCTCCTCTGGCATCGTCGCTGCACATGGCACAGTGCCGTACCTTCCTCTGTTCCCTCTGCACACACACACCCCCCTCCTGCCCCTCCACCCCCCGCACTTCCCACCCTCCACAATTTGGGTGCCAGTTCAGGGGCTGGACTCTAATTCAGACTCCGAGTCCAGGGAGGGAGGGTGAGCGTTTTGGCAGGCGTGGTGCTTCTCACCTCATCGGGCATTGATGCAGGCTAGTCATTTGGGCCCCCCGCAGTCCGCCCACTCCGGTGGACCGCGGAGCGGAAAGACAAAGCAGCAGCTGGCTACACAACACGCGTCCTCTCAAATTGCCAGAGGATGCTGTGGTGATGGAGTGGGCTCACAGTCGAGTCTGGGCATTTCGAGAAAAATGTAAAATGGAAGATAAAAAGTTCTCAAAATGTTCTCAAAAAAAAAAAAGACCCCACAAAATATGTCAAAGCAGGAGAGATCTAAGATCTAACTCGGCACCTAACTTGGGGATGTTTATATTTAAAGATCTTATGTGACATTTTATTTTATTATTGGACAGGAACTACTGTGAAAGTCTGCTGAGTCATGTGGCAGTGTGATGAAAACGTCTGTCAGTAAGCGCAAAACCAACCAGCGTGACTCAACATGGCTGATCACACCACCCTACCTTCCACAGCAGTGGTCAAACTGTTAGTCTCTTTTTTTTCTTTTTTTGCAGGCCCAGTCATGACTGTGATAAAGACCAATACTGTGCTGCTTCCGCATGAAATCTATTCCAAAACTGTATTGATTGGCCCTCTCTGTCACTTTGCCTGAGGTCACTTGTTTTTGAGTATGTTCCTGCCTTCCCACTGCCCTTGACAGACAGCAACCTTAATTTTTTCCCGTTAAAGAATGACTAATGAGCTTGTGCTGATAATCATGGCCACTTCAGGCAAAATAGGTTTAGCGAAACAATTTCCTTCACTGGTAAATAGGTGAGGGGGCACTCATGGAAAGCAAATAGGATTATTAAAGCGCTTTCATCAAGTGCAATATCGATTTCTTTATTTTTTAGTAACTGCTCCACCCCCCTTCTCTGCCTCCTCCCCTCCCCTGTCAATCTGGCACCAGAGGCTGGTCCTCCCTGCAAATGGAGGCTCTGACATGATTGCTCCCCTAACTAATGCTTGTGTTGTTCCCGCAGAATGGAAGAACTGATGTGCTGCTGACTGCCGTGTGCCTGCTCTCTCACAAACCTTCGATTAATCACCCCTCCATCACTCCAGCCGATATGAAGGAGGGCTATCTCCCCAATATCAAATCAACCGCGTCTGTCAGTGTTGGAGCAGAATTTATGAGGACTTAAAGGGACCTTTCTTTCTTCTTCTCCGGCATGGCTGCTTTTGGAGTTGGTTTTTCATCTTCCTCCCTCTCCAGCCCCAGCCCCTTTCTGGGAGCTGATGACGCTTTAATTGTTCGTCTTATTACCCACAGAGGTCATCCATCACCATACTCTGCTTGTCTAGGCTTTTATAGGCCCAGGTTTGGGCTAGGCTGAGGAGAGGCTTTGCGATTGGTGCTTCCCGGAAATTCATGGCTCTTAATGACGTCTCTGAGGTCATCATTGACAAGATTTACAGACACCTTAAAGGCTGGTAAAGTAAATCCGGCACTCATGATAGCAATGAGATTTGTTTGTTTAAGCTGATATCCAGCCTGTAATCAAAAGATACAATATGCCTTACCCTGTAAGTTTGTATGTTTTTTGCGCATGCGCACATGATTCTGTGCTTGTGTGTGTGCGTGTGTGCGTTTGCGTACATGGTTGTGTTTGTAGTTTAGTGTGTGTGTGCATGTGTGTGCATGTTTGCACATGCGCACATGGTTCTGTGCTTGTGTGTGTGTGTGCGTTTGCGCATGCGCACATGGTTGTGTGTGTTTGTAGTTTTGTGTGTGTGTGTGTGCGTTTGCGCATGCGCACATGGTTGTGTGTGTGTGTGTGTGTGCGTTTGCGCATGTGCACATGGTTGTGTGTGTGTTTGTAGTTTTGTGTGTGTGTGTGCGTTTGCGCATATGCACATGGTTGTGTGTGTGTTTGTAGTTTTGTGTGTGTGTGTGCGTTTGCACATATGCACATGGTTGTGTGTGTGTTTGTAGTTTTGTGTGTGTGTGTGTGTGTGTGTGCGTTTGCGCATATGCACATGGTTGTGTGTGTGTGTGTGTGTGTGTGTGTGTTATTATTTTATCATTATTATCCTTGCATTTATATAGCACCTTTCCGAATGCTCAGAGTGCTTTACAGTCAGGGGGAACTCACCTCACCCACCACCAATGTGTAGCACCCACCCTTGTGATGCACGGCAGCCATTTTGCACCAGAAAGCTCACCACACATTAGCGAAGGTGGAGAGGGAGAGAACATATTTTTAGCCAATTAAATCTGATAATTTTTTGGTGGCAGTTTGCGAGAGCCAGTTCTGGGATTTAGCCAGGACACCGGGGAACCCCCTGTGTGTGTGCGTGTGTGTGTGTGTGTGGATGAGGGGAGGAATTTAGATTCTCAGCAGTAAATGGTACACACTGCCTTACAGAGCTTTTGGTGAAGATGTAAAGACGTGTCCAAACTGCTGTATTACAATGGCTTGCTTTATGGAAATACAGGTACTAGAACCAGTAATTAAGTCCTTTGCATTTCATTTATGTGTGTATAAAATCTATAAAAGGTATTTTAGCAAATAATTAATGTACCATTGTTGTCCTTAATTAGCTTAAGCAGCATGTAGTGACAACCCATGTTTAGTTTGACTGACGCAATAATGGACCATAACATGTTTTCACTACTTTGGACAATTTATTATGTATAATAGCATGTATGGCAATACATTAAACTAGGTAGACTACAGAACCTGAAGAATTAGAATTCATACTTGGCATTTTGAATTATAATTGACTAATTATAATATAGATTAATTAACACCACACTATGCTTTACAATATATCCAAAGTCACTCAAACCTTATGTTTAAAACATTTGCCAGCAAATAGCAGTGTATCAAGGAGATATGCATATTCAACATATACATAAAAGACCATTTAATTAATTGTCTCTGTGTTTATATCACTTAAGGAACATTATTTTGCATCACCTGGGAGATCATTAGTTTTAGTCTTGATGTGCCAGTGCGTTGTATTCATTTATTTCAGTCCTTATGGTATTTTAGAGAGAAAATAATTATAGTTTACCTTCAGGATGAAATCATTTTGATATCAGACTGAAGTCTCACCATTTAACACTTGGCCTAAGTGTTATTCAGAGTCATCATCGCATAGATTCAAACGGCACAGAGAGAATTAAAATAATTACTGGGTTTGGGTAAATAGAGCAGTAATTTGTTTTCCTCAAGAATTGCATATTAAAATGTGCAGATGATTGGCCAAATGATGTCACTCAAGGGAGGAAGTGGAGGTAGGTCCTCAACAAAATAAATAAATACTTTAATCGATTATGAAATACCATCTTTATTTTATGCTTAGAATTGCTTCAGTGTGAAAGCAACATCTAAATGTTGGCAATTCTTAATGTAAGCAAACAAGTTCAGCTGATCTGGAGCCACAGAGGATGGTGTTATTTACAACGGCATTGGCTGCAGTGTATATTTTGTCTTTGGGTCCTCTTACAGTGCTATATACTATTTGATAATACACTTCTACACCTGCAAACATTTGCCATTGAAAATTGGACCCTACCTGTCTTGTTCATTGTAAAATACTGGTGTCAAACAACCTCAGTCAATTACTGTTAAAAAGCATTCTTCTGTTGTAGCGTGCTGGAAGTCCCTCTTTAATTCAAATAGCTAGTTTAGCTAGCAGCTACTTTAACCGTCTGCCTTCTTATTAGCCATCACTAATAGCATGATGTCACATGGGCAGTCACTGTTATCATTTTTTATAAATTGTTATTATTGAATTGGCTACATATAGTAAGCACTTTTTAAACACCTTTAAGCTCTTAATTGTTCTTGTGTCTAGTTTATACCTGTTTTTCTTGGCACAGAGAACTGTCCCTTTCAAACTAATAAATTGCAGCATTTCACTCAGTATTCAGCTTGACATTAAACATGGATGTGAATCCAGTAGGCAGTAAACTGTCAAAACACAGGCCTGGATTCAATGAACATCTTTAAAGTCCACTTGCAAATAGAAACACTTTGACAGGGTCACATTTATGAACCCAGTACTCGCCATAATGAGTTTGAGAAGAAAAACATGGATGTAAGTTTAACTGTCTGAGACCCAGTGTTGCAAAAATGCAACATGTTTTTTTCAGGCAACCTACAGACACCATTTTATTCCCCAAATATCAGTTTAGAACAAGATACCGCCTTTGGTCCTATGTTATAATTTAGCAACATATTTGGAGTGAAACATTTTCAGTTGTTACACAGAATGTCTAGAGCACACACATAGGCTCCCCAAGCAGATCCACTTTGTCTCTCATATTATTTGGATTTTCCACCACTTGAAGTTCAAGTAAATTGCCACCAATATGTTTCATTGCGATGCCAAGTACGTGGATATGCAGTTTGAGTAAAACAAAACAATGGCTGCGTCCCAATGCGAAGTCAGCTGCCTTAGAAGGCAGCATTTGAAGGCAGCATTTTCACTATTTTTGCTATTTTTCAAACCTTCGTAGACGTGCTACACCAAAGTCATCAAAAAGTAGATCTTTCTAAGAGGCCTTATTTTGGGTAAATTTGAAGGCAAGGTTTGAGGCAGCCTTCAGCTGGAAGGATATTACATTGGTCTTTGCGATTTCCTCAGACTTCTCACTAACAAAGTGGTGGAAATGTGAATATATAGTGAACTCAATAATTTGTTGTTATCATATCTTGTACATTTTAATTATTTAATACACTGGAATAATGTGTTTAATGTTTTTAAGCCTCCGTCAGTTTTCCCTGAACTCGCCAACAAACTTTGCTAGTAATCATGTTACGTTCCAATAGAACAACGTTGCTAGCGTTAACTTGGCTTACATACAGTGAACATACTGAAATAATGATAATGTGGTTAAAACCAAAAAAGTGAACTAGTGGCTAGTTATGTAGTTGGCTGAACATAAAACTAATTTTGTTTCCCTTAAATAGAGAATCAGGACATATGCGGCTACAATGACAGAATCCTTATTTATTTGGGTTGGGTTTGTCAGTTGGAAAGCCATCAGCTGTAATAGTACACACTGATCTCATGTGGTTGGTATGTGAATGCTCTGTGATGTCATTCTGCCTTCAAAGTGCATCCCAAATTCTTTGCCTTTTGAGGTTCCTTTACCATTAGGATGCTGCCTTCAGAGGGAGCTGACTTCTGAGGATGCAGACAGCGAGGCAACTGCCTATGTATTGGGAGACAGTCTATGTATGCCTCCCCTGCTGAAAAATCTAGCTACCAGCTTAAAAACTGAGCTGCCCAATCTGGTCATAAACTCGTATAGCTGGTCATAAGCCGATCTAACTGGGCATGAGCTGGCCAACCAACATGGCTAAGCTGGTTATAAGCTGGTCTAGCTGGGCATGAGCTGGTCAATCAACATGACCAAGCTGGTCATAGGCTGGCCTAACTGGACATGAGCTGGTCAACCAGCATAGTCAGATTTGTAAAAGTCTACTGCTAGAAGACTTTTCCCCAAGTAAATCTATGATGCCTTTTTAGTGTTCCTAAATCTTGTGTGTGCATGTGGGTGCTTTGTTTTTTTGTTTTTTTTGTGTATGTGTTTTTTTTTTATCCCTGTCTATGTGGCCAGTCACTAAAAAAGTCTAAATAACTAATAATGGCTAATCAGGTTGTAGCCAAGATTTCACGCAGAATATAAGTTAATAAATAAGTAGCCTAAGTAAATAAAATAAGAACATGGTGATTTGTGACCCCAATGACCGCATTGTAGCCGATTTATAGAACAAGATCACTCTGGTCAAGATGGAGACTGGATTTCACATCTGCTTTTTAAATGAACGATGTTCAATATCACAATAAAACACAATTTGTAAGTGAGAAGACATTTATTATGAATATATTTACATAGGCAAAACTTATAAGTGCTTATGTAGGTGTTTGCTTTACATTCATTTTTCCACACAAAATGGATAGTAAATATAATAAAAATGTATCATCTACTCATATGATCTGTCTGAGAGTGGTTAGTTCATGGATGTGTTCAGGAAGGTCGATCTTACATCATGCCAGGAAATTCAGAAAACAAACAATCCCCTGAGGAGAATGTGAACACTGAGGGGAAAACCAGATTGCACTCTTCATACGTCCCTTTCTACCATATTTCGGAATGTACAAATGCAGCTTTCATTGGCATATTATATGAGTAAGCACTTGCTCTTTATGGCAGTAGGAGGAACTGCTCAAATATATTCAAGGTCTTGAGAGGAAGACAGAAAAATGTGAGCTGGAGAAATATCTGATCTTCTATTTTGTAAGCGTGTCTCACTAAGGTGACTGAATTCTTTCAGTATTAAAAGAATATTTTCCGTGTCAGAAGTTGAAAAAGAAACTGTTTTTGATACTACTCCAACACTTTGGTCAAAGAGAAACTCCACAGTGTTATTTGACCTCTTAGGTCTAGCATATTCTGTTGAATGAATTATCTGACTGTTTAGGACAAATCTATTGTACACACCAAACATTATAATCAGCAGGTCAGAATAACTTGTCTGATAGCAGTTTCTCTGTCACTGAACTCTGTCTTTGAATATTATAGTTTTGCAGTCTTGCTGAGTTTACTGCATAATTGAATAATGGCTGTGGCAATTCTGCTGATAAAGGATGGAATAGTTTTAGATATCAAGAACTTACTGACAATTTGGTGAGGTACACCTTTAGCATTTTTCACAAGCTTAACTGGATTTCTATTACCATTCTCAAAAGACTGAATGTGCCCAAAGTGGCCCCAATTTTTAACACTGATGGTTAGGTGACCTAGCTGGTTAACACTGAATGTCATAGCCTTTTCTCCACATAGTATCTGAACATTGAACACAAATTCAAGAAGCATTACAGGCATTTGGCAGACGCTCTTATCCAGAGTGACGTACAACAAAGTGTATTACCATAACCAGGAACAAGTGTGTCGAAAACCCTAGAGAGAAGTACCGTTCCAAGTGCAGGGAACAACCGCATAGTTCAACTTGGACCCTGAAGGATAAACTGATTGATACCAACGCAAACGAGAACAGCAACAACACAGTCTACGCAAAAATACAAGCAGTAGATAAGATGAATGCATTAACTAAGTCACCTACGAAACAGCTACCTAGTTACAACCCTAAGCTTACAGTTAATTTAGAGATTACAGGGAGGTAGGGAGGGATGGGGAGAGGTGCAGCCTGAAGAGGTGAGTCTTCAGTTGTCGCTTGAAGTGGGTCAGTGTCTCAGCTGTTCTGACCTCTACAGGGAGGTCATTCCACCATCGTGGGGCCAGGACAGACAGGAGATGTGTTCGGGAAGCGCAGGTGCGAAGAGGGGGAGGTGCCAGGCGTCCTGAGGTAGCGGAACAGAGGGGTCTGGCTGGCATGTAGGGTTTGAAGATCTTGTGGAGGTATGCTGAGGCTGATCCCTTGACTGCCTGGTATGCTAGGACCAATGTTTTAGATTTGATGCGAGCCATAACAGGCAGCCAGTGGAGGGTAGTGAGCAGGGGAGTGACAGGGGAGGTTGAAGACCAGACGAGCTGCAGCATTCTGAATGAGTTGCAGGGGTCTGATGGCAGATGCTGGTAGTCCAGCCAGGAGAGAGTTGCAGTAGTCCAGGCGGGATAGTACCATTGCTTGGACCAGGAGCTGGGTAGAGTAGGTGGTGAGAAAGGGGTGGATTCTTTCTAAGAATGCCTTGTGTAAGCAACATAGCCATACACAAGGCATTCTTAGAAATGCAGTCAACAAGAAGAATGTGCATGCCTTTTATAAGCAAACCAAAATGGAAAAGATGTTTTGCAAAAAGATTACCTTTGAGACATGCAATGGCATAGAAAAGCAGCCATGACCTCCATTCCACAGACTTACTGTGTAATGTTGTGTCGTTCGCGAATGATTCGTTCAAAGTGTACTGAATCACTTCATGAAACGATTCGTTTGCGAATGTGAACTGGTCGTTCACTGACTGACTATCATTCACAGACTCAGTGAACGAATTAGTTCAGTGATTTGTTCACTGAACGTACTATGCCCGAATCGTTCGCGAACGACACAACAGTACACTTGCCTGAATCGTTCGTGAATGACACAACAGTACACTTGCCCGAATCGTTTGCGAACAACACAATAGTACACTTGCCCGAATCATTCGCGAACGACACAACACTACTTTGTTTGTTCCTCTTGCTGTAGCGAATGCAAGGGGCGAGGACTCTCTGGGGAGGAGAGTGGGTACGGTATGAAATAATGGATAATAAACTGATAATAATCGAACATCACTGTCAAGTGTGCTGTTTACTTTCAATGAAATCACAAGACATTTTTTTAAACATGTCTCAAAGTAGGCTAGCCAAGGCTATTTTATCAACCACATTTTATGAGAAAATGTGATCTACTTAGCCAACGTATATCAGCACTTTCTATTTCAAGCAGCCGTTAGAACAAGTTATGGTAAAGAAATCCGCATCTAGGGCTAAAACAACCCATTTTGGGAAATGTAGTGAAATGAAATGCCTACATGAAACACATTCTTTCAAACAAAATTATGTGGAATTAAATTGAGACGAAAACATTTTATGAAAAATAGGGAAATAATGTGTTGTGGCTCTTTGGCTATTAAATATTCTGTAGGAAAATGCTCTGTCTATAAATGCTCCCCCCCCGGTTGACAAGATCCAACAGCACCCCCCCCCCCCCCTTAAGGTCGACAAGATCCAACGCCCCCCCCCACTGTTGACCGACACCAACCCTACTGACGCAACTCTTTTTAGTGAACTGATTCTACTGATTCAGTACACTGAAAAGAACTGTTATGCCCATCACTAGTGCTTTCTCTCACGAAAGCATCAGGACTATAGACTGTGGAAAAGTATGGATAGAGTCACTGTGATGTCACCCATTGACTCCTTAAGGCCTTGGTGAAAAGCGTTTTGAAGCCTGGGAAGTGTAGTTTGTGGGCGCTGCCATGTTGTACAAATTCGAGTCAGAGACTGCGCAGTAGGGACATGTACGGTCAACAAGTCCGGTCGTCCATTAAGTGCGTGAGATACAGTGACCTAGTAGTGTTGCAAACCTGATTTGTCCACAAAATATTACCGTTTTGTCCAAATAGCACAATAACTTAATGAATCCGCATGTGGGGAGAAATTAAATGAAGAAAAAAACATCTGTTGCAACTATTTCTAGTCTAGACAGTCTGTTTTATTTTTGAGATGCAGGCATTAATGATCTTTTCATCCAGAGGTGACTCAATTTGAAACTCTTCCTTCAGATCCTTCAGACCACAATTTAGAGAGCTGTTTGGGGACACCGATTAGAACACCGAGTTTGTACTGGAGCATGTAATCCAGTACAAACCCTTGGGCAAAGAAGGGTAAAACGGTGTTACTCCCTTACATCTCTGACACTTCCACTGGGTTCTGCCGTCTCCATCTCTTTGAACTTTTCTACTGCCGCCCTGTCTGCGTATTGCTATGGGCTCACTGGGTATCTCATTGATCCAGCGATGTATGCACCAGGATGGTAGCAAAATCCACTTCCATAGTATCCATTGAGGTGCATAATGTTTTGAATTATTGGCCGAGTCACAGCATCCAAAAAAACAGCACAGTCCAACAAGTTTTGTTTTGATTAGTGCAGGACCTTTTCTCCACAAGACCATATCTGTTATTAGTTTTCTGGTTGACTTAACAAAACACAGCTTGCAAAAAATGTCCATTCTTGGTTCACCTTTGCCACACCAAAACCCTAAAAGCATGTGATTTTTTCCATCATTGGCAGGAATTCCACTAATAGCAAGCTGAATTGGCCATATGGAGGATGAAGATGACTTGAATAACAAACTGCCATCAGAATTAAAGACATATGACAGGTAATATTTAGAGTTTAAAATTCGCCCTGGTCTTGCTCATTGTTTATACATTTCCCCATCATAAATATGATAAATGGCGTCAACTTCTGCCGCCCTTGAACATCTATGATTGAGAGAACCTCTAACTTTTTCATTTTCAAGAAGAGATTGAAGTCGTATCAATTGGTAAAGTTACAAAATAGTTATTAGCTTTTAAATCATTCATATTGACTGCTGTGTTGCAAACTGGGCATGTATGCTGCTGCAAAGGACTCCAATCTGGGCTGGTGAAGTGCTGTACTGTGCCGCTACCAAGTGTTCAAAACCTTGTTGAACATGCTTTGTAGCAGACAACACTGTCCTACAAAATATGTAATTTATCATCTTAAACAAGTCTGTGAAAGCTACAGTAGTTAAGTTGTGTTTCAGTATAAAAGTAATCAGAAGTAAAAGCACCGTCGCCTTGGTCATAGTAAGAAATCCACATTGTAAGGTATGAACATTGTCATCAGGCTTTGAATTTGCACTATTTCTCATCTCTGTGTTTCAATGTCCTAGAGGTCATCAGATATATCTGATATAGTGGAATGATTAGCATCCTCATTGGATGAAGTATTGGAAGCCATGTCTGGAGGCGGAGCTTCACGCAGTTGATTATCCAGCTCTGAGGGTGGTCCTTCTTCCTCGTGGTTATCCACCTCATTGTTTAGACCAGGGTCCTGCGCTACACTGAGTATTGCATTGTTGTAATTCTGTCTGTAATATGTGGTCCTTGCTATAGGGGACATCAAATCAGGCTCTTTGAGGTCATTATGACCATGTTGCAAAAATGCGACATTGTTGTGAACAATAGTGTCACACATGCAGACTCATGCATGCTTACATGCAAGCAAGGCAGCATAGACAATTCAGCATCAGGTCAAACGCTGGCCATGAGACAATTATGAGGACATTGCGAACATTGCAGTATTGGCTATACAAACAAATGTGATAGATACAAATGTGATGTCTGCCTCTGCTATACAGATTTAAAAAACTGCTTCCTTCTGTATCACACAGAAAAGGCAGACATGGAGTCATATGAAGAAAAGCGATATGATTATTTGAGGAGTTAAGGAGTAAAATAAGAATGAAAGTTCAACATGTATTTCTTTCGTTATCCTCACAATTAAACTATAAAGTTTTAGTTTTAAAACTGCCACAACTGTGCCTTTGAATATTCTTACTGGGAAGCATTTCTGCTACCTCTTAACCCCAATGTTGCATTTTTACAACATTTGTTTACAACAAAATTTGGCCCAAAACATTAAAATGCTAATTTTTCAACATATTAATCATCAGAGGCCTCCTATAGCAGTGTTTTAAGAGTAAAACTTTTTTTTTTTCAATTGCATCTATGTCTGGGTCTCACAGTATTAATCACGTGTCAAATTTAGGGAAAAATTTGGACAGGATCCAAGTCATAGACGTGTCTATGTTCCTTCCTCGGGTATACAACTGAACACCGAATGTTTGGGTTCATGAGGTATAAACAAATCCATATCAGATTAAAGTTTTAACTGTGGGTGGTCATGTTTTTCTAAGAAAATACAATCAGCTGTGTGCCCTCCAGTTGTTTCTATCAATGATGGAAATCAGCCTAACTGCAGTGTTCATCTCTCTCTGGGAAATAATACTCTCTCAGCAATGAGTGTATATGTGGCTCAGTATTTTATGATAAAGAATCCCCAGAATTTCTCTATTGAGTTTTAGTCAGATGCGCTTGTTGGCCAGTCAATCTCACACACACACACACACACACACACACACACAGACACACACACATCTTACAGATGGTGATGTCACACACCCCACCCCCACCCTAGTTTCAATAGAAGTGTGATTTCTTTCCTTTGTGATCAGTGAAGTTGTTCTTTAGCTCAGTGTGGTAATTGTACTGCTTGCCTTGCCCGGGCCCGTCTCATAAGGCCCTGTCATTGCATAGTGTCCAAGAGAGGATGGCAACAGTGCCACACCGTTCCACAATTTGTGCTCCTCCCCCCTCCACAATTGCAATCGCAATCTCCCCTCAGGGTCTGCGATCATAATCTCCCACAAATTCTTCCGGAAAAGAATGGCAGACCCCAAATAAAAAAATTTATAGAGCGGCCAGAAGCATGGGGCTAGCATTTCTTAGCAAGATGCTCCGCACGTTGACATCTTTCTGTGTAACAATAATACTTCCCAATGTCAGTGTAGAATTTGCCTTTAAAATAAACCAAGTCCCCCTTGTTTTACGGACAGAACTCAACTTGGAAAATGCACTAACACTGGACATTTAGCATTGTGCTAATTGTCTGGTAGGCTATGGTGCCACAATCCTGGAGCTGCCTTAATACAGTAATGGGATTTGACTTTGACTGTGGCAGTTTGGTATGAAGGAATATGCCTTGTCATAAGATGCCAGTCTTGTTCAGGTGCTGCCATATATAGTGACAGCATAATTTTCCAGCCATACTTGGTCATAAGGCTGTGTGTCAATGTATTGCCAATACAGGCATGATATTGTCATCAGTGCCAGTCTGGCAGTTCTGGACATTGATATTTCTGCCCACAGCAATACTTCCATCAGCTTCTTATTTGCCATCTTGAATATAAATGTGGGAAAGGTTATACTCATACCATAGATACACTATATTATGGGGTACAAAAGCATACAAAATGTGAGCAATTATTAGGAAATTATGAGAATGGAATTATTTTCACTATTTCCTTGTGAATACTGTGAATAAATGTTTTTCATTATTAATGCCTTCAGGATATTACAGTATACTCAAACGTATAATGTAACCGACTGCTGTGCTTCTCTCTCCCAAAGGAACATGTGCACATATACATAGTCCTCGGATTCTGGAGACACCAGCTGCCGCAAATATGGACCTTGGTGCCTTACCATATGTCCAGTATGATGGTTTCCAAATACAGAGCACAACATGCGCTGTGCTCGTATAAAGTAAATGCTGGCCCATGGATGTCCCAGCTATCTCCAACATGCTGTAATGCATAAAGTTAGCCCTTTACAAAATGATTCTTTACAAATCGGTGCACATTATGATTCTCAAAGTTGCCATTTTAAACTGTGATAGAACATTTATTCTCCAGAAATCCTCCAACCTCAGCCAATCTTATATCCAATTGTACACCACACTACTGTGCTGTGCTGTCTTTAGCAGAATTTCAAGGATTTACTGCACATGGGGAGAATAAATTATGTCCATCCCTTATTCAAATGAAAATAATGCAACACACAGATATGGAATATTTTTATATAACATATAGTATACTATATTGCTATAGTAAATACAAATATTTTAAGCATTTATAAATGTGCAGATTTTGACTCGGAAGTATGAAAAATATACACACTCACCGGCCACTTTATTAGGTACACCTTGCTAGTACCGGGTTGGTCTTCTGCTGCTGTAGCCCATCTGCTGGTTATGGTTATACACTTTGTTGTACGTCCCTCTGGATAAGAGCATCTGCCAAATGCCTGTAATGTAATGTAATGTAATGCTTCAAGGTTCGACATGTTTTGCATTCAGAAATGCTCTTCTACATACCTCGGTTGTAACGAGTGGTTATTTGAGTTACTGTTGCCTTTCTGTCAGCTCGAACCAGTCTGGCCATTCTCCTCTGACCTCTGCCATCAACAAGGCATTTTCGCCCAGAGAACTGCCGCTCACTGGATATTTTCTTTTTCTCGGACCATTCTCGGTAAACCCTAGAGATGGTTGTGTGTGAAAATCCCAGTAGATCAGCAGTTTCTGAAATACTAAAACCAGCCCATATGGCACCAACAACCATGCCACATTCAAAGTCACTTAAATCACCTTTCTTCCCCATTCTGATGCTTGGTTTGAACTTCAGCAGATCGTCTTGACCATGTCTACATGCCTAAATGCATTGAGTTGCTGCCACGTGATTGGCTGATTAGATATTTGCATTAATGAGTAGTTGAACAGGTGTACCTTATAGAGTGGCCGGTGAGTGTATATATACACACAGTCCAGGCCAAAAGTATTAAACCGCCTGTGTTTTTTATTTTTTTATTTAAAAAAAGAGAGAACAATTCAGTAAATAAATTAAACAAATAAATTAAAAAAACAATTTCTACCTACCGTCAACCATCCCATCCTCCTGTCCTCCCTGGCAGCTATGGGGATCTGTGGCACAGCACTAGACTGGATTGAGTCCTACCTCTCCGGTCGCTCCTTCCAAGTCGCCTGGGCTGGTGCAGTATCAGCACCTCGCCCCCTTGCCACAGGAGTTCCCCAGGGCTCTGTCCTTGGTCCCCTCCTATTCTCCCTGTACACCCAATCTCTTGGTCCTGTAATCTCTGCCCATGGGTTGTCCTATCATTGTTATGCCGATGACACCCAACTCTTTCTCTCCTGCATTTTCGCACAGGTGGACCATGGTTGGAGCCGCAATGTCAAGGTCAAGAGGCGCCACCTCCCACCCCAGTGACCAAAGACTGTAGCCCCTACTGTAGCTTAAGCCGCGTTTCCACCAAAATTACCCGGAACTTTCAGTCCCAGGAACTACTTTACCAGGAACTAAAAGGTTCCTTCAGCCAATGGTTGTCTGCGTTTCCACCGGGGTCTAAAGTCCCGCGAAGATTAGGCAAATTAGCCCACTGACGTATGAAAAAGCGACGTTGTCGTCGGTCCATCTGTCATATGATTTCTTCTGTAACCCCATACTACCACCGAAGTAGCCTACATTATTTTCTAATAACCGGGACAGCCCGGAGGGGTTTATTCCACTTATATACAACGGGTTACCAACAATGACTATATATGGTTACTTTTGTATTTATTGATTTTTATCGATTTAATCACATGGAATTTAAATATTCTTCTGCAGCCGTTTGGGCATATTTTACCGTTGTCAAGCAAAACTGTCGTTGGTAGTTGAACTTGGACCGTTATGCAACAAATGGGATATAACAGACCAATAGTGAGATTGTAACTGTTTTATATATCCTCTCAAACACATTCATTATGTTTTTATGCGAACATTCGCTTTCATGTCTTGACATCCGAAGCGACAGAATGCATTCACATTTCCAATATAACTGGCAACAACAGCAGAAAACATGCACATGTTGTAAACAATTTGCTGTTTGATTACTTTCTCATCGTTAATTCCGTATAGGCTAATCGCAAAATGACAAGAATAGAACGAAAACTCGGACTTGCGTGAAAATTTAAATTAGCAGTGGTACAGCCACCGTTTGCTTTCCTTCGAAGTTACTGCTAGCCGAGCAGCGAAGTGTGCCCTCCAGATGCGAACCATGCACCATAAATTAGTCCATAGTCTTCCTGGTCTTTTCATGGATTTGAAGAATGGCAGTAAAATTGAGTAAAATTACGGCAGTCTGAAAAAGCTAAAGGGACGATTACTAGAATTAATCTGTTATTTTACCCTGACAAAAAGTGCGGAAGGTGATTTCCAGTTTGCTTTTACTGTATCACCAATGTTAATTACGCAGAACTACCGCATACCTCACATAACTGTATCAAACGTTTTGAGTCAATTACAACGGGCTAACAAAGAAAATCCGGAAGAAAATATTCAGCAACCGAATTAATCCGTTTGAATGTTTTGGTAGCCTACGTAATATGCTGTCCCAGCACGAATGCTTAGCATTTTATAAAACGAATACTAAAGCAAGAAAAGAACAGAAGAGCACACGTTAGCACACATTCCAAGACGTTGGCAGGCTATAACCAAAACTAGGCTACTGCGCCGCATAACATACAAGTTTGATTTGAAGTTATTATGAAAATAAATTGGTTTGTGGCTGCATATTTTCAAACATGGCGGTTAATGGCGGAAAATAAATACAAAAAAATGCTGCGAGTAGGCTACTCGACCAATCAGAAATGTTCAGCGCTGCAAGCTCCACCCAAAAGGTTCCTGTACCTTCGGAAAGTACTACCCCCCGAGCAGGAACTTTTTGGGGGGTAAAATAAAGCCCCAGGAACTAAATTTAGACCCTAGTTCCTGCGGTGGAAACGCACTGAGTTCCTCAAAAGGTTCCTAGTTCCGGGGTAAAGTTCCTGCGGTGGAAACGCGGCTTTAGTCCTCCGCAGTAATCAGGAAGTGACGCAAACTGAACCTCATTGGTCCACAACAAATATTATAACAGTGCTCAAATGACACAATAAATTATGAAATTGACCCATGGACAGTCATAAGACAAATAAAATACACATATTGTGACTATTTGTTCTTGTGGGAAAAAATTACTGACTTTGTATTTTTACCGCATTTGTACCGTAGACTTAAGCCGCGTTTCCACCAAAATTACCCGGAACTTTCAGTCCCAGGAACTACTTTACCAGGAACTAAAAGGTTCCTTCAGCCAATGGTTGTCTGCGTTTCCACCGGGGTCTAAAGTACCGCGAAGATTAGGCAAATTAGCCCACTGACGTTGTCGTCGGTCCATCTGTCATATGATTTCTTCTGTAACCCCATACTACCACCGAAGTAGCCTACATTATTTTCTAATAACCGGGACAGCCCGGAGGGGTTTATTCCACTTATATACAACGGGTTACCAACAATGACTATATATGGTTACTTTTGTATTTATTGATTTTTATCGATTTAATCACATGGAATTTAAATATTCTTCTGCAGCCGTTTGGGCATATTTTACCGTTGTCAAGCAAAACTGTCGTTGGTAGTTGAACTTGGACCGTTATGCAACAAATGGGATATAACAGACCAATAGTGAGATTGTAACTGTTTTATATATCCTCTCAAACACATTCATTATGTTTTTATGCGAACATTCGCTTTCATGTCTTGACATCCGAAGCGACAGAATGCATTCACATTTCCAATATAACTGGCAACAACAGCAGAAAACATGCACATGTTGTAAACAATTTGCTGTTTGATTACTTTCTCATCGTTAATTCCGTATAGGCTAATCGCAAAATGACAAGAATAGAACGAAAACTCGGACTTGCGTGAAAATTTAAATTAGCAGTGGTACAGCCACCGTTTGCTTTCCTTCGAAGTTACTGCTAGCCGAGCAGCGAAGTGTGCCCTCCAGATGCGAACCATGCACCATAAATTAGTCCATAGTCTTCCTGGTCTTTTCATGGATTTGAAGAATGGCAGTAAAATTGAGTAAAATTACGGCAGTCTGAAAAAGCTAAAGGGACGATTACTAGAATTAATCTGTTATTTTACCCTGACAAAAAGTGCGGAAGGTGATTTCCAGTTTGCTTTTACTGTATCACCAATGTTAATTACGCAGAACTACCGCATACCTCACATAACTGTATCAAACGTTTTGAGTCAATTACAACGGGCTAACAAAGAAAATCCGGAAGAAAATATTCAGCAACCGAATTAATCCGTTTGAATGTTTTGGTAGCCTACGTAATATGCTGTCCCAGCACGAATGCTTAGCATTTTATAAAACGAATACTAAAGCAAGAAAAGAACAGAAGAGCACACGTTAGCACACATTCCAAGACGTTGGCAGGCTATAACCAAAACTAGGCTACTGCGCCGCATAACATACAAGTTTGATTTGAAGTTATTATGAAATAAATTGGTTTGTGGCTGCATATTTTCAAACATGGCGGTTAATGGCGGAAAATAAATACAAAAAAATGCTGCGAGTAGGCTACTCGACCAATCAGAAATGTTCAGCGCTGCAAGCTCCACCCAAAAGGTTCCTGTACCTTCGGAAAGTACTACCCCCCGAGCAGGAACTTTTTGGGGGGTAAAATAAAGCCCCAGGAACTAAATTTAGACCCTAGTTCCTGCGGTGGAAACGCACTGAGTTCCTCAAAAGGTTCCTAGTTCCGGGGTAAAGTTCCTGCGGTGGAAACGCGGCTTTAGTCCTCCGCAGTAATCAGGAAGTGACGCAAACTGAACCTCATTGGTCCACAACAAATATTATAACAGTGCTCAAATGACACAATAAATTATGAAATTGACCCATGGACAGTCATAAGACAAATAAAATACACATATTGTGACTATTTGTTCTTGTGGGAAAAAATTACTGACTTTGTATTTTTACCGCATTTGTACCGTAGACTTAAGCCGCGTTTCCACCAAAATTACCCGGAACTTTCAGTCCCAGGAACTACTTTACCAGGAACTAAAAGGTTCCTTCAGCCAATGGTTGTCTGCGTTTCCACCGGGGTCTAAAGTACCGCGAAGATTAGGCAAATTAGCCCACTGACGTTGTCGTCGGTCCATCTGTCATATGATTTCTTCTGTAACCCCATACTACCACCGAAGTAGCCTACATTATTTTCTAATAACCGGGACAGCCCGGAGGGGTTTATTCCACTTATATACAACGGGTTACCAACAATGACTATATATGGTTACTTTTGTATTTATTGATTTTTATCGATTTAATCACATGGAATTTAAATATTCTTCTGCAGCCGTTTGGGCATATTTTACCGTTGTCAAGCAAAACTGTCGTTGGTAGTTGAACTTGGACCGTTATGCAACAAATGGGATATAACAGACCAATAGTGAGATTGTAACTGTTTTATATATCCTCTCAAACACATTCATTATGTTTTTATGCGAACATTCGCTTTCATGTCTTGACATCCGAAGCGACAGAATGCATTCACATTTCCAATATAACTGGCAACAACAGCAGAAAACATGCACATGTTGTAAACAATTTGCTGTTTGATTACTTTCTCATCGTTAATTCCGTATAGGCTAATCGCAAAATGACAAGAATAGAACGAAAACTCGGACTTGCGTGAAAATTTAAATTAGCAGTGGTACAGCCACCGTTTGCTTTCCTTCGAAGTTACTGCTAGCCGAGCAGCGAAGTGTGCCCTCCAGATGCGAACCATGCACCATAAATTAGTCCATAGTCTTCCTGGTCTTTTCATGGATTTGAAGAATGGCAGTAAAATTGAGTAAAATTACGGCAGTCTGAAAAAGCTAAAGGGACGATTACTAGAATTAATCTGTTATTTTACCCTGACAAAAAGTGCGGAAGGTGATTTCCAGTTTGCTTTTACTGTATCACCAATGTTAATTACGCAGAACTACCGCATACCTCACATAACTGTATCAAACGTTTTGAGTCAATTACAACGGGCTAACAAAGAAAATCCGGAAGAAAATATTCAGCAACCGAATTAATCCGTTTGAATGTTTTGGTAGCCTACGTAATATGCTGTCCCAGCACGAATGCTTAGCATTTTATAAAACGAATACTAAAGCAAGAAAAGAACAGAAGAGCACACGTTATAATTCCAAGACGTTGACAGGCTATAACCAAAAGTAGGCTACTGCGCCGCATAACATACAAGTTTGATTTGAAGTTATTATGAAAATAAATTGGTTTGCCGCTGCATATTTTCAAACATGGCGGGTAATGGCGGAAAATAAATACAACACAAATGCTACGAGTACTCGACCAATCAGAAATGTTCAGCGCTGCAAGCTCCACCCAAAAGGTTCCTGTACTTTCGGAAAGTACTACCCCCCGAGCAGGAACGTTTTGGGGGGTAAAACAAAGCCCCCAGAACTTAAATTTAAATTTAGACCCTAGTTCCTGCGGTGGAAACGCACTGAGTTCCTCAAAAGGTTCCTAGTTCCGGGGTATAGTTCCTGCGGTGGAAACGCGGCTTTATATGGAAACCAGATTAGAAAACACCTATACTGGAGCCAACCGCAGTGGTGCTAGTGAGCAACCAGGAACAACAAGACCAGGAAATGAGCTTCAAAAATGAAGTCTGGTTTTGGCCGTTTGGGGGGGACAAGCTGCTGCCTCCTGGGGAATGGGGCTGGGGGTGAGGAGGGGAGGAGACGTGTGAATGGGGGCACTGGTGCTGGGGGAGGGGGGAGGAGAGGTGTTAATGGGGGCACTGGTGCTGGTGAGTGGGGACCGAGGCTGCCCTGCTGAGCTCATGGGGGTTGGGTGGTCAAACCTGTTGAAAAACAGGCTCAGCTCATTTGTACAATCCAGGGTCCCCTCAACAGCAGTGCTTGACTGTTTGTAGCCAGTTATCTTTCTAAATCCCCCCACACAGTTCCTTCTTCACCTCCTTCTGAACAGCCTTGGCCCCCTCAGTGTCCCCTGCCATGAAAGCCCTCTTCTTCCTGTTCAACAGGGCTTTAATGCCCCCATTTATCCAGGGTTTATTGTTGGGAAAGCAGCATACCTTTTTGGTGGGTACAATGGGTATATATATATATATATATATATTTTTTTTTAATTTATTTATTTATTTATTTATTTTTATTATTATTATCAATGCTCAATTTCAAATAATTGTACTTAATGCTGACGATCTTGCATTGAGAGGTATGGTGTTGCATGCTTTGATATTTTGCAGGGGCAGCCTGACCAAATGGAATGGAGATGTTTTTAATATTACATTACATTACATTACAGGCATTTGGTAGACGCTCTTATCCAGAGCGACGTACAACAAAGTGTATAACCATAACCAGGAACAAGTATGACGAAACCCCTAGAGAGAAGTACCGGTCCAAGTACAATATTCATTGTAAATCATGTGCATGTCCTCATAAGTTGTCAAGTGGGACTCAAATGCAAGTATAACTTAGTGAGAGCAAAAAAATACATTTTTAAAATTATATAATAGCAATACATTGAAATTCAATGCATTGAGTAAAAGTTGCACCTGTATTTTCATATTCATAAGTCAAATTTAAGGGCAAATATGAACATAATCCAGTCCATAGTCATGTAGTAGCCATGCAGTAGCTCCCCAGCCTGCCCTTATGCTGAACACCTTTATAAAATAAATGACTTGGAAACCCATTTTTTAAATTTATATATTCTTTGAAGGCCAGACTGAGCTTGAATGTGTTACAGCTGAAGATGCTATTTCAGAGCCAGATGTGCGCTCCGGAGTGTAATTTCAAAAGCAGGGATAGCCAATTGATATGGCTGAGGCTGCAGCTGCTGGAGTATCTTAAAATTGACAACAGATAGTCGTAGCGCAGTGTTCAATAATAAATATAAAGCGTTATAAATGAAAACCTATAAACTTGCAGGGTCAGCTACTGTAGTCACTCACATTGCACCCTGGCTGTTGGGATGACTTATCTTTCATGCATGATTTAAAGATCTCCTCTCTCATCCATTACCTATTCCCTGTGTGCCACTGTCTATATCACAGAACCTGGCCCTCAGCTCCTTCTGATTGAATTAGCGGATGTATAATGGAAATCTTTTTTCAGAACAAAGGTAAATTAATAAATAGCACAAGGGCAAGCTATTGAACATGGTGTACAGCGACACTGTAATTGAGTCAGGACCACTGTTGTCAAAGTTAGAATCTTTATTAGCAATCTTAAATGGCAATACAGTTTTGATTGGTGGTATGGCTCTGTTCTGGAAGCCTTCCCAGCCATCCATGCAAAGATTAGGAAGGAAGGGCAGCAGCAAACACACAAAACAACCATACGCCAACACACGGCTTGAACGGTGGTATCCGGCTGACATGACTGTGTAACAAACTTTTGGCTAACTGGGAGAAGCCATTCGTCCAGTCAGCTTGATTCCATTCTCCTATTACATAGATCAGTGGCTATGTGCACCAACAAGCATGTTGGACTTTCCCCTGGAAGGCTTGAGTTAAGATTATAATAAATCAGGGGAAAATACTATGTGTAATGATGAAGCTAGGCTATGTGTGCGACCTTTGGCTTAGCTGCCTCCAAGGCCGTTTTAACTAGTGAAATTAACATTTAGTATGTGTACGTACAAGCATGCTGGTATTTCCCCCGAGAGCCAAGATTAAACCAATTTGAGGGAAATTTTCTACTCCTGTATCAATTAAATGAATCCTCACTCACTGCCAGCAAAAACCAGCACCGCCATGCTTCCAGACCACTGAGCTTTTTGAATTTAAATAATTTTATCGACACCCAGACAGACATAATGTTTGTGAGATACAGATGACCAACTGCCCATGGCTTTCACTGAGGACTTTGGGGAAACTTTCTGCTGTGGTAGCCATGTCAATGCAGAAGGAATGGCATTGCCAAGCTCAGGAGAAAGACTGTGGTGTTGGCAAACGAGACAGAAGCAGACAGTAACCAGAATATTGTCATGGCATTCCCAGAGATGGAAAGGCTCATCAGGGCTTGCGTGGGGACGCCACCACAGATACCAGGTCATAGAGGAAAACTGTGTTAGATTGTGTAACAAAAATATAAATTCCATTTTGAATGTTTTCTGGCTTCCCCAGAGGATACAAGTGATAATGTAATTCAAGCAATGCTGCAGATTGAATATAGTGAAACAGGATTTGCAGCTCTTTAGGTTAAGCTTCTGAACCACGATTACTATAAAATCCCCCAAGATGAATGCAAGGTGCCGCATATGATATTTCAACATGGTTATAATAAAAGAATGAGATGCCATTCAGTTGGCACATGGCATCAACCAAACCACAAGTTGGTTCTGCAACCTGGGTCAGAAAATACGGTTTTGAAGATTTCTAGCAGTTTGTGGAGAAATTGAGCGAAGCCTAGATTTAAAGGAGCACTCTACAGGAATTACTTGCTTCACAAATTAAAAGACTCAACTTGTAAGGAAGCAAATGCATGCAAAATTCAAATGAAAATGTTGTATGTAAAATGCAATGAAAACCTACATTTGACTTTACAATTCAAGTTACAATTCTCCAATTGAATCCCAGATCTCTTGGCTATACTGTAAATGAAATTTTAAATTCAATATCAGTTGCTTTTGCCATCTCATTTACTAGCATTGACATTTCATTTAAAATGGTGATTACACACTTTATGATTAGCTTTATTCAAATAATACAACTTGGAAAATTACAATTTCCCAAACTACATGGATATGTATCATGTGGTTATGCAATAATGGTTTCAAAAACAGTGATTTAAATGTCATTTACCTAATGTATTGCACTCTAAGGCATTTGCAATGATTTTGAAAACAGTACCCTATGAAGATAGCAAAATTCAAATGTCATCCAAATGTAAGGGGGGGAAGAGTGCTTTGTGTCTTTGCCATTACATACATGCTACTACACAGGTTCCTTGGCAAAAATGGATTGCAAATGTAATCTGAGGCGATTGAATGAACCTTTTATGGCTCCCACCTGTCAGTCATCCCAACGAGGCGGATATGTGCAGCGCAATCAGAAATAACTCCTGCCTCTCCTGCCAACCGGAGATACTTTGATATAAAGTGAGATACGTACCCCGAGTCCCAAAACTACTGGTAATCACTCTCCCTCTGATTTGAGTCGCACTTAATTAAAAGCCACTGACATGAGCACCGCTCACAAGCGAGGGCAGGCATCCAGGTGATAAGGAGCAGAAAAATAACATGTGTGGGATGCACTTTTGGTCTGCTGTGGCATCCCTGATCCCGATTGGAATTTACAAAGAGTAAATTATCAATAATAAATCATCATTTAAAATTACATCTAACATTTGGGCACAGTGGGCTACTTTGAACCACCACATTTCCATTACAAATTATGATTGCCACAATTTTGGTTGGTATTATCCGAAAGTAGGCCTACACTGTCGATGGAATTTGCAATAGTTGAGACAACACTCGTTCGCAAACAATACTGCGACAATACTGCAATGACCATAATAACTGTCTTTAGAAAAGCCATGACATGGCAGTTAACTTATTAATGTGGTTAGTTCTTCCATTCTTTAGTGACTTTGATAATGGTATTAAGCAACGCAATGCCTACTGTGTCCGCAATTGCTTATTTAGCCAGCACTTTAATTTCATTACTGAGGGAGTGTTGGAAGGCCAAACAGCCATTCACTATGGAGAAAGATTAGTTTCACCACCGACAAATTTGTGCACCATGATCCACAAACAGGAGACACACCACACAGCTTATCTTTTTCTGTGTCATAAGCAGGAGCTGACACAAGAATGGTGGTGCTATGCCATACACTTAGAATGTGTGATTTGGAGACAGCCAGGCCAATAGTAACTTTTGGGAGCACATCCGACCCAGGAGGCATAGTTGTTGACTCAACATGCATGCTCAGTAGTCACATGCCTGATGCCTGTAGCCTACAAAGCACACAGCAATTATGTGGAGAAAATCAAAGCCCATCTTCTTTCTACACAGGTGATAAATGCCAAATGGCAATGTGCAGCAAGCATGCATGCAGGAGGAAGCAGGTTTAGACCACTGACTGTAGGTTTAGACTGCCAATGTGCAGTAAGCATGCATGCAGGAGGAAGCAGGTTTAGACCGCTGACTGTAGGTTTAGACTGGCAATGTGCAGTGAGCATGCATGCAGGAGGAAGTAGCAATATGAGTCAGGGGGAGGCCCTTTAAATAGGCCGCTGTTATGTGAATGTACTATGATAGGTGAACCTCACTAATCAGCCAAACCATCAACTGATTCCACCAGAGCTGGGCTTGACATCCTGGCCTGCCTGAACTATGTGATGCTCCATTTATTGGAAGCATTTACCCAGCTGAGTTCTTGTCTGCCAAAGAAGGCAATTATAATTGGCTACTGAACAATTATGTCCTTTAAATATAACGTTTTAAATGGACAAGTCCCTTGTGTTTGGGTTACGCTTGTTGAAGCTCTGTATCTGAACAGTAGGGTTTCAACAAACTGACCCTGCCTAATTTACTGGAGTCAATTTAAGTCTTGACCACGCATGCATTGCAGAGACATCTCTCCTGTGTACTTCGAATAGTAAAAGTGCAAGAGCAGTCTCATTGGCTTTTGAAATATGTTTTGATGAAACAGGCTTGTAGCTCAAACTTTGCAGGTGTGATTCTGCAGTGGGGCACAGCTGTTGTAATGCTTAACGGAATCACTTGAGAAGATATTATTCAGCTGAATAAATGGAAAATAAAAGTACAAGCTGCTATATGTAAGTTTCTGTTGTGTCTAATAAGCAAATAAACAATGTAATTATAAATAATGATGTTGCTGTTTGGTTGTCATCATTAGGAAAAACAAATTTGAATAATTTCAGTTCTGAATAGACAAGGCAGTACCATTTTTGACAAAGGATAAGCATTTTTGAATATTACAAGGAGTACTCTCAGTTTAATAGGGTAAAAAATTAACTTGTAAACAAAAAAATGTAAATATGTAAACATTTAAACTGAAAAATTGAGAGATTTTGCTTATTTGTAAATAATAAAATCAATTCATAAAATAAATTCAATGTATGTTTGCCATTTTCTAATGCATTTATGCATCTCTATAGTTGGGCCCCAGGAAGAACATGCTCACAGTATTTAACACAAAATCAAATCTACAGGTCATCATATCCTTCTGTTTGTTCATACTTCCAAGAAACTAAAAATGCTGCATGATTACAAAAGAAAGCAGAGTTGCGTGGGTTTTTTTTTATTATGTCACAAATTCAAACTAGAGTCACACTTGTGGGCATTAAATATGGCATTAAGCTTTATTTTAAAATGTTTTGGGAGTTAAATGTTCAAATGTGATCGTATCCTGCATCATTTATAAAGTAGGCTGAGATAATAGCTCTCTACAGTATCAATGGGGGAACGTTGTCAGGAATTCATGCATTCACACAGTGAAACAGTGCCTTTTTTGCAGATGAGCTACTCGGCAGCCTTGCAGCTTGGTGACAGTTACAATTTGGAGTTAAGTGAGGTTGCTAACAACCACGGACACCTATTGGTGTCTCTAAAGTACGAAAGCAGCAAGGTGAGAAAAAATGACTGAGAGGTGCAAAAAATACATTTTGCATCTGTAAGGCTTCTTGTAATTCTAGACACGGTGCTTTCACGATAATTAAAATTCTACAGTGCAATAGTTTTTTGAAACCACCCTTGTGGTCAAAAAATAATTTTTAAAAGGCCTATTCAACTTTCATGTCTGCGTGCTGTGATCCTGTCCATTGTCTGCAACATGGATTCCAAATTGATCCTCCTCCAATGAAGCTGGTTTGGCCAGGGTTAGTTCTACATTAATCTGCAGCAGCTGCTCAGTAAGACAGTCATTTCATGTTAAGGAACAACATGATGACATCATTCAATTGTAGTGATTCTGTATCTCTTTGTGGATGATGTTAACCTTCCCTGGCAGATGTAACACCTGTGGGGTGGATTAATGTAGTCTGGATAAACTTTGTACCGTAGCTGGGTGGAGTGAGTAGGCGGGGTTTACTCTGTTGCTCTACGCTGTCACAGCCGCTATCTGGCGTGATATTCCTCAGCCTAAAGGCAGTGTCCCACGCTATCTTTTTGCAGTGTCTTAACGTGTTCTCCTCACTGGGACTTTCACAGATGGCAGGTTGTGAGGATTAATAAAGTCTTTACGCTTGAAATGTTGCAGTTGTAAGATGTTTTTCTTATGTAAGGGAATCTTATATAAGAAAAACATCTTACGGGTGTAATATTAGTCATTTGCACAGCAATAATACAGTTGGTAGGACCTGAGCAATATGAAGCCTTTGGGAATGGGGGTGGTTCACAACCCTGAAAGGTTTTAAAGTGAGGTCACAATGGACAATGCAGCATAATAATAACCTGTCTGTGGCTGACAACCGTTATAAAAAAGGGCTACCTGCTACTTGTGCTCCCAAAAACGAAAACATTGCAAACTGAAAGTTGAAATGTCATAAAGAATGTACGGGTGTCGATTACGAAGTGAAAACTATCGACCAAGAAAAGAGCTAGACAGAAGGAGAGCGAAAACTGAACTCATGCAGACTGGGCTGTGAGTTCAAAGCAAGCAAGAGATGATTGTAGCCCTGTCAGAAAGGACTTGGAACATTGAGGTGATCTGCTGAAGAATAGGCGGCTGTATTTTCTACCCGGCTCAATTTGAAACTGCTTCTACCGCTGTCAGGTTATTAAAGCTTGCATCAGTGTGGTGATAAACATATGTTTTATTATACAAAATAGAAACAATTATTTATATATATGGATTATATATTTTTATTTATCTTTAATTATGCTGCTTCACTGGAAGCTTTCTCCAAACGCTCAGATGGACCCAAAATGCAGTTATAGAGGAAAAGGCCTTTCTTCATTTTTCAATGGAAAAGATAATTTGTTTCCATTTAAAGCTCCCTTTTTGCATCAGTGATAATAATGAAGATAATCAATATATTGTAGACTACGAAGCTTAAAAATGTGTAATTGCTTATGCTACTTCATACTCTGTTCTGTTCACTTTAGGTTTCACTCCATATTCAACCATCCCATAGCACATATTGAGTGACATGCCCATTAATTGAGCTTTGTTTTTTTTGTTGTTTTTTTGCTGTTGCTCTGGTTTGTTTAAGGGGATTGTTTTTTTGGAAGCTGAAAATTAAACTCATGAATAGATTTCTTCTTGCTTTGGGCATCTCATATATTCTCTCACTTTTGTCCCTTGTACATTTGGAGACGTAATGGAATTTAAATGTTAGTGGGGATATTGCAGTGCTGGGCAACACAATGCCCTTCACTCTGTCAGACCAGTAGGCTTTTTTACAAAAATTGATCAAAGCATAGAACATGAAATATCCCTGAATCAGGGATAAATGGGACCTGTCAAAACATGGGTTTTCACCGTATTAAGGTGCAGTATAATTATGTTTATCCCAATATTTGTATTGTGTCCTCTTTGTCAAAGTAAAGATTGACTGCTGTTGTCTCATGCTCCTATTGAAAGCATTTATGCGATGTCTGAATGTAATTCAAATGTGTTTTGGAATACAACATTCCGTCTAGACAGTTGACAGCTGAGGTGCAGCGTTTAAATCTCCCCATATATTAAATTTCACGTTGCATTTTCCCACACCCCTTTCCCAAACACTGGAGAGCGAAAGAAATCGAGATATCTATCTTCAGTCTCTTTGAACAATTCACAGTCTGCTAAATTAGAAAATTATCTGCGATGCTGACACTGATTAAACTGGCCTTGGAAGCTCAAAGGGATACAAAAACCTGCTTGTTCGGAACATTAAAGTTCCTTGAGAGTAAAAAAAAAACCCCAGATGAAGTGCCTCAGAGTAATTGGAGGTGTTCTGTTAAAATCTTCCTGTCCTTTGACTCTTGATTTTGTAATCTCTCTTTGTCCATACATAGCATTGTGTACAGACAACAATGGACCTGATCTTAACACGCTGATCTCCATTTGCATGTCATTATCACATTTGATGGTTACAGAAATTGTGACTCCGGTTTCATGTGTTACATGTGTTAAATAGCCAGGTGCAGGATTGGTTGGCTCTGTTTGTTTTTCACGCCATGGATAGCTGAATGAACAGGTTGCATCACTTTTTCCCTTTTAAGGCTACCATTTTAAACTGTTGTGATTGAATAATTGCTGTTTTTCTTCTGTCTTACTCTATTTATGTTGTGAAGCGATATGGGGCAATTGGTAGAAAGCAGACTGTAACAATGCACAATATATTGCATAGATGAGTATGTACACTATCCACTATCTGACTGGAAAATTAATTCTGGTGAATGTTCAATTTCAAATTTGAAGCTATTATAGATCACAGAAAATATTTTCATGTTTAGCCTACTTGTATTAACCCTTTCTGAAAATGGCCTACTCCCCCTATCATTATTATAGTCTTAAGAAAAAGCTCACAGTTAGAGTTCAAGTATAAGATCAAATTTAGCTCTGGGAATGGTCAGTTTCAGGCTGTAATAAAAGTGTCATGGCGATTCAAAGATTACTCCTCCCCCCACCACACTCACACACACACACACACACACACACACACGCACACAGCCACAGTTGTCAAGGTCGGCACCCAGTATCTGCGCTGATCCTCAGTTTTATGCCCCCTGATACCATCATTTCATTTCAGAATTCTGACACCTCATCCTGACCGTGGTGATTCACGTCAACAAGTGTCGCCCCTTCAAACTTTATCTCTTTCTCCTCGGTGTTTCAGATTCCTTTTCCCCTCTGATTCTACTCGTCTCTGCTGAACAGCTGCAAAGCTCCAGCCCGGTATTCTAATGCATGTAAGTGTGCTTTTATTTTTATTTGTAGTTTTTTTTCTTTGAATTTTTCATATACTGCCACATTCCAATTCTCTGTGGGCTGAATCCAGACCATTTTCCGCATAACTCACCATTGGAAGGGTGAGAGACTTAGGCGGAAAATGCACTGAAGCGCAAGTTTGGATTTGGCCCTGTCATACTAGAAATACATTGTCAGATGCAATAAATATATTTGGAATTGTAATACGAATGTGATTGTCTCTGGTACTGATGCACATACAGTAATTGTATATATCTTACATAGTATCCAAATTACAGGTAGTTTATTTTATAAGTGTGCTTGCTCAAAAAATTAACACAGTCCTTTTGTTGGCTGAACTTTGATATAGGAATTATCAGACCGTGTTTCAGGATCTATACACAACCAATAAGACTAAAGTATGTTTGAATTGATACCATATGTTTTGAGAATGAATTCACTATGAGTAATTAAGATATTGTCTAATTGCCTCTCCATGTTCTGATCCAGCTGTATGTCTAATAAGAGACTCACGTATGTTCCTGCCATCTAATTAGTCTGAAGTATGTTTGAATTGATATTACGTGTTTTGAGAGTGAATTTACTAAGGGTATCTAAGCTATTGTCATCAAATTCTAATTTCCTGTCCATGTTTTTGGTCCATCTGGTTGTCCAATGAGTGACTGACGTACGTTCTCGCCGTTCAAGAAACAAATGTCTATTCATATACTGTAGAGCTATTTGTTAAATTACTTGACAACACATTGACCATTTGTGAACATAATTGATTACATAAAATGTGGTTTTAATTATTGGATTTTTAGAACCTTAATTGGCAAAGATGACGCAATTATCTTCGTCATCATCTTTTTTGTTTCTTTAAAACTGTTGCTGATTCATCAACCTTTAGACACTGAAGACGGCTTAGGCCGAAACATCTCAGTCTATTTTCATGTTCACAAATAAAATCTAAACAAGTATGAAGACGTCTTAAGTTGCCAAGGGATTAATTTTTTGATCACTTTCGTTATATGTGAGTGCGCACTCCCGTTTCTCTTTATTCAAAAACTTCCCATTCCCTCTCCCAGAAATACCGAAATGTGTATGTGTGCTCCAGAACTCCTAAAACTGAACAAAGCTAAACTTTCAACCTGAGGGTTTCGTCTCAAATTAAAGGTGGGGTACCACAGTCTCCCTAAAAGTACTTTTCATCGATCTGATCACACCAGTAGGAACACTACTGCAGATCATTTAAATAAATCAAAAAATATCAAATGCATACTTTAATACCTGAATAGTGAATAAAAGAATAAAAAATATCGATGAAATGTATCCGCAAAAGAAGTGAACACCTTGGATGCCAGAGGAACGTCTGCATCAGGCTTGAGTTCAAGAGGGAGAATGAATGGCTGGTCTGAAGCGGTTCACCTCCAGTCTCAACTTTAACGCACAGGTGATCATCAGATTCCCAATCAAGCCTCCTTATTCATCGGTGTGTTTTCACTCTCTCCTCTTCTTTTAAAGCCGTGTAATTAATAGCTTTCTCCCAACAAAGTATAATTGCACCATGGTGGCTTTCCAAAACTGCCAGGAGGAGGAGGAAACATTCAATAATTTAATCATGTAATGCAGCTTTAAATGGTTGTGAAGTCAATGGTAATAATATGAATAGACCACTTTACAATATTATACCCTTTGATATGTATACCTTTCAGTGCTAGTTCCATCAACCAAAAAGGGGAAAACACGTCCAGGAACTGTAAGCTGAAGTAGTTTTTCCACTCCAGTTGGGGAGGAGGCATTTTTCATAGGTGTTCCGATCAGTGAAACTTTATCATGTGTTCAGTATTTTCTCTTTCACAACAACTCTCTCCTCTGGTTTTGGGATTTAGTTCCAATGCATCCTCTTGGGTGTTGATAGCACAGATTAATCTATATACTATGGACATCATTTCAGTTGAAATCCCATCTGTGTAGACACATTTCAGCGAGAAATAGCACATCTGTTATCAATTTAAAGAATCCTATGTCTTCGATATGGCTGAACCCTTATGTCACAACTGATTAAAAATATAGGCTGTACTTTTGCCCCTGTGCGTTTAAAAAAAGCCACATATGTTCAGTAGACCTAATGACCATAGAGTTTTGAGTGAGTTCATTTTCACAGTCTGACAAATAAATATATTTGTGAGAGATGTTATTCTCTGCAGAATGCAAATGTCACAATGTGCACATGCACATGCAAATACACACAACCCAAAGGCTGGTACAAATTGTGTCACCTGGCGCCTGTAACTCCAGGAGGCCCGTTTCTTCTGGGGGGGATGCATTAGCATGGGACACCGACAGCCAGCTGGCGCAGCGTGTGGGTGGGCAGCCCCCCTTGGGTGAAGCCCTTTCCCTACCACAGGGAAAGCATGGGACTCTGGGCTAAATGCATTACCATCTCTGGATTGGTAATTGTAAGCCTTTAGCACTGCCAGGTGCTTCTGGTCTTGGAGCCTGTGAGAGCTGTGCATTAGACATGTCAGCGCCCCATGCTTGGCCACCCTGTTTAGGATCCCCTCCTGGTGATATTGTGCCCAGTTTCACTGCCAATCGTGGCCTCCATGAAATGTGCTTTGCTAATACACCAGCACCAAAAGTCAGGCAGTCCTTCTGACCAATCGCGGTCTTGTGATCCAACTTCATTTGGGGGCAGTGATTCATGCCAACTCAGTCATTGGCCTTTATCATAATGCTGGCTAAAGCTAGCATGACGTAATCAGGTTCCAAGATGGCAAACTGTAACTTCTCTTTCCAGATACTGTGGAGCCGTGTCTGGGAAGCAAAGCCTCTAAAAATGTTTTTTAATGTTCCATTTTTTTTCTTGTTAATTAAAAAATGCATGAATGCAAACAGAATTTTATGTGGTTACTGCTGCCATTTTGACTTTGAAATATTTGCCAAAATGGCACCATCTATGGAACATTGTAAAATCCCCTTTCTTTAAGGGCGAGTCCAAGTAGACCTGTGTAAGCCAGGCTTCTCATTTAAATGTATTACAAAAATTGATTTTAATAGAAGCTAGTGGGTTGCTTTTTCAGCAGTCAGGCTACACATCTACTTGTACAGAGCTTGGCCTGTAGTTATGATAACTATCTGATGATCAGCAAATTGCTGTCCATGTTCAGACAGCTGATAGTCAACCAAACGTCCCTTTTGATAATAATATTTAAATCGCGTATCCCCCTGTATATGCATAGTTCATGCATAGTGGGTTGAGGCATCCCTAGCGTGCTGTTATTACAGCATTGCTGATTAGGAGTTTGACAAATTGGTGCCAGCTTTGCTTGCTACCTAGGGTAACTAAGTCATACCAACACATTTTATACCGTTGTCGGACAGAACTTTGACTAAACTGCCTAGTTTTCTCATTATTATGCTAGGTCATAAGATTTATTTTCCTTTTCAAAGATTCTGAAAATAAGGGTCATTTGTCCATTCCTTTTCAGTTCTTGCCTGACAACTTTCCTGTCCTGTTTCACCCCAGCCAACCCCCCGCCCCCGCCCCCCGCTCCCCCCACTACCACTACTACTGCCCTTGGCCTCCTCAGTGTCTCAGTTCACAACCCACTAGCCATCACTGCTGTAGAATCTGGTTGTGATCAGCTGCTGAGTTATGCAATGTTTCGAGTACATAGGGCACAAAATCACAAAAAATGACTTCTGTAAATGTGAAGGCTGTCACAAAACATCAACTGTATTGTAACATTTTACTACTGTCACTCCTTATCCATGTTTAAAGTTTCCATCAAGTCAAAAACAAAGGGACTTGTAAATTGGAGGATTTGAGGTAGGTAGCTAAAAATTGGTGTTTCTGTTCTGTGTAGGGGTGTGTGGCTGCTTGTGGTCAGACAGGGATTTTTAGGCGGTGTCCAAAACGTTGCATTCCGACATCAGTTTTGGCACGGTGTATTGAGACAGCTAGAGCATCCACCATCAGTGCTGCCTGTGTTCCATTTTATTTAGGCTGTTTATGCATACTGGGACCTAGGGTTTATTACTTTTGGCAGCACGCATAACCTAAACTAAATGTACCCAATGGGGCAAAAAAAAATTCATCCAGACGCCATCTTC
This sequence comes from Anguilla rostrata, assembly GCF_018555375.3. NCBI lineage: Eukaryota > Metazoa > Chordata > Actinopteri > Anguilliformes > Anguillidae > Anguilla > Anguilla rostrata. The sequence goes on from NC_057933.1 coordinate 48,276,547, forward strand.
TGTCTCTGCCTGTTCATTCATGTTTGGACTAAGTCTGAACAGTATACAAAATAACAGCATGATACTGTTCATAAATGCTTATTATAGGTTGGTCTCATTGCATACATTTGGATTCTATAATATGACTGGCTTGCTGTCATAATGATTGACGTATCAGATACTGAAATATGACTGGCCAACTGTCATACTGAATGAATTATCTCATATTGAAATATGATTGGCCTACTGTCCTACAGAAGAATTATCAGATACTGAAGTATGACTGGGTGATTTACTGTTATGCTGACTGAGGTACACAGTAAAATGTCCTGTCGGACATTGGACATGTTAATGTGTAAGGGCACATGCAATCTTTTTGTTTTCTCTCACAGTAGAGCATGTGTGTCTCGGTACTGTAGCTCTATGCAGAGAAGCATTTTGTTCTCTCTCACAGTAGAGCATGTGTGTCTAGGTACTGTAGCTCTATGCAGAGGAGCATTTTGTTTTCTCTCACAGTAGAGCATGTGTGTCTAGGTACTGTAGCTCTATGCAGAGGAGCATTTTGTTCTCTCTCACAGTAGAGCATGTGTGTCTCGGTACTGTAGCTCTATGCAGAGAAGCATTTTGTTCTCTCTCACAGTAGAGCATGTGTGTCTAGGTACTGTAGCTCTATGCAGAGGAGCATTTTGTTCTCTCTCACAGTAGAGCATGTGTGTCTCGGTACTGTAGCTCTATGCAGAGGAGCATTTTGTTCTCTCTCACAGTAGAGCATGTGTGTCTTGGTACTGTAGCTCTATGCAGAGGAGCATTTTGTTCTCTCTCACAGTAGAGCATGTGTGTCTCGGTACTGTAGCTCTATGCAGAGGAGCATTTTGTTCTCTCTCACAGTAGAGCATGTGTGTCTCGGTACTGTAGCTCTATGCAGAGGAGCATTTTGTTCTCTCTCACAGTAGAGCATGTGTGTCTAGGTACTGTAGCTCTATGCAGCGAGGGCTGATTAATGAAGCTTGCAGAACCATGGAAGCCTAAAATAGTTTAAAAGCTGTGACCTTGTTCTCCACCAGAAGACAGATAAAACCACAGGCTATTTTTCTGACCATTGGGATATTTTCTTCACATGTATTCCAGTTCATGCTCTTCTTTTCTTACCTTTTTAATTGATCCTTTTTTGCCATTAGAGAAATAAGGCAACTAAATGGCACTTAAAAAGATGGATGGTGGTGTCCGGTTTCGAGCCTGCTTGAAGTCGTCCATCACCTAGCAGAGACAGCGGTGTTGTTTAACAAAGCACCATCCCTCAGAGGGAACCGAGGGGGGAAATAATCACCCGCTACCCAAAAAAAGAAAAAAGAAAAAAAAAAAGAGTAATACGGTATCCCTTTAATTTACACCGCTTATTGCCATCAGCGTCCATATTTTTAGAAGAGAGCAAAAAAAGAGAGCAAAAAACAAGAACTGCCTTATGTTCAATTCCTGATATTCATCTTCATGCAGCACTGGTTTGTGCAGAAAACTTTTTATATTACTGGATCTTTAATGTAGTGCTAGGTTGTTTTGCTCTTAGTGACTGGGAAGCGAAAGTTTTACATCTATGCTCAGTAACTGAATTTTGTTTAACTGAACCATAAATCCATGAGAATGTCAGTGAAGTCTGGAACGAAGCTATGAGCACAGTGTATTCAGTCTGCTGTCGCTGATATGGAGGCCCTACCTGCTTCTGTTATGCACTGCTCCAGTACCTAGAGGTTTGTGGTGCTCCGGCGTGTCCATGTTAAGGTCAAAGGCCAAAGACGGGACTCTGCCAGGCATAATGAAACCCTCTGTGTAATTTAATTAAATCTGCATACGCCATCCAGGGAAGAAGCATGCCGAATATAGACAGACTAAAATACATAAATAAAAAATAAAATGTAATCCCTGCTCCAACTGCTAGGGGGCAGTATGTGTGGCTCAGTTACGTGGTTCCTGATTTTGAGTGAAGCTGCATTTCTTTTACCTGAGTGAGCAGGAACAGAAGAACCATTAACATGTGATAATGGTTGTCAGAACTGCTATAAATGCACATAAATAACTTGTGCCCTTTTCGCCCTGGTACAAGCCAAAACCCTCGGGGTTCATAAACATGTCCTAAAATTTTTGGCAAATAGCTGCATTTTAAGGAATGGCTCCCCTGCATAGTCCCAAATATAATATCACTAGCCAGAATGATTATATATAATTTATAGGTAAACAATTCATGTAAATTATCATTTAAATTTTCAATTATGTACATTGCATGAATCTTTTAAACAAACCCATTCTGAACAAACCAATTCCAATTAAATTAAATTTCAATACTTAAGGGTCACCTTCTCAAACAAACTAAACACTTGACATGGAGACATTGGAAGAGGGATGATTATTTATGTTTACTTAACACTTATTAAATATGTAGAGTATATTATTGGCCTATGGCATCTGGATACTAAGAACAGTGAATAAAATATTATTTTTTGAATCAAAGAACCTCTGGTCACCTTCAGTGGAGTGGTGTTTTACCTTTTAATTTTAGAAGTAACTTTAAATGGCTAGGCTCTCCAGAGGCTGGATACAGTTAGACTAACTTAAGCTGTTTAAGGGCACATGCAGTTCAATCAGACCCTTCAGAATAATCCACAGTCATATCATGATAATGTCTACTATGGAGGAGGTCCGAGGAGACCTATTTCCTGACAATTGAATCGTACCATAAGAATTTCCCTTGACTACACTCTAACCCTGGGACCATAGGATGGTAATGGAACATGCTGTATTTTTTTATCTGCCCAAGATTCAGTGCTTCTGACTCATATAAAGTGCAGGGATTCGCAAGGAGGGCCGTATCTGTTTCATAATGGTCTTTTCTTAATTAATAATTCCTGATCATTTACATTACATCTGACATTTTCATGGATGAGCTCACAAATGAAAACTGTCTATCAGAATTTTTAGCTATGGTATAATTTATGAACAAATCTATGTTGGGGTATGCAGTTATTTATATTTTATATTTTAGAGTACAGTAATAGGTGGGAAAAACTTGCATATACAGGGCCTCATGTCCCTCACCTCTGTATTAGTGTGTAAATTATTTACCAAATCAGCACTATAGAAAGTTCTGGCATTTAATCTCCACCTCCAATTGGAGTCCTGCCTGCATGATATTGTGTCCAGCCAGCAGTGATAACTCCATTATTTAGTTAATGCAAATCCCCAAAGTTAGGTGGAGTTATACAACATTTGAGTGTGCAGTTTGTCAGGCTTATGTTATCATCCTGACATGTGAGACTAACAGCTGACTAAGAAAAAATTTGGATAGAAAACTTCAGGCTAATAAGAGTTAAAAAGAATGCTTTCTCTGTTAAGATCCAGGGGGGTGAAATGTGGAACCAGCATGGAGGAGAAGCCAGCCACATGTCAAACTGCTGTATTTAAAAATGGTAATCCTTTAAGTGCAGGAGACAGCCAGTGAGAGATATTAGGCAACCTGCAGTCAAATCTGTAAAAGCTCGGGTTGGCGGTGCCCTGGGAAAGCTTTGCTCATCTTACCATAGAATGCAAAGAACTGCTCATTCCAGGCTTCTCAGCCCTCACTCAGAAAGCGACTTAAAAGATTCCCGGAGAAATACGGGCTTCACGATTCCCAGTGCATGAGAGCTGGTTTTAAAAATACTCCACTTACTGGGTACATTTCCAGATTCAGACCATGTGAAAGACGACCTGAAAGGAGATTAATTGGCTCCAGTGACACTAAATGGTGCAGAGCAGAGCAGTGTGGTGAGGATCCTCATGCATTAAATCAACCATTTATTGTATGCATTCATCTGTACATTACATATGAAATTATTTCTCATGAACATGCTACAATTTGAAGGGTTGTACATTACCATGTAAGGCTTTTATGAAATGCTCTCGAAAACGAAAGAACATCAGTTAATCGTGTAGATAAAACTGACGTGAAGTAAAGCCCTACCACTCTGTGCCAGGAGTGGTAACACTTGGACTATATACCATAAAGTTGATGTAACAGTGTTATACGCATGATATAACAACTGTCGTAACGAGTGCCGGTGATATTGCAACTTATAACAAATTTTACAGTGCTGTAATAATGTTTACCAGACAGACACACTGCAACAATATTGTGCAATTGACATATGCTATACTGTAATACACTGCCATGACCAGTTATGGCATTATACTATGCTTACAACAGCAATAAGTCACCTTTATGTCATATACTGAGGCTCATTGCTGTACATTGACGAAGCATCCATCTTTTCCCTGTTGTGTTACTTAATTATTTATTGTAGGACCATTTTTCACATCAAATCAGTCCCACACAGTGTTTAATCCCAACTGGAACCAACCCATGATGTTCATGATGAGACTGTAAAATATTAAGTCTTTAGGTTTGTAAGAATACAGTATTTACTGCTATTTTATGTGTAATGGTAAGACCATAAAATACATATAGATCTAGGAAGAGAGAAACTGTTTAAGAATAATTATATATTGTTGTTCAATGTGTCTGTCAAGGTAAGTCCATACAAATGCTTTAAAAAGTGTTTAAGAATACAGTATTTATTGTTGTTTAATGTATCAAGATAAGACTGAATAGAGATAAAGTGTTTAAAAAAAAAACATTTTGCTGTTTAATGTGCAAGACTGTGCTATCAAAACATAATTAAAATAAGAGTTTATGATGAAGTATACAGTAAGAAAACAGAGTTAAACAGCTGGATGTGCATATGTGTTGTGTACACTTGTGTTGGGAAGAGTGTACTGCATCATGAGCTTAGCCTAGGCTAATATTCACTGGAAGGGCATAGAACCATATAATTTCTCCTTTCCACCATTGATTATTATCCGCCCAAAGACGTACTGTAAGACTACGCCAATTTACACAAATTCTTATGGGAGAAAATTCCCCTCTGTACATTTCATGCAACTTCCTTGTTTTTTGAAACATAGCTGTGGCATATATTGAGGAGGAGCCCCTGTAGTTCAAGTGAAGTGCAGTATTTTTTTGATTTCTCAGTATTTTATTAATTTAACAATATTTGTCATATGGAATAATGGCAGCATTTATCCAAGGTGTAATATTTTGTCTCCACATACCTTGTGAGTACAAATCACTAGTTAATATGTCATGTCCAATATGGTATGTGACATTACTTGTGATCAGTAACATTGGTGGGTAGCAATTCGCAATTTGATGAAAACATTAAAAAATGTTGACTGATGCGTCTTGAGGTTAAATTTGGTGAGTGTACACATTCTCATGATTTTTTTCTCCAGCATACTGGAAACAAACTGACAAAGTGAAATTGTTATTGTACCGTACAGTATGTGCAGCCTTCACAAATGTGCATGTGATTGTATTTTGGATGCTCATTTCCTGCAAAATATTATACTTTGTTTGTGTGCATAATTGAAGTAAGTTGCATTGCAGCACAGACCTATCCTCTGACCTCACTTACTGGTACTTGCACACATAACTTTGGAGCAGCAAGTTTTGTATAACTTAGAAATGGATGTTGTTGTATTTTTTATATTTGCCAACCACAGGGAATCTGAGGTCTAATTATTTCTAATTTGGTTGAAAGTAAATTTCACAGACTGTTGAAATAACCTATTCATGTAACTCATGGAATAGCTTGTTTTCATTAATGATATTGAGTCAAATACCCTTAGATCCTTCAGGATCACAAACATAACATACTGATATATTAAATGGCCACCTGCATTAGCTTGATTATTGTGTTTAATTTATCAACATTTTCTCTAAAACGTATGTACTAATACATACCCATATGTGACATAGTGGGACCACAGAATCCAATGTAGAGGCAAAACTTTGTCATTACTGATAAATTTCAATATGGTTTAGGCCTGAAAAACCAGACCATGTCCTTGACTTAAATGCATGCAAGAGGCTCATATCAATGTTTTGTGTGACCTTGTTGCATCAACACAAGAACCACATGTCCATCAATGTGTACAGATCACAGACTCAGCACTTTTACCAGGCTTTTTAACAGACATGAAATTCAATAGGATGTGAATAATGTGCCGTTTTATTAAAACCCAGGTCTTTTAAAACAATAACATTTCCTCAATCATACAATTCTGGGAGATAGCAGGAATGGTCTAGCCACCATAATGAAATTTGTGTCCAATTTTAATGTGCTCTTGTTCTAAGACACAAAGGCTGTAATGCCTACAGTACATGACTTGCAATAACAGCTATAACTCCAATAAGAAAAATGATGCCCATTAGTGCTAGCTGACTCTAAATTTAATAAATGTAATATCAAATACAAAATTCTATCAACATTTCAATTGAATAATTTCTATGTGAAAAATATGACTGCCATAAACTACCCAATAAATATGCAAATGATCCAATCCCTTTCACCAGTTAGCCATTTACTGCAAATTGGTGTACACAGATGGTGACCATGGCCAAAGTATTGTACAATGTTACAATAAAAATAATAGATGGCTGCTGCAACTGGACATGCACACTCTCAGTAATATTTAAAAAGTGCATCGAAACTTTGGAATGTGATTTAATAAAATTGTATTTTAAAAATTGATAGATTCAGCCATATAGCTGCCATGAGGAAATACATTTTATGCATCGATTTTTGTGTGGAGTTATGAGTAAACCATGTTTGCATTTGATGAAACATTACATGTCTGTATGGATTTCTGAGATCTGTCATCATACCAGATTTGGCAGTTGATGATCACATGACACAGATGCAATATTGGCTGTTACAACGTTAGTTTGCAAATGATTCTCTTAGAATGAGTAACATACATTCATTACACTTGCAACAGTTTTTGCACCTTTTGCATGCATTATTCTTGGAGTCTTGGATTTTGCACCTGGTCCTTATATGTTGCTTGCTGCTTACAGTTATTCAATCCAATTTCTACTAAAATGTATAGTTTTGTAATATTACAAGTAATATTTCTATCATTTTTGATAAATGAGAATAACATTTCATTAATAAGAATCATTATTATTAAACATGAGGAAAATGACGAGAAAAATGGCTGAACTGCTATCTAATAATTTAAATGCTATTATGTTCTATGTCAGTTTAAAGTCCCTGGCTTATTTAAAATGAATAAATTCATTCCCCTTAATCTCTTCCTCAGCACTAAGTTTCCACAGGCACAAACAACAGGCTCAAACTCTCACTAACTGAAGAACAGTATAGGAAATTGAAATGCAGGGTACAAACCACAAACTGGACTTTCAGCCTTTGAACACTTGTATTGTCTTCATATAATGTATGCATCCCATGTGCACAGGGTCAAAAATGACCCACTCTAACCCCCCCAATAAATCTGAGAATAACTAATGTCCTACTTTACTGTCAGGAGAGACTATATTTCTTCAGTCTACACCACTTGTATTTAGTACAAAACACAAATTATAATTGATTTTGCTCTTCAGAGGTGTGTAGCACTTAACTTTGATTATGACTTCTGATTTCATAGCTGCAGGGTTAAAAGAAGACTCATAAGACAATCTTTGTCAATCTTACGATAATTTTGGGGAATTCTAAAGTTTAAAGTTGTGACAATTATATTTTACAAGAGCACATTATTACAGGATACAAGACGCAGCTGAAAGCTAATGGGAAAGCGTAACCTCGACTATAGAGAAAAAAAATCACATAACCATTTGAAACAAAATTTAAATGAATAAGTTATACTGTTATGTTCTTCTGTGAGCTTGGTCTGTCCTCTCTGGAAGGAACTTTAAATTAGGTCAGGAGTAAAATGGGAATCACTCATAATCTTTCCACTCCAGTGAAATTATTTCAATTCCTAATGCAATAAAATAACTCAGCTGAGTGAAGCTGCAAAAACATCTACAGCGCTGAAAATGAATGCCCATAATTTTGGTTTAAAAAGTCCACACAATTTGATAATACAATACAGATTGATTATTAAAGTATATTAATTAAGTCAGTGGTTCCTGACCTTGGCGCTGGGGGACCCCCGTGTATGCTGGTATTCATTCCAACCACAGTTATGATCCCAGAATTTAAAGAACCTGTTATTATTATTATTTTTATTAGGTGCTCTTCATGTTTAGAGGGATTATGTGTCATCTTAAACCAGATTATGTCAGAAATAGCTATGTATGCCATGAAGAATCAGTTAAGTAATTAAAAAATACTTTTGATGTAATTGTGTTTTTTTTTGATGCTGTTGCAATTGTAATTGTGGTTGGAATGAAAACTGACATATACAGGCCGCAAGAATGAGGTTGGAAACCCCTGCTTTAAGATTTCATAATGCCATTCAGGAAGTGAGATGTGTACAGGGGCTCCTTCTGTATTCTTTGTTTTATTTAGACAGCTAGAGAGCAGAGAGGGTAACAGACAGAGAAGGGGCCACTGCTGAGACAGTGTCATGGTGGGAATCAAGCCCCCTCCCACACGAGGAATTACAAATGACCGAGAGTTGGCTGTCCAACGGACTGCTTCTCACGTCTCTCCCCGAGTGCTTGTTTAAATACAGCTGTCACTCGCCTGGGTGATGCCACCAAATCCATTTGTTTGTGAGGGCCTCTGCTTGGCATGCCCAGCTGATTGATGTGACTGGGAGTGTGCTTAGGGGCTGAATGGATCTTCTTTAAGTGTGTCTGTGCATGCCCCAGCGTACGCTAACCTATCAAACAGGGATCACGATGCATATGCCCTACTAAATGGGAGAAATGCCAAAACCCCCCCAAGTACCTACAAGCAGATCTAAACAACAGCTGGGGTCATGGAAGGTGAGTGCAATTTTGTGAGCTGCAGGTAGTGTAGCATGCAAAATGCAGCACAGGCAATGAACAGCACCTGAGAGGTCTGAGAGTGATAGGCTGAGTATGAGAACATGTAGTGATGTGTGTGTATGTGATTGGTTGAATATGAGAACACGTATTGATATGGGTATGTGATTGACGGAGTAGGAGAATATGTAGTGATGTGTGTATGTGATTGGCTGAGTATGAGAACATGTGGTTGCTGAGGGTGACCAATGAATGGCTGCAGCAAGAGTTTCCTGACCGAACATGCTCTGCACATTTCATGCACATCGCTCATATCCTTTGGACTGTGGTTATGGTCTGCCCACTTCAATTCAAACCACTAATTTGATTGGGGTCAAGCCTGGAGACTAAAATGGCCATTGCAGAACAAACATCTGGTCAGTAAACCATTGTGGTCTTGTGGAACAATCCAGGTGCAGGTGAAGTTTTAGCTTCCTGTGTGGTGTTTTACTCAAGTTCGCAGATATGTTTTTTTTTTTTTTGGTTTTTGGTTTTATCTTCTACAGTTTTTTTCTGATGGATTTTAATATTGGAACCAAATGTGGGCGTAGCATGTCCAGATCTCACCCAAAGTTGGAATATCTGACTACTTGCAATAGCAAAAAGCCTCACTGCCAATCCGGAACGGCATAGGCATCTGTAGTTCTCCTCCGAAATGTAGAGTACTGCCAGTCTGCTTCTTTTCACAGCAGCCCATGGCCAAGTTCACATAGAACTGAGTCGGAGGAAGACCTTTCATATGCTGCTTCGGCATGCAGACCACAGGCGCCTGATCAACCAGCAGGGGTCACTTAAGAGTGATGAAACGTGGAATTGTAACTGCCACAGCGTGGTGCCTTAACCAAATGAGCTACCCAGCAGCTTATCACAGTGTGGTGCCTTAACCAAATGAGCTACCCAGCAGCTCACCACAGCGTGGTGCCTTAACCAAATGAGCTACCCAGCAGCTCACCACAGCGTGGTGCCTTAACCGAATGAGCTACCCAGCAGCTCATCACAGCGTGGTGCCTTAACCGAATGACCTACCCAGCAGCCCATCACAGCGTGGTGCCTTAACCGAATGAGCTACCCAGCAGCTTATCACAGTGTGGTGCCTTAACCAAATGAGCTACCCAGCAGCTCATCACAGCGTGGTGCCTTAACCAAATGAGCTACCCAGCAGCTCACCACAGCGTGGTGCCTTAACCAAATGAGCTACCCAGCAGCTCACCACAGCGTGGTGCCTTAACCAAATGAGCTACCCAGCAGCTCATCACAGTGTGGTGCCTTAACTGAATGAACTACCCAGCCCATCACAGCGTGGTGCCTTAACCAAATGAGCTACCCAGCAGCTCATCACAGTGTGGTGCCTTAACTGAATGAACTACCCAGCCCATCACAGCGTGGTGCCTTAACCAAATGAGCTACCCAGCAGCTCGTCACAGTGTGGTGCCTTAACTGAATGAACTACCCAGCCCATCACAGCGTGGTGCCTTAACCAAATGAGCTACCCAGCAGCCCATCACAGCGTGGTGCCTTAACAGAATGAGCTACCCAGCATCTCACCACAGTGTGGTGCCTTAACTGAATGAGCGACCCAGTAGCTCATCACAGAGTGGTGCCTTAACTGAATAAACTACCCAGCAGCTCATCACGGTGTGGTGCCTTAACTGAATGAACTACCCAGCAGCTCATCACAGTGTGGTGCCTTAACTGAATGAGCTACCCAGCCCATCACAGCGTGGTGCCTTAACCAAATGAGCTACCCAGCAGCTCATCACAGTGTGGTGCCTTAACTGAATGAACTACCCAGCAGCTCACCACAGCGTGGTGCCTTAACCAAATGAGCTACCCAGCAGCCCATCACAGCGTGGTGCCTTAACTGAATGAACTACCCAGCAGCTCACCACAGCGTGGTGCCTTAACCAAATGAGCTACCCAGCAGCCCATCACAGCGTGGTGCCTTAACTGAATGAACTACCCAGCAGCTCATCACAGCGTGGTGCCTTAACTGAATGAACTACCCAGCAGCTCATCACAGTGTGGTGCCTTAACTGAATGAACTACCCAGCTCATCACAGCGTGGTGCCTTAACTGAATGAACTACCCAGCTCATCACAGCGTGGTGCCTTAACTGAATGAGCGACCCAGCAGCTCATCACAGTGTGGTGCCTTAACTGAATGAGTGACCCAGCAGCTCATCACAGCGTGGTGCCTTAACCAAATGAACTACCCAGCAACCTGTCAGTTCCTCTTGCGTTTGATCATAGCACTCAATTGTTGCACACTGTAATCCGATCCCTTCAAAGGAAAGGAGGAAGAAATAGGTCTCAAAAGAGAAGGCTGAAGGTGGCAGCCAGAGGGATTTGCTCATTAAGCAACTGGATCCCGGCAAATAGTAGCAGGCCACCTTGTCAACCAGGCAGCCTTGGGCCATTTCTTCATAGACCTTTCCGTCATGAATCTGTTTTTAATAAACAATTCCTCTGCATTTTTAAGTGTGTCTTCCAAAAAAGTGACTTTCAGTTGAGTGACTTAATTCAAAAATTCAAAAATGTAAAGCTATTCCCAGAATAAGTGAAATGAAGTACAAGCAGTTTAACGAGTACAAAACCTATTTTTGGTATCAGTGTCTGGTTGTATTCTACCATTGCTGCAGCCTAATGTGCACAAATGCTTTCTTTAAGTATACAAGAACAATACTGTAACAATGACTTGTATTTACTACACGTATTTGTTAGGTATGTAAGTTATGAATGAAACATAAAACAACAATGAAAGTGCCGCTTTTCCCTAATGAGCCCCTGAACACAAAAGGCCTGGAGGTGCTGCTGGGGATGTGTCATCTCCAGTCATTCAATAAATGGACAGTACTGTGAAACCTCATTCTTTCACTTGACTTGTGGTTGCATTGGGTTTCTGGGATAATAGAGTTACCTGCAGCATAACAGTCCTACTGGCCACTCTGTGCCTGACGTATTCTCTGTAATATCACAAAATAATTATCATAGTTCATATTGAACAAAATTAAATGGATACATTTTTGTATGTCCAATATGCTACATTTGTGCTAGTATATTAAACGTTTACGATATACAAAAACATGGTTAAATTGTCCCTGTGGAGGAATCGTTGATCCCTAATCAACCCCTTTAACTTGCTCTTCCTCCCCTGATTATTTGAAAATAACTCACCAACATTCATCAACTCGATCATTTCTTTTCTCTTACAATACAAAAAATGTGCCATTTTCATACTGAGTAACTTCCGTGAATGCACAACCCGGATCAGGACATTTGAAACACGATTGCTGTGTGGAACTGTGGCATAAACGTGTTTCCCTTTTTGTGAACAAGTCTAAAGGAAATTCAAATCAATGAAATGCCAAGGACTTATTTTGAGAGAATCAAATTCACCTGGAATGACTTAAGCAATAATCGCATGGTAACTTTTGAGAAACAAAATATTATATGAGGGAAGCTCATTGTCAAGGTCACTGCACATAATGACCTAAGAACAAATCTCAGGCACACGACTATCTGGACTGTCAATCTGAATTTCAACAGCTATCCTCCAGGAGTGCCTGCAGGCACAGTGGAGTTCAGCACTTGTTTGCCAGTTAACACTGAGCCAATTATTGACTAATTATTGACTAATTATACAATTATGGACCAATCATGAGGTCTTCTATTCAGACCACAGGAAATAAAATTGCCTTAAATTGGGACTTAAAGGCACAAAGAATACTGCAATGATTTGCACAAGAAAGGGTAAGGCTGGCAAAAAGCAAAAGGGGATAGAGAGCTGTGACAGGCAGCACAATTTCAGTTATGGCCTAGCAGAGGAATTGGCCGGTGTAAATGTACAATTGGCTCTTGCTTCACCCAGGAACGGGAGTGTTTCAGTCTGCAGGGAACACAGCAAACACAGGATCTCATTGTGTACCAGCAAACCGCTCTGTCCGATTGAGCGCCCGCAAGTCCACCTGTCAGAGTGCACATGACACCTTGTCCTCCAACACACGTCTGTGCAATCCCAGCTTGCAAATTGTGGTATGAAGCACATGCTCTGCTCTTCAGACTGATAGCATTGATTGTGCCAATTGTAAAGACACGATTGAGCATCTCAAAATTGGAAAAAGGGCAAAAGCATGAAAAAACTCCAAAGAAAGTGAAACAAATGAAGCCGGGTGAGCCATTCACAGTATAGTGTACACAGTCTTGTATACTATGTTAATTGTGAGAAGTCTCACAGAAAGCACATTACTTCTCGAGGGACTAACAGAATTAAAACAAAGGAGAATGTGTGAGAGTCGCATTATGAAACATTGTGTGCATGTCTGACCTCTCTGAAGAATAGCTCCCCATGTTTACCACAGCTCTCGGCAGACAGCATTTGGAAAATTTCATTCATTTCCATAAGGGAGGGGCAAAAAAAAATAGGCTGACTGCTTGCCCTCCCCTGTGTCCTGGAAACCTTGGCTTCAGCCAAATTTATTTCCTCCTCTTCCCCCAGGGAGGGGGGCCTCAAATTAATCCAAATATTAGGACTTAATTAGATCTCTGGAAAGAACGAATAATTTAGGATTAAAGGATTAGCGCGCTCATGTCATCATAACAAAAGGATGACTGGGACTGCGAATTACCAAACCTTGCAAGTTTAAATCACTTTGGCAAACAAAAACATGCAACTGGTGCTCATCAAGGAGTTAATCGCAGATCTAATCGGGTCAGGCCTCTGAAGGTACGCGAGCGTGATTAAAATAAAATCCAGAGTACCCTCCGAACGAAAGATGAATACCTGTGGAGTGATAATGCGCGGGGCACAATCCGTTTTCTCCTGAATTATTTGCTTAATTAAACAAGGCTGGGAAAATAATGAAATTATAGCGCAGTACATTTTGCTGGCAGTTGTTTTCCAGGTGCTGTACTGAATGAACAAAAGGAGCAAGGGTGAAGCACGAGGCATGGATATGACAAGCATTACTGTTATGTGGTTTTAGCTGTCATGTTATTGCCAATGACTTTGGTGAGCATCCATATGCAATGGCCTTTTCAGTCATCGGATCTGAACCCAGTTTAGGTTCCATGAAAGACGGAACGATGTCGGAGTTTTCCACCTCCGGCAACAATGCATGAGATGACTGATTTTCTTGTACAAGAATGGTGCTGCATTCCTCCTACAGATGTCCTGAAAATGCGTAATTCTATTATATGGTACTGTAGATGCAGGCTGTGCTGGTGGCATGTGACAGGACTGCATAATGCTAACAGTTACAATTTTAATTACATTTGTTCTAATTTTCTTTACTTTCTAATTCCTTTTTTTATGTTTTGAATTTTGCTTGTTTTGCTTATTTTTTATATACAGGTATAAAAATATAACGTTAAAACTGTCATAGAATGTCACTTGATTTGTCATTTTTAGAAGAGTGGATGGGTTCCATAAGTAGCATGGGGGAGGCCCCTGACCAGTCTAGACAAAATAAAAAATCCCATTGTTTGACGTTACTTAATATCTAGGGTGTTTTGCACCAAAAAGGCATAGAAAGTGAAAGCTGAAATCAAAGTTGGGATGAACTGAAACCCCAGAAGGAATATATTCTAAGACAAAAGATTGATGCCAGTCATAGGCTTGCTTTTCATCAGTAATTAATTTGTAGGCTGCATTGAATGTACGATAAATGATAAACAATAAAATGTAATGAGCCATGCATCCTGTTTTTCTCCTGATGGTATGCTCTTACGGGAGAAAATAACTTGACAGGACAATTACCGTGCTACAGGCAATGTATACATTTAGCTATTAAGGCTGACTGGGCAACTGGTCGCTAACAGTGATAATTCATCTGTCAACGTCAGCCTGAGCTGTAGACTTCCTCATATGTTTGGCATTAACCACCACCCATTTTAAGCAATTTTTTAAAAGAGCAAAATAAAAATAAATAAATACATTTTAAAAACTGTTGGAGATGAGAAATTTTGGAGATTAGAAAAAAACCAACCCCTTCCCCCATCCCCCCAGGGCATATCACCAATGATACTTTGTACTTTATTTTGCAATGCCAGGCAAGTGGCAAATTTATAGCACCTCATTGCGAAGTTACTGTAAAGCAAGCAGTCTACAGCACCCTGCTGATTTGGCTGGGTCATGCATTTTATTCAGTGTAATGCCGTCTATATTTAAAAACCTTGATAGAATGCATCTCCATTTTATTAACATACTTCACTAGGACGAGATCCAGCAGGATTACTTCCTAGAGTCAGCACAAACCTCACAGTGAAACCTTTAATGAATGTTGTTCCACCCAACTCCCTCTTCGGAGAAATACAGAAACCTTGTTTAAAACAAAATTATTTTTAGCAGTAGAATCCATGGATGCATATGGTAGTAACCTGAGATGACTGTTAAAGGATCATCTGACTTCCTTTTTACATTTTCTTTTTTTTAACATTTTTGCTGGAATTTTGATTTTTTTGGAGAAAACTCCTTCCAAGAATTGCTTGTGTTTTAGAGCAACTAAGTTGTATCCTCTGACACTGAATGGCTGAAAATGAAAGAAATAAGAGAGAAATAAGTGCAATATAATATTTTAGGAAGGTGACATTTGGAAGTACATTGTATGTATATTTCACTGATTATATCTTATATAGGTATTGAATTTTAAATATCAGAAATTTCCCAGCAAGATTTTAAATTTCATACAGAAATGTGACAGACAAGATTTTAACTCAGATTTTAATGCAGAAACCATGAGTAATTGGACATTCAAGGTTCTATACAGTAAACAGTATTTTCCATGAAAAGATATGTTAAGCCATTTCCTCATGCCACCTTTGAGTGGGCTAATTGCTTTGATAATAAAGTTGAAATTTTAGCCCAGCTTGCAAATTGTATCTGTAAACCTGCCACAATTATATGAGTGGAAATCAGCCAGAGCTGGATTCCTTGATCCTGAGTTGGCATCTCTCTCGTGTTGACACACTAGACCTTAAAATAGACTTGGCTAGAAACAAATTTGTTAATAATTCATAAAAAAAAACAATGTTTTTCTTATTTTTACCTTTTTCTGAAGTAAATATTTTTTAGGTGTTACTTTTATTTGGTGACTCTGTAAGTAATGGAAGAATTTTTACAATACGAAGTTGAGAATGAAATTAATTTGGCTTATTGTGAGGGCAAGATGGACATTCTCTCTCTGCCTTCCTCTCTCTCTCTCTCTCTCTCTCTCTCTCTTACACACTCTCTCTTTGGTTTCAGAGGCTGAGAGGAAGAATTACTGCACTGAAAGGGCAGACAAATGTATCTTTCTGACTGATTACAGTCAAATACTTTTTGTTTTGTGTTCTGCTGTATTACATTTGTGCTCCATTCTGAAGGTCTGATGCCCCCAGTAAAAGCTGCTTCGGGTTTGTTTTTTATGTTTTGTCCTTGCATTTCAACATTTAGTGCTGCTGCTTGGTCAACCGTAAACATTCCCGCCACAGTAACTTCCTTCTGCAGCTTCATGTACAACAAAGTTTTCCAAAACATTTTACATACTTTGCAAACACTACCAGCAGCAAAACAGCTCTTTTTAACACACAAATAAATGGGAGTATGTCAAAATGGCATGTATTATGCATTGATATAAAACATAGAGATAATTTGTATGGAATAAACTACATTGGCCATAATACATAATGGCATAAATTATTCTCTACGCAAATTAATTTGTACAGTGTATCTGTGCCATGAGCCAGAAAGACAAAAAAAAAACAGAACCCCTTATCCATACGTAGGTTTACAGAAAGGCACAGGCAGTTCACAGTCCAGGCTACTCCTTATCTTAAACAAAATCCAGTAATAAACCACCCTGCTGGGGCAAAGCAAAAGGAGTGTCTTTTGACAAATACTCTCCCCACTCTGGCCCAGCTATCTAAAAACATGTTAAAACAAGAACGAAAAGAAACTGCCTGACCACCTGTAACCTACAACAAAAATACTCAAACATGAAAGAAACTGAAAACAAAACATACGGAAAAACATGGTAGTTGCAAATTGTAAAAGCACAAGGAAGCAAAAAAGAAGCCTCAAAAAAGGGGAGACTAAAAGAGTAAAAAAATCTCTTGAACTGTGGCCTCTTCAGGCTTTTATTCACTTGGGCCTTCAGGTGGGTGTAATCAGCAATCAAATGATCATGTGCTCAAGCAGCTTCACCTGCAGGACCCAGCTAGGCACAAAAGCATATCTCTCCATATAGCACAGCTCTCCATATAACCTAAATGAGAGCTGCACGGTGAGAATTAGATTGACTACATCATGGCACTCTCCAGTACCAAACTAGTGGTAAATCACACCCAAAGGGTTTTAGGAGGTATTTGGTATCAAGATACATAATTATTGATATTATCACAAAGTGTTGAAAATGATGAGGGATACATTTGAAATTCTCTGTAATTGGAAAATAGGGGAAACCATGGGAAGGTAAAGCAGGAAAGAAATAATGTTAATTACCACCAAAATTTATAAACCAGGTAATAGGAAAATGCAGTCTGCCATCTTGCATGTCTCATCTAGGTGCATACCATGACTAGCTGCCTGTCTCATGCCAATTTTTTTGTCAGCATGAATCTATTTCATGACATATTACATTGAGCGATGGTTTCTTTTCCACTGCTGGGACAATCAAAGTCAAGAGGCAAAAAGATATAAAGACGAATTATAAACAGCACGAAGGCTGTCAAAGGTTTTCCCCTTTCTGGTGATAAATGATAAAATGGCTGCAGCGCCATTAAGATGGGCTCATGACAGAAGGAGACAGTCTGGATCGCAGACTGGCATGCTGGGGCGGGGGGTGGCATGGCTCCAACCCTGAGATTTAGATTTACATGTAGCAAATGTTCTTACCCAGAACAACTTACACAGATTACATTTTCAAGTATCTATCGTAAAGGCATACTAAGCAGGATTTTTACCAGGAAAATAATCATAAAATAACCCTGCTATGGCATATCTACGATGCACTGGCAATCTCTGTCTATATGCACGTTCTCCTAATTTTACCATCTTTACCTGTATTTGTTATTCTTAAATGTGTTTTGGATGCTTTGGGCATGGTACTCTTTTCTGTGTTGGGAGGGGTGGGTGTAGCTACATAGCTTGGAATCAGATTTCAGCAGTGTTTGTTTCTGGCTTGCAAAGAAACCCAGATACAACAAAGCAAAAAGACAAGCCTGTAAAAAAGACAGGGCTTGTTCAAGAATTAGAGTTAACCTTGTAATTGTTTTTCCTCAGTGGCATCACCTGAAGTTTGCCAAGGGGATGAAAAGCGATTTGGCGTAGGACCTGTAAGATTATCATTACATTAGCTTGAGCCATCCAGCTAGCTACGGTAGTTTGGTTTCATGGGTTGAATGGGTGAGGCTGAAGTCGGGGGAGTAAACTACTTTGATAGCAAATACAGGCCGACAGCAAGGCAAAAAAAATCCTGCGTAGTATGCCTTTCAAGGATACAACAGCAGGGCCCCACCTGGGAAGCAAATCCACAGCTTTTGAATTCCAAGCCCAGTTCCCTAGCCATTATATTTCACCACTGCTGATAAGTCCGAGGTGGAGCTGACATCAGCTCAGCTTCAGATAATGTCCAGACATGTACTTTTCTCAACCCTCACTGCACTGTGTGTGCTACTGCAGAGTGCGAACTCGCTGAAGAGCCTCATTACCAACTTCTCTCTCCACTAGACAAAAGCTCTTGACTAACACAAGCAACAGAAGACTAATTACTGGGTCTCAGCATTTAACCAGCTCAGTGAGGTGCTGCAGATATGGTCTGGTTGACACCTAATTATTTGGATGCATTCAGTTGCCTTAATTTTGTCCTGCTAAAAGAAGTGCAGATACATTTTTCCTTTTCTTTTCAGAGTGAGTTTTTAAAAAGATATAGGCCTACTCAAAAACGTACTCCACTACACAAAATGTTTTACATTACATTACATTACATTACATTCATTTAGCAGACGCTTTTATCCAAAGCGACGTACAAAAGTGCATTTTCATGATCGTAGACAACTGCTGAACACGGGTTCAGTAAGGTACAATTACTTATTTTGTAAAGCTATTTCTAGCCGAGAACAAAGAACACTATCCTGGTCTAACATCTGCAAAGCCAAACTAGGCAGAAGAATAAGCTAGAGTATTAGGACAAATACAATTTACCAAGAAGTGCAGGGATGGGGCAACATGTAACAAGTGACAGGAAAAAGGGTTTTTTTTTTTTTTTTTTTTTTTAATATATATATATATATATATATATATATACACGGCGTGGTGGTGGTTATTCTAGGTATAGTCTGAAGAGATGAGTCTTCAGGCCACGGCGGAAGATGGATAGTGAGGGGGAGGTTCGGAGAGGGACGGGGAGTTCGTTCCACCACTGGGGAGCTAGGGTGGAGAAGCTCTGTGATCCCTTTGGGCGGGTGGGAGGGGTTGCAAGACGCCCTGCTGCCGCAGAGCGGAGTGGTCGAGCAGGCACATAGAATTGAGTCATGTCCTGCAAGTAGATAGGGGCTGTCCTGTTGGCGGCAGTGTAGGCAAGGGTCAGGGCTTTGAATCGGATCCTGGCAGCGACCGGTAGCCAGTGAAGTGATCGCAGCAGGGGAGTGACGTGGGAGAATTTGGGGAGGTTGTAGATGAGTCGGGCAGCGGCATTCTGAATCATCTGTAGTGGCTGTATGGCACAAGCTGGCAGGTTTGCAAGGAGAGAGTTGCAATAATCAAGGCGAGAGGTCACCGTAGCCTGGACGAGCAGCTGGGTGGAGTGCGTCGTCAGGTATGGTCGAATCCTCCTGATGTTGTATAGGAGGAATCTGCAGGACCGTGATGTTGCCTTGATGTGCTCCTTGAGGTCCAGCTGGTCATCCAGGACCACCCCAGGCTCTTTGCAGAGTGAGAGGCAGTCACTGTGGTGCCATCAACCGTGATTGAGAGTTCACGAAGCAAGGAGGTCTTGTACGGGAAGAAGAGCAGCTCAGTTTTGTTGAGGTTGAGCTTCAGATGGTGGCTGGCCATCCAAGTGGAGATGTCAGCCAGGCAGGAAGAGATCTTATCATTGATCTGTGTGGCCGAGGGGGGAAAGAAAAGTAGAGTTGTGTGTCATCTGCATAACAATGATAGGAAAAACCATGTGAATTAATGACTGAACCAAGAGATCTGGTGTATAAGGAGAACAGCAGAGGACCCAGTACAGATCCCTGCGGCACTCCCGTGACAAGTGGATGAGAGGCAGAGGCAGACCCCTTCCAGGTGACCTGGTAGGTCCTATCTGCAAGATAGGAAGAGAACCAAGACAGGGCAGTCCCGGTAATTCCCATCCCAGCCAAGGTGGAGAGGAGTATTTTATGGTTGACCGTGTCAAAAGCTGCAGACAGGTCAAGAAGGATCAGGACAGAGGAGAGGCGTGAGGCTCTTGCAGTGGCAAGTGCCTCCGTCACAGCTAGTAGTGCAGTCTCTGTTGAGTGCCCGGATCGGAAGCCAGACTGGTGAGGGTCTAGCAGGTTGTTCTGATGGAGAAAAGAGGTTAATTGTTTAAGAACTGCTCGTTCGAGGGTTTTGGACAGAAAGGGTAGAAGGGATACGGGTCGATAATTTACTTTATTTTACTTTATTCTTTAATGTTTAAAGTGATTTGATTCAGACAACAGCATTTGGACCACAGTGCAATAATGTCCCATACTTTCAGTTAAAAATTTTGCAGCATTTGCAGCATGTGAGACACTGGCAACATGTGACCTAGGCATGTATGCAAAATTAGTCCCTAGTTTGTGTTTTTATTGAAATACTTTAAAACACTTTAATTGTTTTTTGTATAACTTTATTCAATACATTTTTGAAGCAAGCTGTTTAAAAAAAAAAAGTATTATTAATAGTAGCAATAGGAAGATCATATCCTTCCAATTCCTAGTGACAGTGACACTGGCTTTCATTGACACAACTTTGGTCCTCGTGCTGACAGATGCCAAGACTTCAAAGGCAATCAAAAGCCTGGAGTCAAGACTAGATATTAGGGGTGGAGGGAGATGCCACTATTTGTATCTGTATTTGTTCAGCCAACAAAATTATTTGAATTTGTATTTATACTCGAATAAAAACGGAAGTTGGCGATGCGTAAAACCGGAAGTGGGTAGAGTTTAACTTGTAAACTGTAACAAAAGTCAAAAATCCCTAAGGTTTCCCATTATAATCACAGGCACTGCTATTGTTCGGATATTAAAGTATTATGGTTTTACTATGACATCAACAAGAATCCAGTTTTTTTTGCTTTTAAAAACTGTATTTAACAAACAATTACACATGTGCATATACATATATATACACACACATATATATATACACATATATATACACATATATATATATATTCACATATATATATATTTTCACATATATATATATACACATACATATATATATATATATATACACATATATATACACATACATATATATATATATACACATATATATATATACACATATATATGTACATATATATATATACACATATATATACACACATATATATACACACATATATATCTATATACACATATATATACACACCTATATATATATACACACACACATATATATATATATACACATATTTATACACCTATATATATATATATATATACACCTATATATATACACACACACACATATATATATATACACACACACATATATATATATATATATCACACACACATATATATATATATACACACTATATATATACACATATACATACACATATATATATATACACATATACATACACATATATATATATACACATATACATATATATATATACACATATACATATATATATATATATACATATATATATATATATATATACACATATACATATATATATATATATATATATATATATATAGCGCACTACCTGAGGGACACTTAAGTCAATTCAAAACTAAAAACGTGTTTTTCTTCATTATGAACTACTGTATGCTATGAACTTCTAATGAAAAAATAAAACAAAAAACAGTGAATGTAAGGTTAACATTTTTTTTTTGTTTATTAATACTTGTTCTCCCCTCTTTGTTGAAGCCAATGGGTGGAATAAATATTTACCTATTATGCTTGTACTCATACTTCCCCAAGTCATAGCTATTTTGTAAAAACAAGCTCCTGCACATGAGCTGGCAGCAAGGTCAGATGTATCCAGCATTACAGCATCGATGTCTGCACCAGTAACAACCTAATTGTCACGTAACGGGTAGGGGGGACCCAAACGCAGAGGGAAAAAAACACAAACTCAAAAAGGGAAAATTAACAAAGACTTTACTTACATGACAGGGGACAAAAAAAACAGGAAACCAAAAGGCCACGCAGAGCACTACCAAAAAAACACAAAACAGAAAACTCAAAATTCAAAACACACACAGAGCAGAACACAGGTAGGACAGAAACCAGGCAGGAACTAACAGGCGGAAACACAGTCACACACACAAGCAGGTCAAAAACACAGGCAGATACATGTAAGTCAAACAAACACAAGGAACCAGCACCCGAGTCAAGGGAACAAAGAACTTAAATAGACAGGGGGTAACAAGACACAGGTGAACTCAAAAAACAATCAACCCAGAAAAGGAGCGATAACAAGACACAGGTGGGAACAGGGAATAGAATAACGAGACAATTGGAAACAATCATACAATTAACAGGGGGAAGCAGGACACAAAACAGAAGTGCCGCCATCTGGCGGCCCAACAAGGGAAACACAGACAGGAAAACACAGAACCATGACAGTAATATTAAATTATGAAGTGCCTCTGAGTCCAGGACACCACCAACAAGGTGTGAAAGAGGGTATGACCTGGAGAAGAGGATTTCAAGACAGAATATAGGACTGGACACCAGACTTGAAACGACCTGCTTACTGGTAGGCTCCATACCCAGAACAGCTCGGACTGTCGGTAAAACAGTGGAACAGATTCACCTCTAACAAACAGGATAGGGACTGTAGAACTTGGAAGTAAAACTCAAGGAAAACACCAAAATGAATCCTTAAAAGAGACCAGACAAAGGGTACAGAGTAGTGCGAGGGGAAGCACTGGCAGCAAGCCCAACAAGAACACAATAAGGTACAAAACAGAGGAAAAAGGATGAACAATTATACAACACGACAGTCAGACAGACAGAGCAGGATGATACAATTGGAACCAATAGGGACATGATGGGCCATGGGCTGAGGGCGAGCTGTTTTGGCGGCACGAGGAGGACCTACACAATATTAGGTAGGTGGTTTTAATGTTGTGGCTGATCGGTGTATAATGTATCAAGGTGTAAAACCACTGAGAAAAGTGTTAAAATGTGCATGACAAGATGGAAAAAGTACTTAAAGTAATACAAAGAGTAATGTTTTTTAAGAGGTCATTTTTTCAGTCATAATGAATTCAGTACATTTCTCCCTCCCTTCTTCTTGGAGTGTGCTTTTACATAGCCTGCGCGATGTCATTCTCCTCTTGTAATTGTATTCACCAAATATCTATTCAAAGTAATGTAAATAACTATTCTAACACACATTCAAAGTCAGACATAAAATCTGTATTGATAAAAAGCACAGGATTGTGCTGGCTTGGTCGGGACCCCCCCACAGCTCTTCTGAAAACACACCACCCAGAAGTAACCCAACACACGTGGCTAGCGTGGCTACATCTATCTATGGAGAATGGAAGCGGGCTTCATGGCTGCGAGTGCAATCGGGCAAATATGGCCATATGTGCATGAGCCAGAAGAGGAGCCTCAACCCTGTCTTGTTTTGTGAAATCGTCTCTGCACAAATGTGTTTGCACAGATCATGCCAGCGTACCCGTAGCTTTTCAAAAACGCCACCCATTTCTTCTGACTTGCATCATTCTTTGGAAACTGAAAAAAATGACACCATAACATTGCCCTCGACCTCATCCTTGATGTTTGTTCATTCCGGGAGGGCACATACACTGGGTACATTTTGCACGCTTGCAATGCAAACTGTAGCTTGATAATGAAATGAAATAAAGATAAAATGAAACCTATAGCACTATAGCTGTAGGGGTAAATACAAATAAGCATGGCTAGCCATTCATCTTGATAGCACCATCATAAAGGGATGGAGAAAGTAGGAGAAAGAATGGGCCAGAGAAGGAGATTGGGAGAGAGATAAAGTTGGTAGAGGGATTAAGAGTAGGACAATAGCAAAAAAGCTACAACTAACTATTACAAATCTCATTTGTTAACGTGGACAATGATTTTTTTTTTGGCAAAGGAGTGTTTCGCTCAGACTCAGCTGTTTTAGAGGGACAAAAAAAAAGAGCCTCAGACAATGGGAGGAGATATGCAATGAGACTAAAACATTTATTGTGACATCATGAAGGACCTGGACCCAATAGCTCAGAGCCCAGTAATAAATTGAACTCCACCCATTTAATCCCCACATTGGAATAGATGGAAATGTTTAGACTGATATAAATGAATTTTGCAATGCAATTGATTTATTGTACTGGTGCTGATGCTTAATATATGTGATAATAACCCCATACAATGTAGTCTGAAGCTATTCACAAATTTACCTTTACCCTCATTTGATCCTTTACAATATTTTGATTACAAATATAGATTGAAATGTGTTGGTTTTGGTTGACAGAAATATTGATCAGTGAAGACAATTAATAATAGCAGGACTGGGGTGTCCGGAGTATTATTTGCACCCTTGACAAAGATGAGCTGAATAAAATAATAATAAAATAAAAATAATTATACAAACTATAACTATACTGTTTCTGAAGGACATATCATTATTCCTTATTACCTGTGGCAGGTAACAAAGAGGTATGTTTTTAAATGTGGACCCCAGGAAGACTAGCTGTGCTTTAGGGCAAAGCTAATGGGGACCCTAACAAATAAACAAATAAACTTTTTTTTCTGGAAATCCTTCCTAAAAGCCTATTAGCATGAAGGTGACCTCTAATGGTGGCCTCTAGATTTAGTGACTCTATGTGCCCAAGATGCAAGTTGTGTAGAGGATGATGGACTTTACATGTGCGTTACCTCTTTTTTTTTTTACCAGTAAAACTGGACGTCAGGAGGAGGTCACAATACAGTTCCCTTAGATTGAGATGAATTTACAAAGTATTACAAATTGTATTTATTTATTTAGGATTTTACTTAAAAGGCTTGGGAATAATTAACTTAAATGGGATGTGAATAATTCTGACATGCCTATTTTTTGAAACTATACACAACCCAACCCAACCATCTACACCCATACACATACACACACACACACACACACACACAGACTTTAAATGTTATATCCATCCTGTGCTTCACTTGAGCTTCTGAAAAAATAATTTGATCAGTCACTTTCAGGAAATCAAATGAAAATAATTCATTTCTCTTTTGGCCCTTCATGGTCTGGATCTGCAAATTTTAAAATTTGCAACAACTACTTGAAAAGGAACGTATTGAAGAAAAATTGAATTGACTCTAGCCAGCTGATTTATTACCCACAAATTCACATTGCAATGATTAGGCGGTTTCTGAAGTGCATTAGTTCTGTGGTTTAATGATGCATAAAAGGAAGCTGGATAAAAGGCGGTTTGTCAAAAACAGCAAAACCACAAAGACTGACTACATCAACAACATTTCCACCCACATCCCGCCTCTCTCTCTCTCTCTCTCTCTCTCTCTCTCTCTCTCTCTCTCTCTCTCTCTCTCTCTCTCTCTATATATATATATATATACATGCATACATAAACTGATAGCTGCACATTACGTATTCTTTTTACCTTATGTATTATTTAAGTTTATTTTAGGAAAACAATTCTTTTGGCATCCTCCCAACTCTTTATCCCCTTCTTCATTGAATCAGGGAAGCAATTTTGATGGCAATATTGCATTAAACAAAGAGATCCATTTCACAAATTGGAAATATTTGGCAGAGGTATTATTGTACCTACCACTCCATACCGAAGACCCAAACAAGGAAAGTGCTGAGGCTATGGACTGAACTGTATAAAATAAGCTAGTTGCCTTGTCGGCTAAAAAGACCAATTCAGTGCTCTCTGTGAGACTATGACACATCACTGTCTCGTGCTCACTGGACCAGTCAGCCAGTTACCCACCTAGCACAGGCAGGCATCCTTCTGTATCTAAGAACATTGTTTTGTTTTCATGTCAACATAAGGATTGACAATGCAGTGCAGCCAGGCCAAGCACACACACACATCCCCAGAAACTCAGCAACATTGATCTATGGAATTGATACATATAATCATTAACATGAACAAGCCCTGGGGATTAGGTATCTAGGTAAAACACAAACATCTGGTTTAATATACTTCTACCAATCTTTTAAACCAAACATCTCCTGTGGGATTAGTCACCCAAGAGACTAACAGATTTGTGACATCCATAAATACAAAAGAACATTCAAAAGGAATTGTATAGCATGTTTTGCAGACATCCTAGAGATGGAGAGTGAGAATGCATGACCCCAAAATCAGTAGAAGTATCAAACTATCTGTTATGTACTCTGACAAGTACTCAACATAATTGGAGTTGACACCAGGTTTGTTGAAGCAGAATCACTGCTTATTCAAAAAAAAAAACGGTTGTTACATCCAAGCAAAACAAAACGCAGTGTCCTGGAAGTAACTGGAATCATGGTTGAAGCAAATGTGCTCTAGGTGTGTTGAACAGAGACCGAAGAATGCAACAAAAGCTTCTTTAATAGGCTCCATACAGGTGCTCTCTGTTACCAGGAAACAAAAGAATTACTTGGACTAGGGTGACTAACACCCCCAGCTGACAGATGGGTGTTACACCATCTATTAGCAGTGACTCTGCTTGAAATAATTGTGTTTTGTAATGCAACAGTATTCTAAAAAATGGTGCAGCCTGTGAGTGCATCTTTTAACTGAGTTCTGCTGTTGGACTGAAATGGATATCTATGAAATTGGAGGATTCTGATTGGCGGATGATTATGGGCACCTGATCAAACAGAGGAGTCACGCTTGTGACTGGAGTTGGAAAATACAAACCCTGCTGACTTCCTCTTTCTCCCCGGGTGCCTCTCTAACCCAGTTACGCTCTCTTCTGAAGGAGTCCCAGACAGAGTGAGCATCGTCTGTGATCAGGAAGATGAAGCAACGCACCACAAAAAGATACCTTCGCTGGATACGGGAAGCCTTCAGCCACAGCATAAAGAGCAAAAGGCTTCATTCGTGGAGCTTCACAGACCCCTCCGCTCTTCCATCTCTAGCTGACATGCCTCACCCTGCTGCCTACAGGAGGCCGTGCCAGTGATGCTTTCCCACTCCCAAACGGCTGATCAGCACATTCTGCACTCTGATGAGTGTGGTGCTTTCACAGACACATTAGCATATTCAGCGCTGGAAGGTTCGCTGAACAAACGGGCAAATAAAGACACTGATTATGGTTCTATGTACTTGATTAGTTCCCCAGAGGACCCTGTTGCTTTCAGGCAAATCTTCAAATCGTCAGTATGTCCCGACTTCAGCTCAAAGGGCCCCCTGAAAGGGTGGAATATGGTGGCTGCTTAGTTATGGTCCGTGGAAGGCCATGGTGATGCAGTATGAGACAGCATCACGGAAAAGTATGCAAATCCTTTTTTTCTTTAAGCATGCAAATAATCTGGGCTTTGGAATAAGAAAGTATATTTTCAGCAAGGGGGTTTTCACCAGTGTTTGCTTAGAGATGTTTGCTTTCAATAAAAAACTGCAGTAATTTCATAAAATGAGATGAAATAATTGCCCATTATTACTGCAAAATATATTGTATATATATTTTCAAAATATAAATAATAAGAATGTACTTAGCTTTAAGCATAATTTTCAAATGTTCAAATACTAAAAAGTTATGTTTTTTTGTGTGTAAGTTATTTTTACACAGTACAGTCTATATGTTCCACTTCCTGATACAAGAATAGGTTAAAGTTCCATAGATGTATTTATCATACAGCTCTTTCATAAGTGTCTCACTCAAAGCCCACATTGTCCTGATAAGGCAGCATTTGCGATTGACACCTACAACCATCACCACGATACTGCCTCTTTAGAGTTGGGAGATGGCTTATCTGTGCCCACGGAAACCAGGAGCACCATAATGTAAATAAAAAAACAGCGGTGTGTTGGTGTCGGCATAATTTGGACCATAGCCTTTCTATGCATAATGTATGACCTCAAGGGGTGCTGTGGGGGATTTTAATTCTAATTAGTTATTTTTATTAAATTGAAATTTGTGCTATCTGCACATTTTATGCTTTCTGAAAGGGGACGGTAACCCTAAAGGAAAAGTAGCAGTGCACGAGTGACACAATATATTGTAGCGATTTCAGCAAGAGACAAGTCAGGCAGATTGCTCTTTTGAGCCATTGCACTCATTTATTAGCACCAGAAGAAAGCAGCTCGGACATAAGCACAGGAAAAACATAACTGGCGAAGCGCGGGCTGCCTGCTCTTTAAACAACACAGCCTGCCAGCCACATGACAGCTAAAACCTAACTGGCTAGTTGACAGTCCAATCCCAGAATGCTGTGCGCACATAAACCAAACTAGCCGAAATATGGCGGCTCGCTAATTATCCAGCCAGCTACTGCTACAATATCAATTTAAAGCATTGAGGAAGTAGGGGAGGGGAGCAGCACAGTGATGCTGTTGATCGCACTGCCACCTCACAGCAGGAAGGCCTCGGGCTCGAACCCCCACCCCCCACTCTGAAAGCCAGGCCAACCAGGGAGTCAAAATTGTCCGTAAGTGTGAATGTGTGATTGAATGGTGTGTGATGATGGGATTGGCAACCTGTACTCCTGCCTTTTGCCCAATGCATGCTGGGACAGGACCCATCCATCCAGCAACCCAGACCAGGAATACGTGAGCTAAATAATGGATGGATGGATGGAAAAAGTATGGGACTGGCCACCCAGTCATATCACCTCCAATACATGCGAGAGGTTAAATGCAGCAGCATTAAAAAGCTTTTGTTTAAAGTTCATCCTAAAGAGAGAACTAAATCTGGTCAGTGATCATTTTAACTTTTAAACACACACTGTAGAAGAAGCAAGGCTGGCCCCTTCTGTTCCCACTCAGTTTTCCAGTCAATATTTTATCCACAAAGAGAGAAGAGGACACAGCTAAACACAGCTGTTGAAATATTAAGAGCACTGTGAAATCAGTGCTTGCAGTTCACAATTCAGTGGCACTGAGAGCATTAGTGCTTGCCTGTGCCTGCTAGCTACCCAAGGGCCTTAAGAACAAACTCCTGATGACAGTACATAACTGCATTGAATGGTTTGATTGTGCCTGCTGCATAAATTAAGATAAATGAAGTGATTACAGCCTGTAGCATAAATAAATTTATACGGAGGCCTATACCGGTTAAGTACTATCATCAGGCAAGACATGCGTGAACATGGTGTATTGTCAATAAGAAATTCACCTTTGCTGCTGCCCCTCCTCTTTCTTCCTCTTCTTCTTTCTCCCCCTCTTTCTCCTCCTAGTAGTTGAGTCAGATGGGTAGTGGGAAGTTTGCCCAACATCATTTCTGTTTCACTGGCAAATGGTAGTTAAGAAAGGATTCTTTGTTTTCGGGTGATACTGTAAACTAGTCACACTACCCTCATTCAAAAATCCCTGTTTACAATGCACAGTGCATTTCATATATTTATGTTCATGTTTCCTTCAGCACCTAATCCATGTAAATGTTGCAAATGTAATTACCCTGATATTTATGCTTTTGTACAACTTCCTTTTTTTCTGGATAACAGTGACTGCATTATATTTAAACTGTTTATATTTTGCATTAAAAAGACCTCAATTAGCTGGTGTTCAACACAATAGTTAGTTAACTGACTGATTAATATGTTAATTAGTACAGCCCTTATAAATTATGTTTTCTCTCAGGATCTTTCTTATTATTATATATAATGTTTTGTATTATGGCACAAGTTCACTTACTGTTGCACTCTAGAGCCATGCATACTAGTTGAGTGGGGAGACTCTCCTGGGTTGCACAGGAAATTCAGCCCATTGCTTAAACGTGTGCTCACTTTCCATGGTGAGCCCAGGAACCTGCACACTATAAGAGAATGAGTCTGAGGACCAAGTACAAGAGGACCAAACTGCAAAGCAGACAAGCTGCGCTGCTTGTTCAAGCAGTTCTTGCCGTACTTTCAGTGAGTTCACTGATTTATTCAATGAACTCATAAGAACCGGATATCCCTTTTCATTCAATGGCTTCTTGCTACTTTGGGGGAATACACATTCAGTTAGCCCTGTCAATTAACTTTTTAATAACTGCACCGTGCCCTGCACAAAAATGTGCTCATCTTAACTGTTTCTGTTGGCTGTCATTAGAAATATTCAGAAAGAAATCTGCCCACTAAAACTCACAGGTGAATTGTGTGAGAAGAACAAAATGGAGAATTGCTGATGGAGTTCATGTTGTTTGCTTTAATGAGAACCCACCATTACACGCAGACAGGTATATTTCAGTCAGCCAGGCTCCTCAGGGTAACTGCTGCATCCGCTCCTCCCAACAACGCTCCGGGATTCTACGGACCAGTAGTTATTTGTCAGAGGGGGGTCTATCTCTCTTCTGATTGGAAGTAGCTCTCCTGCGGAACTATGTGGTGTTAAATCGTTGCTGGCTTGTGGGCGAGTTAATTAAAGGTGAGCACATGTATCAGCTCCAGTGTTCCATGTACTACCAGCACAACGGTGCTTCGAGGCAAGACTGGCAATTTCAAATTGGGGAGGAAAAAAAACTGTGGGAAGCTGTTAAAAAAAGTTGTGAAATAACCAGGTCTAATTAATTTTTCTGGGGAAAAGTCAGTTCTGAGATGTAGAGGCTGCTGCTACAGCAGCCCTGCATAGCGGCTTCAGTGGCAGCCTTGGTTACATGAATACTTGGTTGAACTAAGACAAGGGAGTTTATGTTCGAGGAATGTTGCATGGTTGCTACAGTACATTACATTTTATTTGGTGATGTACAATAAGTGCATAGCAAACGTAATTAGAATAACTACACACTTGTCAGCTATGGTACAATTTTCACAAAGTGTCATTTATCCATAGACATGAAAATAAAGTCTAGTCCACACAGTAAGCATTGGCTAAGTCAGAGTAAAGTCATGGCAAGTCATAAACGGGTGCTGTTGGATTCTGTAGAGCGGGAGTGGGGGGGGGGGGGGGGGTAGGGGGGTGTTTGCTTGGTTATGAAATGTTCTGTTGCCATTCCATTTAAAATTTATACTGCTAGTTCCGCGATAGGGGATGAATAACGTAATTATGAAAATATCATTATTTACCTTAGATAAACATTGGATCGTGTGGCCCCCCCCCTCGTGGCCGTGTGCCCCCCCTAGCGGTTGTGGCCCTAAACAACCGCATAGAGCCTTTATGCCACGGGCCGGCCCTGCTCCTACTGTCTTCCTTGACATGACTCTTGGATATCTGCAGCGACTCAATTGGTATTTTCTTTTGTTTACAACACAGCATTTAACTAGTATTTGGTTTTGTTTATAATACTATTTGTTTTTTGTTTGCTTTTTTTTGGTGATATTGCAGTTTTGTATTCCTGTAATTAACACTGACGTTGTCCATTTTTGTAAGTGGTCATGGATAAGAGCATTACAATAAGTCACTGTAATGTAATGTTGTAATAAGTTAAAAGTTACTATACAGCGTACAGTATATATGTTAACTACAGAACAATTAAATAGTACACGGCGAATATGTAGTTTGGCTTGACGGCGCTAGTGGCAATTGGTAGCCAAAACAATATGGGAAATCAGTTTTCTGGCAAGTTCACAAGGTATAAACACACATTTTGTTTATCATGTTCTATGATGTCTGAGGGAGTCAACAACCACACCCCCAGGCCTTCAAACCAAAAGAAAAAGTCAAATAATTTACTTACACCTATAAAATACTGCTTTTTCAAATAGACCCTGGAAATGCTGAGAATCTGCTATTTACTTCTACTCAATACAATTATAAATGTTCCTAAATTGTTCCCAGAGAAACATCTGCCTGCGAATGTTTGTATGTATGCCTTTTGTGTGTGAAGGGTGTGTTTATTAGTCTTTTAGAACACAATACTTGCCTCAGGCCTATTAAGGTAAATTCTTTTGTGGTGCTGTGGAAGACCCAGGAGTATTTAAAAAACAGCTAAATTGAGAGCAGCAGAGATTTACATAAATAAAAGCCACAATAAAATGGAAAGCATACCACGAGGAATAGATAAAAAAACAAGATCAAAGCAAGCTGCTACCTTTTCCACATAAATAAAGATTTTTTTTTGGTATTTGTTCACAGAGTTTTGTTTTCATACTTACATTGATTGTACCGGCCAAGTGAAGATGCCAAT
The DNA here is from genome assembly GCF_018555375.3 of Anguilla rostrata. Taxonomy (NCBI): domain Eukaryota; kingdom Metazoa; phylum Chordata; class Actinopteri; order Anguilliformes; family Anguillidae; genus Anguilla; species Anguilla rostrata. Next base: position 48,308,807 of record NC_057933.1, read on the forward strand.
TATAATTAACAAACATGCAAAAGAGGAAGACAATGTGACAATTTAATTTTAGTCCTTCAGATAAGAGAAAATTCTTCATATTTGAGCAAAGACTATTTCAATTTATAGCCATCAACACCATAGCCCATCAAGCCCTCACTTGAGGGCTTTTGTGTGAGTGCATGTGTGTGTGTGCGTGTGTGTCTACATGTGAGCATGTATAGTGTGTGTGCCATTGCTTGCTGGTGGGTGTGTGTCACAGCTTTTGTTGCAGCAGACAGTAATCAGTCTTGACTGACCTGATGGTCACTTGGGGACCAGTATAATGGGTTAGCTATTTGAAGATTTCAGGGATGGAGCAGCTGCCACTGTAGATGACTCCACATTAATAAAGTATATTCATCTGACCTCAAGCAAATTGATAGGACAGTGCCACCTGTAGCCATAGCTTGAAAGTGTCATTAACTGCACTCCATTTTACATCACATTAGCGGCAGCCGATATATAGGCCCAAACTACTTTACTGTGAATCTGGTGAATTTGTTCAGCTGTCCATGATGTGTGGCTAGCACATTTGGATTTGTGATTGTTGGTGACTGTTGGATGTTTAATTAAAAGAAAGGAAGAAGAAAAAAGACAGCAGATTCCGGGAAGACTCCAGGAAGACCATGCTCATGCTGTTCACGTGTGGCTTTGGAGACATCACCAGGCCTTGATATCCAGCCAGCTCGCACAGTGTGAGGTGACAACGCAGACTAACAAGGATGAAATAGCAGTTGCGAAGGGTATTTAATATAATCCTCCGTACAGAGAGATGAAGAGGCCAAAGGAGGAATCAATCAGACTGCCAAACAGCGCGGTGCACAGCAGGAGGAGGAAGGATCATTTCCACAGGCTCCGGGGTGGGTTATGCCAGGATCAAAGCACTACGGGGTGGCATTTCGTATTTACTGTACTCCCCCCCCACACCCCGCCCCCGGGCCCAAAGGGCAGCTAAGCTCCCCCTCCGGCTACCCTAATGAACCCCAGAGACTGAAGAGGCCCAGCGATTCTCGGCTGCAGATTCTCGGCTCCGGCAAATTCAATACCTGCAGCACAATCGTGTCGCGGCGGGAAAGGCAGCGTGCGGCCTGAGGCCCCACTGATTATTATTCTGGTCAAGTCGCAGAGAGCAACGGATGAGGAGACAGTGACAGACATGGGCCCGTGGTCGCTGCAGGTTAGTGAGGAAGAACTGTTCAGCATGGCTGATTATCTGTCCATGGAAACGTTTCAGGTGAAACTAAAGACACCGGGCGAGGTGAGGATATGGCTGACTGGAAGCAGGTTGTCTTAATAGGTTTTCAGCTGTAGGAGTCAGGGAAATTGCTCTGCGTCTGTCAATGTTAGTCTTATTTCTGAGAGCCTCCAACAGAGAAATATGGTTAATATGGTATCCTAGCAGCACTCAAAATAGTCTGAAATGTTGTCAATTTTTTTTTGGCCCAGTGTTTTTTTATTTATTTATTTTTAATGTTTTTTTCTGGTTTTGTAATGAAACATTCATGATGTTGGTGCTGGGGTTCGGGGGAGAAGAGTACCAGAAAACTTGCCTGTGTTTATTTTGTAACAGCTGCTAATTATTCCCGCTCCAAATTTTACACAGTCTTTTTGAACTTGTGTCCTATGGTGCTGGCATGAAAGTGACTGACTTCTGTGGAGTGCTCTTTAATTAGAGCACAGGAGCAGGCCTCTGGAGGGGCTCTTCCCTGGCTGGGTTCCCCGTTCTCTCACCCGGGCGCCATTTAGGTCAGCAAAATCAATTCATTTTGTCAAAGGGCTTTGCAGGAGTCTGGCCAGCGTCCAAACCCCCCTCGGCTGTCCTCAGCCACACCCCCAAGCATGAACGTTTGAAAAATGAGAGGTATAAATAAAGCTAAAATCTTAAACGCGAGTACACCACCCACCATTCTGCTTGTGGCTCTGTAAATATTTTCGTCGCCTTGCTATCACCTTGACCCTCCTGACAATTCTGAGTGGCAGACCATTGGGTCAATCTGGTCGTGTCCTCTCAGATGATGAGCTTTGCCCTGGCACTTGCATGTGTACTGTGTGTGCCTGTAAAGAAAATGTTATTACAGCAAATGAAGAGACATACAGAACCAGAGTTAGCTATAAAGATAAATTTCATCTGCAGTCCATATATAGCGAAACTGACAGGTCAGTATTTGGCTGAAGATTTTACAGAAGTCATGGTGATAAAATTTATGTAATCTCTATACAATTCCAGAGAAAATTCTTTACCATGTACATTCGTCTTGTGATTTTGGGTTTTCTACCCAACTTAGATATTTTTATTCATGTTGTTGTCTCAAGATAGAAAATTAAGGTGATCAAAAGTTTTTTCATGTGGTGCTTCAAGACATTAATTACTAATCAATGTAGGAATGCAATTTAGTTGAACAACATAAATATTTTAATGAGTAACCCATACCACAGAGAGCTAATTAGTTGAAATGTATATTGTAGGTCAGTACTGGCAGTGATTGGCATCATTCATAAAGAGGCAATGCATTCCCTTCTGATTTGGAGAGAAAATGCCCTTGAATGCTAAGCTTTTCATTAGCTGTTTTTCTCAGTCCAGTGAATTTTTTTTTCTTTCCAACTATGGCTCATTACTGCTTACTCTGTACTTCTACATCTCTGATTTCTTTATTCGTCCCTATTTTCCATATGTTTCAGACAATACTACGACAATTAACATCCAAAATCAGAAAGAGTCATTAGGAATCATGTCATTTTTGTAAAAAAAACAAAATGACAATCACTTTAATATACTTTCCCCATTACAATACATTATTGTACAGACAATTATGTTTTGCACTGGCAAATGTTTGCAAAAAAAAATAACAGTAAACAAAAAGTATCTTTAAAAGGTATGATACAGAGTCATTTACAGTATTGTGCACCTCACCATTTTTATTTATATTACAAAGTACAGTACATAAATACAATTCAAGGTCTTGTACTTTAAATATTGAAAAATATTATTGCATTTTACTACATTCCCCTATGTGGGAGTCCCTAAAAAGCAGCATATCTGTGTTTAAATCAGTATTTAGACTTGCTGACTGCTCAACAGTATTTTACATTACATTACAAAAGGTTGCAATTTTTACATACCGTCTAATAAAATGATACATCTTTCTTCAGCCTATAACTTACAGTACAAACATGTCACATTCAGATAACAGGACAATAGTAAAATTGCATGCTGCATTTATGATCCAACTTGCTCTTGGCTTTTAACTAACTTTTAGGACACCAATTAACTGTGGGAAAGTCATTTCTGCCGTGCCCTGTCAGTATATTTCCTATTTGTTTTGTAATTTGTTTCTTACAAACTTCAGAATTCAGAAATGGTTTCCTGAACCATAGCTATAGCATTAATGCAGTTTTTTCCATACCTTTGAGGTACCAAAATGTTAAAACTGTGTAAACGAAAAAAGTGAACAGTAGTCAAGGTTGTTGTAGTGTTGTCTGACATACAGCGTGGATTAAAAACCTTTTTTTTCTTCACAAACCGATATAAATTGATAAATAAAACATTTATATGCCTTATAATACACTTGGTTTTGTAGAGGCAAAATAAATCTGTAAATTTGTAACCATCATAGCCAGCTGAGGATTTCAAGATCCAACACCTGCAGCTGCACTCAATTTGCAAAGTTTTTACAAATTGGCTCAAACACACACACACACACACACACACACGCATACATACACACACACACACACACACACACACACACAAATAAACAACAAAAAAGCTTTGGCTCAGTAAAACGATTGATACCACATAACTGTCAAAATTTTCTTGAGGGGTAGTCAATTGCCAGACAATGCATTTCTCTAATGAAGTGTTCATCCCAGGGCCTATTTCATGAGGAGAACACAGACCCCCCCCCCCCCTAACTGTTGGGGCCAGAGTGGGGCTGCAAGTCCTGTCCAGGGAAAAGTGGGTGGAGGAGGGGGCGGAGGTGCAGAGTAGAGGTGGTAGTGGCAGGAGCGAGCAAGGTCGGGAGTAGGGAGCCAGGAGGCAGTGGGTGAAGGGCCAGATGGGCAGGGTGAAAGGCGGAGGCAGGGATAAAGTGGAGTGGGTGGCCTGCCAGCAAGGCAGGAGGGTGAGCAGGGAGGACAGCTGTCGATGCCATGTGGGAGATTGAGATGGGTGTGAAGTGGGGCTGGGGGATTGGGTGGAGGTGGTGGGCCAAGCGCTGATGGGCAGAGTGTGGGTGGAGGGAGGAGGCGAAGGCCGCGAGGGCCCTGTGATGCAGGAGTGCGTGCTGGAGGCTTGGGCCTGCTTGCTGGAGGGGGACGGGCTGCAACGTGGGCATAAGGTTGGGGTTTGGATGGGAGGCAGGGCTCAGGCTGGACTCCTCAAGTGGGGTCTCTGGGATCATCTTCACCTGCTTCACGAGCAGCTGCTGCTGCATGTGCTGTCGGGCCTGAAGCTGCAGGTGCCTATATTTGTCAATCTCCTCTGGGGTGAATGTGATTGGCTGCTCTGTCAGAGGTGGGGAGAAGCACTTCTGTGCCCGCTCTGCCAGGCTTTCGGACTCCTCTATGCAATCCATACTGGTGTCAAATGCCGACTTCCAGGACTCTTGCCCCTGGCGATGGTGTGCAGTGTCTGTTTTCTCACTTTCTGCTGAATAAATGGAGAGGATGTTTGCCTCAGATGAAAACACCTCAGGCAACTGACTGAGTTCACCTGTTCCACTGGGTTGTGGCAAATGCCTGTCAGTCCTCATGACTTCAGGTCTTTCTTTTAGTCTCTGTGAGGACAGGGGGAGGAGGACTGAGTTTCCAGGTGCCAGGGGGTGGGGTCCAGGGCAGCATGTGCCCCCTAGACTGTCTGTGCCGCTGGTCACACCTCCTTGCCCATTGCAGAGGTTACTCTGAATCTTGCTACTCTCTCCCTTCTTAGCGGTTTTTCTGACAGCGGGAAACTTCCCTATCAGCGGTAGAGACAAACTGCTGTTGATTTTTCTCCCAGAAAAGTTTTTGTCACCTGGAAACCGCTCCTCGGGTCGATGGGAGGCATTGATGTTTGGAGGAGTGCCTGCTCTCTTTTTGCTGATGCTCTGCAGGACAGTCTGATCTCTGATGCCCTTCACTGTCCTTGCAGCTGTGATGGATGGGGGTCTGTAATAATAGAGCCTGTCTCTGGAGACAGAATGGGACTCGGTCTCGTGAAGCCTATTGTCTGTGGTCACCATGCCGAACCTATGGAGCCTGTACCTGGACCTGGACCGGGACCTGGACCTGGACCGAGACCGACTGAGGCTGTGGGCTCTTTTAGCAGTGCCACTGGTCCCTTCGTAGCTAATGTCAAAGGTGCTGCTGCTGCTCTTGTAGGAGCTGGTGCTGTGCTGCCCAATGAGTCCTTGTTTCCTGCTCAGTTTCCCATCCCGGCTCCACCTGCGCAGGCCCTCTGTCTCAACACTAGACCACTCTGAGGCCCTGGGGGGGTTTTTGGTTCCATCGGCACTGGTGTCCTTTCGTTCACTAGCAGACCCCTCCTCCATTGGCCTCCTACTGGAACATATCCCACCCTGACCGGGCTTATGCCCGTGGGTCTGTGAGCATCCGGAGTCTCTCCTCAGAAATGGCCTATATTTTGACCCAGAGAAGGGTGGGTGCCTCTCACACCTGTAGGAAGCCCCCTCACTGTCTGAATTCAGATCAGAGAAACTACTGCAGGAACCGGACTTCTCACTGATGGAAGTAGCACTGTGTCCTCTTTTGGAATACCTTGCACCCCAGTGATAAGCTAAATAGTCTTCCTTCACTGCCAAGGGGGAGGAACAGGGAGAGAACTCCTCAGTAAGGTTTGGCGCAACCAGAATGAGGGACTTTCGCCTTTTCTTTTTACTCAGCAAAGTGTAAAGTGGGCTAATAACACTCTTCAAACTGCGTTCTGCCACATCACTGTAATTGGAGGCATTATCCTTTAAAGACCTTTTTCTCTTGCCGATTCTGTTCCTCTTCAAGTTTGCACATTTATTATTTTGAAGTGCATTTGGGTGTGTGCATTCAAGTGCTCCCCCAGATTTTGTGTTGTATATACAACTAGTGTCCAGCTCACCAATAGGTTTTGACTGAAGATTTCGAGTTTTCTTAGCTTTGTGACATTTGGTTCTCTTTGGCTTTGGAGCACCTAATTTATTTCGTACTTGACGGACATGGGTTGACCATCTGCCTTCACCCTCCCTCACATCATCATCCGCAGTAGAGTGATCTGGGCCTGCTGCTTGTGTGCTTTTGTTCGATTTGTGTTTGTTCCTGGAGTGTTTGAAATTGAAATAAAGAGGATTACAGCTGTATGAGATGCTGGGCTTGGACTTTGTGTGCACCAGGAGTTCTGTGGGCCACTTCAACATTGTCTCTCCATCTTTGCTGAGGACGTTTAAGAAAGAAACATGATTTCTGACCTGCTTTCCATCTGCCACGTCATAGACTTTCTGTAGAGGGAACCGCCCTTCCTCCATTCTCACATTCTCTGAACTGCTGATTGTTTCTATGCCTCGCTGAAGCCAAATAGATTCCTGTCTTTGGACTTGGCCCAAATCTGCCTCAGCTGATTGACTTGTGGTTGATATGCTGGCTTTTGGAGCAAAAAAGCAGCTCATCTTGCTCTCATTAGATTCTCCCTCTAGCCCAGGCCTGTGGTTGGACTCTCTTGGCATGTCACCGAAGCACTTGTCATCAAGAGAGCTGTGGGAAGCCATGTCTGGACGCCCTGGTTCATCTGCTGCTCCACATACGGTGTTGCCGTTGTGCTGGCAGGATTCAGTGCCTTTCTGCCCATCCTGCTGCTCGGTCTCAACTCCTGCCTCTTTGTGCTCCTCATCTTCACCGCTGTCCGCTGCCAGCTCCCCTGGAGAGGGCGTACGGGACCAGAGGGCCTCCAGCGTCTGTCTGGCCCTCTGTCTCTGGAGCTCCTCCCTGTCACTGGCCTCCTCAATGCCATCACTGAAGACAGAGGCAGAGGACTCCAGCTTCAGCTGGGCTTTCCTCGAGAAGCAGAAGGACACGCCTACGCGTTGGTGGCTGTAGTCACAGGCCGACTGCGAGGGCCTCTTGCGGCTGTGGGGCTGCTCTCGGTGGGTGGGCAGCTCCGGTGGGCACCTGTAGGCCATGTCTTTGGAGACGCCCCCAGGAATGGGCCGATGTTCGACGCCATGGTCCATCTCTGGCACCACCTTATCCTGATGCTGGGCTTTAGCTGAGACTGTTGTGGTTCTGAACTTTGGACCGCTTCCTGGACCACTGTTGAAACAAAATTAAAGAATATCATCAACTGAAATCAGATTACCTGAATGAATCAGCACTGCATGTCTGAATGAAATATTTAGGGAAATATGAACTCAGAGAAGTACAAGGTCTCATCTGACACACCATAACCAATTTTCAAATCCAACAAGTGTTTACATCTGCTTCTAATACCTACATTTGAGTGTTGCCTCAAGCTTAACCCCATGATTAAGTGTTATATAAAAAGAATTAGAGACAGATGCTCTGTGTGTTTTTAAAAAGATTTCAGCTCTCCTGACAAATGCTTTATTTCTGTTTAGCTCCCATTATAATATAAACTATGAATTGTGAAGCTCAAGAAAAGAAAAACAATTAATCTAGATACTGTACAGTACCAACCAATCCATACAAAATAAAAGTAATGCCATTTACGAGGCATTACCCCTAACCATAACCCATAAACATTTCTCAGTAGTACAATTGAAAGGGTACAATTACTATATTTTAGAAAACATATCAACTAGAAAGTAAAGGTAATCAATCTCTGCATATAGAGCAACTATAAAAGATGCCATTGTCAGTGAGTTATCATATTAACATGCATTCTTGGCCATGCCCAGCCAAGTGCAATATGTCATAATACTGAGTATAGCCAGACAATATTATTTGGAATGGTATTTCAATATTAAAACCATAAGACCAAATAAAAGTTGTTTGTGCACAAGTAACAGGATGTGTATAAATCTGTTGCATTTAAAACAAAAATAACTGAAGCATATGACCTTTCCGTCTTTTTCAGCAGTTGTTTTTCAATTATACTCATTTATGGTGACACTATGCAGGGGTTGACATTCAGGTCAATTTTCCACTGGCCATCTGGGCAAGTGGTTTTTAGAAGTTACTGGCCCGCACACTGCAACAACTGGCCCATTTGCAAATCACTAGGTTTTGATGCTGCCAATTTAGTATTTTCATTTAGGCACAGGGGAGACATGTGTACATTTGTAACACTGGTAAACATCAAATGTTTTTACAAATACTTTTTAAGTCTGTCCATCAACCAATTTTCAAAAATGTATGTACAGTAAATCCACAATTATTGTGTAAGGACAAGGAATACATTTATTACAAATATGACATGTTACAGTACTCATGTCAGGGACAGTTGACACATCAGGCAATATGTCATTTTTAGAGGGCAGATTAAGGATCATAATTATCAAAGTTTAATATTATAGTCATGTGAGCATAAGAATCTATCCAAAAACAAACCTAGGTACGAAAGTGAAAATTTAACCTGCAAAACACATTTTCTCTGTGATTTTCAGAATAAACGTTCAAATTTCCCAGATAATATGGTTAATATGGTAGTTCAAGCTTGTGACACAAAAAAGACATTTCTGTACTCTTGCTACAACTGTAAGCAGTCTCCAAACTTGGAAATCTAATTTCCACACACCTAGCCTATTTAAATGCATCTTTGCAATACAATTTATACTTTTTCAATTATAAAGCTTTTAAAAACAGCCCCAACTTCATCTTACAACAGAATAAACTGACACCAGCAGTTGAACAAACAAGCATGCCTTACCATATGGCTTTACCACAGTAACTTCTGGGAGAATTCTATCAGCAAGCTTCCTAGGCAAACTGAATGTAATTCCAGTGAAGTACCATACATTTACAGATGTTAAGTAATATTAATAATTGTAAGATTGAGTTATTTAAGATTGAAGTTACTTAGCTAACTTTAGTGTTTCTCCGAAGCTAGCTAAGTAGCTAGCTAGCTAGCGAAGCTGCATTACTACAAGACATAACATTATGGATTCATAAAATTAGCTAAATAGATAAGGTTGACTATATTGTCTAACTTGTGTCATTTTGAAGCATTACTGCACATTTCCTTTATACATTTCCTTTGAATATTATGTTCCTTGAACGTAATATTATTATGTTCTTGCAGCAGGTTTCTGTTGTGTTTGGTGTTGTTTGGAATTTGCATCATTTCCTAATTTGGAGGCCACCATAGAGTTTCACCACAAACGCCACTGAGTGAGATGATGCAAACAAAATCTGTTGTGTCTACTGCAACCAAATGAGTGGTATTCTGCATGCTTAATCACAAAGAATACATTTTCCTGAAATGTCATACTGTCATATCATTTCACAGTAAAAAAATAACAAATTGGACTTTTATTTTCCCACTGGCAAAGCGGGCCACTAAAAAATGAAAATTACTGGCTGGGAGCTCTGAGAAAACACTGTCAGGCCAGCAAGCAAGTAACAATATCAAGGCCTGCCGTGAACCTGCATACACAGGAGATCACACTGCATCCACAGAAGAGAGGTAGTAGGGGGTTGAGCCTGTGTTCTCATTGCTTATTTACCACCTGCGCCCTTATCTAGGCCAGCTGAAAGTGCTGCGATCTTCTCAGTTTCATCCACCCAGTTTATTGAGCGCTTACCATGACGGACCCATTTTTCACTTATGGAAAGGACCTGGCGCTCGTGTGGGATTTGAACTCACAGCAACATGTTTGAGAGTCTACAGACTTACTGGTATTGACGTTATGCTGTTTGGCAGTGTATCCTTTTGCTTTTGCCTTTAACTGATTCATACAATTGGATATTTAATTGGTCTATTGGCCTCGGTTCCTAAAATGGAAGTCAGGACCTGAGCTAGCCCGACACAATAAGCAACAAAAGCGACTGTTTAGGGCCCTTCAACAAATGTTCGGTGACGTTATTGAATTCACTCAGTGTACAGACCCCCTGTGCTAAGGTACGACGGCAGCAGAACCTTTTACCTCCTGCTGCCCCGGTGAATTTGAGGGGGCAGACGTGCTCTTACCAGTCAGACTGCTGCCTCTGCTCGGCCAGCTGGTGGAGGCGGCGGAGAGCGCGTTCCTGCTTCCTCTCATCTTTCCAGGTCTTGGACGCCACGTTCCGTGCAAACTCCCGCTGCTTCAGCTCCTTCAGTCTCTGCAGAGGCAGGGAAGGACAAAAGGAGGAGCCGTCAGCCTTGATTCACAGTCTACGAAATACCTCATACCTTCCTTAACACTTAACACGAGATCATAAATACAAAGCAATTACTGTCATCAGGAATACATACATCTCTTTTTTCACTGGTTTCATTCATTCATGTATGTATGTATGAACCCTTTGTGTCCTCAAATAAAACTGTATCAAATGTATAAAAAAGGGCAGCACGAATGACCTGATATGGATGTAAATACCCCAAATTTCAAGTCTGCTCTTTACCTTCATATTCATTGTTTGATTTCAACTCCACTGTGCTAAAGTACAGAGCCAAAACAACAAAAATTGTGTCACAGCCCAAATACAGACTGCACTGTATGTAGACGTGTGTATGCACATATCATAAAGTGCATGTTAGGTTATATTTTTATGCCATGACACTCAACATGACACTCAATCTACAAGATTAGACAAACATTTAGAGTGTAAGCACCTTGGCTCTAACAACTGTTAGCAAGGCCCTATGAAAACCTGAAAATGGGTAAACCATGGTCTTCAAAATACATACATTTTTATGATGCACTATAAATTAATATGGTATACTTTCTAATAAGCATGAGGCTGATTAAATTAATGTTATTACTAATACACAACATCTGTTCTAACAGAGATCCCTTAACCTCATTAGCAAATATTTGCATTAATAAATAGTGTCAGTTGTATTTTGTCAAATGCACCACCCCTTTATGCTTTAACATAAAGTGTTAAAAGAAAATCACATTTAACCATTGTACCCTTGTGTTTATTTATTAGGACCTGTGAAACTCACCCTGGGACAGAAACATTAACATTTATACAAAGGCTTAGCTGAATACTCAATTCTGATTGGATGGGTGGTGTGCATTATTTTCCCATATACAGTAGGTCAGGCTATGAAGTAGCTGTAGCAGAAGTTTAATCACCGTTCTACATTAATGTGTATCAACGGTCACACTCAATAAAACAAACATGGGCACTGATGATATTTTGTTGTTGCAAATCTTAACATGTTGTATATTTTGATTAAATATTCCACTGACACAGTGGAAATTTGTAAGTACTAGCAAGCCAACTGTTACAATATCATGCTTGCAACAATGTTAGTGACCATTCAGCTACTGCCATGAATGACTGTAGTTATAGTCACTAGTCTAGTTATAGCTTGAATATGTTCACAGTTTAGCGTCAGATATAAATATAATTTAATAGTTGGCTAGCTAGTTATTCCGTGAGACCATTTTGATCTGAAACCCACTTGGAATTTAACATTGAATGATGGCAAGCTAGCTAGCTAACTAACCCGGTTGACAGAGGGACTAGATAGACACCTTTGTTGCTAAGTGGTATAAGATTTGGGCCATTTGCTGGAATAATTAAGTAGCGTTCCATTGCAAAAGAATTGGATAAAGACATGCTTTCATTACAATTATGCTTTTTGTCGGTAAGCCATTGTATAAGCGGGATAATGAACTCAGGGCTGAGCATTACACATTTTGAATGCCTGACGTGGAGGTAGTAAATTGCCCAAAGCAAACCTGAGGACAGTTTCCCTCCGTGAAGGCCCCTCGGTCGTTATCCCACGTGTGCCCACGGTTACCCGTTATTGGAATTTTAAAGCAATGCAGAAATACAGTTTATGCAGAAATACTCAATATATTATCTTTATCTCATTTCCAAACAATATGAACAATATATGTGGTTAATGGTTGCCCTTTACCTCTGCAAGATCACATTTAACAATGAAAGGGTCATTAATTTGTGATAAAAACGCAATTTGTATAAAAGATCCACAGTAATGAAGACATGGGGGGGATACATCATTTTTATCTATGAAACATTTTAATAAACCAAGGTTTATATGCAGTGGATTATTGATACTGAACTGACATTCTCAATTATTTTTCATCTTTAGCTTATTACAGAATATATAAAAAACATATAGGCAAAAATAAAGCACAAAATAAAGCAAATGCAGATGATGAACAACAAACAAGAACCAAATGTACACTGGTTTAGTCAGTGGTTATGTTTCTTAGAAAGGGTAATTTTTCTTTTACTAAAGGTTTAAAACGGGCCAATTTGACCCAAACCGCGTGCAAAGGTGAAGTCACACTATTTATCTCATACAGTGACTGCTTTTTTTGTATCCACTGATGCTTCATGCAATGTGGTTCCTCCTTGTCAGGGTAACAAAAAAGGTAAAACAACAAAAAAAAAAGAAAGCAATTTAGGTGTGCAGAGAGCAGGCGAAGCGAGGAACATTGCCATTTCCTTCCCCCGACAAGAGCTATGACAGGCGACAAAGCAAACATCCAGGCAGGGGAAGAGGAGCTCCCAGCTGTGCGCCATACCTCTTTAAAGGGAAGACTAACGATGCTGGTGTCGAGAAAGCTGGAGGATTCAACACATGAACGTACATCAACATGCAGTGCCCTCCATTTCAGGTGAACTCTCTTTCCTTTCTTTTTTCCTCGCTGCCGTGCTCCAGAAAAATGATTTCTTTTCTTTTTTTGTTGGTGAGCTGTGAAGTGCTGGCAGTATGAAATGCAGAAATGGGAACCCTGAAAAAGAACTGACTTTACAGCCTCAGTTGTGACTCTGTGTTCCCCAGCCAAATGGTATTTTTGACAAATTACAAAGCAATTATACAAGGACAAGATTTCATTCTGCTTTCTCGGAATCTCAAGCGGAACATATATCCGGAAATGTCTGCACATCAGTCAGTCATAATATGGCTTTTGAGCTTTGACTAAAGCAGAAGTCTGCTGTGCTTTCAGCACTGACAGAAAATGCAAATGATGAAAACATCATCAGAAGTTTTCATTCGTTTTCATTGGCCATGAGGGTGATGTTCATTTTATAGTCAGTTGTCCAGGTAACACAAACAAAGCAAACAATATGAGTGGTTTAATGCTGTTTTTGACCATGGATACAGTTATGTTTTGATTGTGATATAGCAAAAGGCTGAAGAATTTAGCCGTATTCATTGACTTTCATCAATAGTATAGTTGCTATTTTACCTACCATCCTCTGACTCAATGTAGTTGGATAGCTACTGAATCACACAATCAACTCAATCCTGGTTTAGCTGTCAGTCAGTACAACATTAGCTCAAACAAAAACACCCTTTTGTCATTTAAGGGTTTAGTTTGAAAACACTATATGAAAACATTATATGACATATAATATAATATAAAATAAAAACAAAAGGGCTATACCCACAACCCAGAAAAATGCAGAATGGAATAACCGATGGAATAAAATTAGTGTGAACTAGGACTCAGTATTATCTACTTCAGAACAAGACATCTATCCTGTTTCTCACTGCCCCCACCAGTCAGACCATGATTTTAACTTATCTGCTGGACAGGCAGGTTAATAAACACAAGAGACCTTGTTCAATGGTGGGGTGTGAGGGGGATTAGATCTGACATCATCTGATATAGATCTAACACATGTCTCAAATTTATGAAAAATTCAAAGAGCTGAGCACGCAAAGACAACTTCCTAATGCACACTCTATAGTGCACACAAGCTCATAAAAGATCTGGCTGATCAAACCCCAAACAGGAACTGAGAGGACGTGAACATCTTGGGTGTGCACCTTAACAAGGTCCCAGATTCCTCTATGCCTTTGACCAAAAAAAAAGCGCTTCTGTGGAAATGTGTGAGCAACGCGAAACGGTCGCAGGCAATCTGCAATTATCTCAACAGCTATTTGCTGTCTGACACCTACAGGGAAACCATTCCCATATTCTCTTGTCTCCTGTATATTTTGACAGTTTGTGAATGTCACTTTCTTTTCACATTACAGGACTTTCTCCACAGAAAGGGTAATTTACAATGGATGCGCAAGTAAAAACTTTTTTGCAGCTTTCAAGCCACTTCCAAGTCATCACGCAATTTACTCCAGGTGTGAAGCAAAGCACTGGGGCATGATGCTTGAGCTCACACTTGGAGTAAACAAACTCCTCTTGCTGCATGTCTCAGGCGTTTTTTTTACTTAGTAAATATATCTTTAAAATAATTTAAAATTAGAATACAAACAATTAAAACAATTTTGTGCAACCTCTCAAACGAGAAAGTTTGGGGAAAAAAGGCTTTTTTTATAAGGCTTCGTAATCCACAATTTTATATTTGTAATTAAACACAATGGTTTCACAATGAAGAATTTGCAAAGGAACCAACATCCTTAACAGATACTACATTTGAAATTTATTACACAAGGACCTATTTCCCTGCTATTAGAAAATTAAACACCCGATTCTGCTTGCTCTGCTCTGCATGCACCCACAGTTGTCAGTCCACACTGAAATGACGCAATAGTTGCAATTCATGTAATTTACATGGGAAAGGACCGCCTCGGCCCGCCAAGCCTGCAGCGAACCCTTCCGCTCGGTATCTTTAAAAACCAGGGCCTCTCGTGCGACAGGCTGATTTGTTCTCTCGGCGCGCGGGAGTATTTTCGCCGCGCGCTCTCTGCCGAGGCGCGGGCGCGCTCGGCCCGCGGCGGCTTTCGTCTGGCTGCCAGGTGGGCCCCCGCCGCGACGCGCTGCTCCCAGCGCCCCCAGACGGAGGTGACAGTTTTCATCACATCATTTCGGGAAGAGGCCCCACGGGCCACGCACCTGCGGGTGTCAGGTGCGGAACAGGTTTCCGAGGAGCCCCTTCGCCATTACGCAAATACGATCCGCATGTGGGACATGCCTTCAGCCTCCTGGCTTTCTTCTTAATGCGCCTCCGTTCTTGCGTTTTTGCAGACTTGGCAGGTGGTAATGTATGTGGAGGCACAGCTGTAGCAGCTGAGACCCAGGAGAGATCCAGCCATTTGACAAGGGCAATAGGCAATAAATGGTTTCAGGTATTCTCTAATGTGACAAGTGAGGTGGGATGAGAGGGTTAAAAGGGCAGATAACACCACCCACACGCTCCTTCTACATTCAGCCATATTACACAGAGATTAAAGAATGTGTAGTACATTAAGCCTCCCAATAATATCAAACTATGTAAATATCTCTGGTGAGAGCCTGCACCAATCATGTGCTGAGTGACCTCATTTGTGACACGTATCAACCCAGACCTGGAGGAGATGGCCGCCCATGAAGCCCCTGTCTATGATTTAAAAAATGAAAGCTATAGTTCAGCTGACTCTCTCTGAATCATTTCCCACTTCATAAAACCCCGTCTGTGGACTCCTTACATGTGGAAAAAAAAACAATTTTGTTTGGGTTTTGATTAACGATATAGTGAAGTATTCCCAGAAGAAATAAAACACGAAGAAATAAAACACTGCAGAAGTGTTTTTATCTTATGGAGATTCAAACCGATAGCAGCAGATTTAGGGTTCCGAGGCACTCTAGTAAAGCAATGGAAACACTGGAGAAGCTAATCATGCATTGACATGTATTTGAATTAATCTCACAGCATTTATACCGATACCCTGTCTTTTCCAGCATCTGTGATGCAGTATCAGTAAATAAGCAGGAACAGGGATGTATGTTGTTCTATTATTGGAGACAAAAATAGCTCCAATTCAGACACACTTCAGTATTTCTGTTGTGAGGGTGGTCAGGCCAGACAAATGAGGAAAAGATTACACGGACTGATTTTTGCAAATTGCTGAGTGCAGTTCTGACTCATAAGTAAAATAAAACATGGATGTTCTTAAAGAACTAATTCATTAAGGCAGTGAGACTATTTTTTTACTTACAATTCCCACAAGCTAGCAACAAAACTCTGGATGGTCCCTCTCAAAAGCAATCAGGAAAAGATTATCCACATGAAAACCTAAATTCTACAAGTAATCTGTCCAAAACATACTGTATCACAGGCAGAAAAAACCCCCAAAAGCACAGAAAATAAGCTCCAGCCTTCGTACTCATATCAGGGATAACTCACCTATTTCTTAAATCCATCAACAAACGATTCGTATGTGTATGTACAAAATAATCACGATGGTGAGGTCTTTGATGTCAAATGGATGGACAGGAGATTGTATATGGCTAGATTGTAAAGGTACTGTAAGGAGCTTTCTTGTAGATTTGATTGCCCCCAAATGCAGGGCTTTAGGAAATATTAATCACGCTCAGCCATGACATGATGAATAATTTACGAATCTAACTTTAGCCAGCTGTGTCACTCAGCAGTATTTGTCAACTTATTTCCGAACAGAAAGTAGCCAGACTGCAGAAGCTGACTGGTGCACTGGCTTTTCAGAACAAGCAAAGACAAGCTCTCCTTCACTGGAGCACCATGAGCACATGTGATGTGCTAGGGACAGTAAGGTTCGGTAGACATACAGCAGATCCTAGTAAACTTACGGCTGGGTTAATACAGTATGTGTGATAGGTATATGTGTAGGTGGTTACAGTGGTTAGCCCCATACCACTGTCTTCCTCAGGGTAATGAGGAAGTACTTGGCTCTTCATAAATGATGATCAGTAAAAAAATGTAAAGTGTCAAAGTAAATGTTCAGTTAATGAAAGCAATGTCAGGAAAAGTAAACTAGACCATTACATCATTTCTTTTAGTGCAATGTTTTATAAAATCCATTTTGTCCAAACATGCATCTTCATATTTATATCATGATGTTAAATGTAGAATTATGAGGAATTCGCTTTTATTTTGTAGAAATTTGGCTGATCGAATAATGGATGGATGCTGGCAGGGAGATTACAACAAAAATAATCTGTTGGTGAGATGGAACTACACAGCACTGGTGTCTGAGTCTACTGGCTGTTAATCTCTTTGCACATTTAACTTTTTTTCTCAATGTAAATGTAATCTCAAAGTGCCTTCTCACATCTGAGCAAACATTTTCACTCGTGAAATTGCCCTGCAGCAAGAAAGCAACGGTGTGATCTGCAAAATACTTTGGAATGCCAATCTATGATGCAAAGCTACATATATGACCTTGCTGTATTGACAGGAATTTTATAATTACATTTTAAATCACAGAGAGTAAAGAGAATTGGAAATTGCACTACAGCTGGGTTGAATATTCCGAGAACATTAAGTAAATGATCTATGCCAGGCAGAAGCACAAATGACTAGTGCATTTGCCCTGGACACAGACTCTAAAACTGCCTTCATTGTAAATAAGCATCTATAAATTTGCTTTGTGTGGATATACTTCCTAAATTTTAATTATTGATAATAATCATCACTATGCGTAACGCACACACACACACACACCTTCAGTGGCCACTTTATTAAATACACTCTACCCTCTTTTGCCACAAGAACAGTCCAATTCCTGGGGCATAGATTTGACAAAATGCTGGGAACATTCCTTTGGGATTTTGGCCCAGGCGGAATAGAATCGTGCAGTTCCTGCAGATTTTCAGCCACTCATCCATGCTACAAACCTCCCTTTCCACCCTGTCACAAAGGCGCTCTATTGGATTGAGATCTGGGGACTGTGCAGCCCAATGGAGTAAACTAAAGGCACTGTCATGTTTGTGGAACCAGCTTGAGATGTTTTGGTGATCACTCGCCCACTGTAGCCTCGTCTTCCTGTTCTTAGCTGACAGGAGTGGAACCCAGCATGGTCTTTTGCTGCTGTAGTACATCTGCTTAAAGGTTCAATGTGCTGTGTCCAGAGATGCCCTTCTGCACTCCAATATTGTAAACAGCATTTATTTCAGCATTTCTGGGTTATCTGTTGGCTTGAATGAGTCTGCCCATTGTCCTCTGACCTCTCTCATTAACAAAGCATTTTTGCCTACAGAACTGCTGCTCACTGGATGTTTTTTTTGTTTAACACACCATTCTGTGTAAAGTCTAGACTGTGGCCTGTGACAATCCCAGGAGGGCAGCTGGAAGGGCAGTTTCTGAGACGTCTGGTGCCAACAATCATTTCACAGTTAAAGTCGCTTAGATCATGCACCTTGCCCACTCTAATGTTTGGTCACATAACAACTAAACCTCTTCACCATGTCTGCATGCTTTATATGTACTGTTATAGCCACATGATTTGCTGTTTGGTGGAGCAGGCCATATCCATGTACCTAATAAAATGGCCACTGAGTGTAACAATGAATCAGAGATTAAAGTGAAAACTGTCAGCTATAATTTGAGGGTATTTACATCCATATCAGATGAATTATGAATTGTATAGGAATTCTGAATTACAGCCCCCTTGTTCTACATAGTCCCCAGTTGTTGATTGAATCTACAGTAAGTCATTGTTTTATACATTTCTTGAGTCAACAATTGCCCATAATTTACCATTCCATTTTGTTCTCAACTGAAGGGTTTCAAGCATTGCAATTCGTGCTGCATCCATTGAATTGTCATTGAGTGTTGAATTCTTCGTCCCCCCAAAAAAGTTGTCCCCCTTGTTAAGATAGGCAATCTGTAATCTGTACAACTACTGTACATGCATTGATTTTACAAAAGGGAACGTTCTTACCTGAACAAATCAGTTGCTTGAATGTTCGATGTCTATTGGCACTTGGAGTTGGGGGGGGGCTTCATGTTACTGTCTGTCTGGGATTCGCCAATTGCCAGCATACTAAATACAGTAGTTACACTCATTTTTGCTAGCCGTACTTGAGGGTGTGGTGTGACTTGGGAGATATTTGAGCAAGATTATAATTATGCGAGCGCGAATGAGAGAGAGCAGTACATCAAAGAATTATGTTAATAAATGTTGCCAGTATGTTATTATTTCGCTCCAGAACGCATTCTGAGGAGACAGCATTGTTTGAGTTAATTATATATTCATTAGTGACTTCGATGTGAATGTGGTTACAGTGGTTTAAAACATTATCTACGGCGTCACGTTAGCAATTCAATGACAACTCATGCGATATCTCGTCTAACCAGAAAAACTTCTAAAAGCATCAGCTCCCTGGCCTCCAAAGTATCTACACTATGGGGGGATTTTAGGTTTCCAGGAATTCTCTCAAGATTCTGTCATGTTCTTTTTTCGCAATCAACCCACTAGGACAGCAGGATTGATCACATTTGGAAGATTTCATGCTGCTGGAAAAGTGTGTGCTTTATGGGCTAGCTCTTAAAATTTAATTAAATCAAGTCCCTTCATCCATGAACCGTTTCTCGTCTGCCTGACATGTCAGTCCTAATCTCTGAAACATGAATTTTGTAGTTTTTCTAGGAATTTTGATTTGACAACTTGATGTTCCAAAAGAGAAGACTTATGATACTGCCCTGGAACTGGTGCTATAGTAAGTTATGAGTCATGAGAAGGTACATGCGCAATACTTATAAATGCTTAAAAAGCAAGGAGGCCTTGTCTGTCAGCCTGCCTGTTGCTGGAACTTTCTCTGTCAAATACAAGACAGGTGATTGGTGATTATGGTCCACTTAACAAGCTTCTTGTCCCAAGGTGTGTGGTTCTCCCTCCAACAGCACTGTGATTTAACAATCAATTTAATGTTGTGATTCCCGCCCTCATACTTGAATCCACTTATATGCAGTCCTTCTTTACTTATGCTGTCCATAAACACATATTTTCTGAATAGACACAGGCATACCTTTGTCAGATACATATTTTCAAATAGCATTATAACATATTTGTATTCAACCCATACTGGTGCCTGCCGATATAACAGAATTGTGTAACAGCACAGAGTCATACATACCACTGTTATGGTTAAAACAAACCTGGTTAAGACTGTTGTCTGCATACCCTTCCGAATTTCACTCAGTGTTCTTTAATACTGAGTTATGCAATGTTTTCTAAGAAAAGAGCAGAATTTTTTCCAGTGGTACTGGGTGGCAGACCTGTTGTGCATAGCATTTATTAATTGGACATTGGTCTCACACGTTATCTATGGAAGCTAGGTATGATAGTGACTAAATGAGTACAGCCTTGTTGTAATCTTGAAGTTCTTGGTTTTAGCTGTGTTGCACTTTACTGCTGTGTTGCTGGACATTTCTAAAGTTTGAGTTTCCTGAGTGTTTGGGTGATTAAACTTACGAGACTTGTTCAATCACAAAGCTGGCAGTCCTGGCATGTTAGTGGCACATTAACAGCAGGTCAGTTGGCTGTTCCGCCCCGCAGCGGCCTGTCCCCACGCCTCTTCTGACGTGCGTAAATCCTGCGGCTGTGTCAATTACGGGGATGAGCTCCTGCACTTACCTGCTTGTGAGCGTGGTCATAGGAATTTATGTGGTTGTCAAACTCCTGGTGCTTGTGGTACTGTTTGTCACATAATTCACAGTAGAAATTAGCCTTCAGGTCTTCCAGAGCCTTGGCTATAGCTTTCTCTTTCTCTGCATAATCCTACAGGAGGAAAGGGAGGGAGGGAGAGAGAGAGAGAGAGAGAGAGAATTAAATAATAAATATTTCACAAATTAATGGGATTTTGAGAGCCGAAAACTCCAAAAGCCATGTAAACGTTTGACAGAATAATGTTTTCTTTTTTCAGAATGCTACATTACCTTCTTTCTCTGCATTTGGCATTCCAAAAGAAATTGAACAAAGATAGCTGACAGCTTTTGGAGAAATTCACATTGTTCAAATCCTGAATTGCCGTCTCACTCCCCTTATCTAGCAATTACAACCAGAGAAAGCTCCTTTCACAAAAATTCTGCTCCTCAATGGTAAATAAAGCTACATCTGAAGTTTCTGGATTTACTGTGCTGGTCGGGCACTTAGGCTGCAGAGAACCAGCGATCACAGTTACAGCCTGGAACCTAAGACAAAAATGTTAGCATGTCTCAAAACACACAATGGCTGCATGCCTGGCGAACAGAAACAGGCCGATGGAATGATAAGGGTTAGAGATAATAGAATATCTCCACAGGCTTGTTGGCTGATATTGACAGGAGATGAACTGAAAACTTCCCCAGCTGTTCCATATTCATGCCTGGAGCTTGTGTACGCTCAGTTCCGTTAATGTGAAATCAGTAGGATAAAAAAAAGCCTGTCTCCTTTTCTATCTAATAAGGAACTCCTTTGGTATTAGCGATAAGATCGTAGTTG
Source organism: Anguilla rostrata (assembly GCF_018555375.3). Taxonomy (NCBI): domain Eukaryota; kingdom Metazoa; phylum Chordata; class Actinopteri; order Anguilliformes; family Anguillidae; genus Anguilla; species Anguilla rostrata. The sequence continues at coordinate 48,330,060 of NC_057933.1, forward strand.
CCAAATTATCTGAATGCATCCAGCTGTGCTGCCTCATGTAGAGTGGAGTTACAGTAGTCAATATCTAAAGAGGGAAATCACAGTGCCGCTCGGCACTTACATGAGAAGGTTGAAGATTCAATGCTGATATGAAGGATTCAAGCATACCCTTGGTGTTTTTTGTTCATTACTAATAGAATTCAATGCCAATCCTTTTGGTAACAAGTAACTTCATAGGGCCTTGGGTCACAGTGTTCAGACAGAACAACTTGAACAATTGTCCATTGAACAATCTGCCATGGCATTGAATCTACCAGTGTACAAGGTGGCAGAAAACTCTTGTTCCTGAGCATCACAAAAATGTTTGATTGGGTTCAGGTCTTGGGACTGAGAATGGTCTGTGCATAGCGGCACTGTCATCCACAGGCCATATTCATGGTAGGAAGGAAATGCTGAAATGTGATGAAGGTGACACAAAATCAAAACTAGCAATTAGCATTGATCTTGCCTTCTAAGTGGATGAATGCATCCATCCCATACCAGACATACCAGGAAAATGCACCACACTCCATTCCAAACCCTGCAGAACCCTTTCCTGTTGGTGCCCTGTGCCTCAGATACACGTAGCCGTTTTGTTGAGAAAATGTAGTTCATTGACCATGCTTGATGTAATTACTTGCTTAGGCCATAGATTTAAATTTTATGAAAGATTTCTGTTTTCCCCTCAGAGTTCCATGTCGGTATCACCTTAGACACAGTTCCTCCTAAAACGTCTGCAAGTTCAGCAGTCATCATCACTGAAACTCCAGCCAAACATGTCCCAAAGTTCTAGCCATGCTAACCATCATTGTGGGTAAACAGGCCAGTGCAGCAATTTTGTCCATGGCCCTGAACATTCTGGGATGTTACTTTGCTGCCTAATTAACGCAGGAACCATACCTGCATGGAAGCACTAATTCAATATACTTTGTGTCCCTTGCTTACTAAAGTGTTTCGACCTTCTTGGCCTCAGCTTGGTGTGTCTGGGATTGTGTCTGTGCGCATGTGTGTGTGCGAGTGTGTGTGTGTGTGTGTGTGTTTGTTGCACAATCACAAAATCACTATCACACAACCATTTTCTCTTGGTTATAGTCTAAATATTGTTTTTCCAAACTTAAAAATGTTGAGCCAGTTAAAATTAACAGAACATCTGCTGGTGAATAACCTTTGTTTAAATTCAAATTCCACATTAAGTTCAGTGTTAACTATCATAATTTGAAGTGAGAAAGCATACACTTATTACATGAACAATGTTCCTCAATAATCTTTTAAAGTCTTTATCTTACCTTTGCTTAATTCTCAAATGCAGGTCATCCACCTGACAAAAAATTAAATTAAGTCCTTTTGTATTAAAATATACTAACTGCGGCAAAATGTGTTCTAATCAACATTTTTTCCTGGCAGTGTACTGCAAAATCACTGCATTACAATTTGCATACAAATCTATTCTGAATTAATTAACATGTTTTAATACATTTTTAAAAATCAATTCATAAAATAATTAAGAGTCAGGACAATGAACCATATATGACTGTGCACATTCAGGGAAGTTGCTTAAAAATCACATTCTGTAACTATAATATAAAAAATGGTCAACTATAACCTCATGAATTTCTGAATTTCAGAGAGCAGAAAAGATTTTTGACCCCAAGCAAGCATACAGTATATTTAATATTGGTTTAAACTTGGGGTATTGTCTGTTACTATTGAGAAGAACAGACAGGGAAAGTATTGGCACATTTGAATGTACATGCTTAGAACCTTCACTTGTGGCAATTAGTTTATATTATTTGTCTCAGTTAATGTACCAATGTTATTTCAATGTTTACAGTAGATCATTTCACAAGAGGTTTGAAGAAACTACAGTGACCAAACTGCTGAAAGGAAGAACTATTGGTTACAAACTAATTCAATAATTTTTACAGACCAAATACTTAAGCCATGGTGGCATTCAGGATCCTTTAATTAAATTCATTTTACTACTTAATGCCACTGATATTTATTCTGAACCATTAATAACTTTTTATTACTGCTGAAAAAAGGTTTATGATATGTTTTGTGCTGAACTGAATCTTCTTTCATGTTTGTGATAATCAGTGGCTATGAATTCCAGTTAATGGGTATGATTAAACTCAGTGTGCACCAAAGTTAACAATGTAAAGCTGAAGCAATCATTTAAAGTGACGCCTTTACAAATAAACGATTTCACATTAAAGAAAAACCATTTGTTTGTGCAACAGAAGTCCACCTCTAATCAAATACCCTATTCAAGATGTTGCATCCTACTTTATCAACCTATTTCAAGGCAAACAATATAAGGAATTTATGCTTTAATTATGAATATTACACATTACATGTGGAGATGTACCTTTTTGAATAAGGCATTCATCTTTGAATGCACACCTCAGTCCTAAAATGTATCTACAAAGTGGATAAATGACTATCTCTTTAACTTTGCTTGTTAAAGTACCACTCCTTCATTCTCACACCTGTATGTTTTAATGAAAAATGTTCCCATTAGTCCTACAAAATGTCTTTGTGCACTGGAAAATTCCCCACTTCGTGTGTTCATTAATGGGGCTGTGAGCTTTTCACAGCTTTATCCAGGTGCTAGCTGTTTATGTGCAGAAACATTATGAACCAGTCAAGTGTCTAGTGAGCCTCTGTCATGGGTGAGGATCCAGAAGTGTGTGGGGGTGATATATTTGCTTCTCTTGTCCAGAACAAAAGCAAAGCAATAACTTGCCATGCTTGCAATGTCAGATACTGCTTGCATAGAGTAAGCCTTTAGAGTCTGAAGACCTAACTACAAATTTGAATGTTTTTCATATGTCACTTCAGCTTTAACATGGCACCCTCCCTTAGTTTGTTGAAAGCCTGCATGCTCGCTTCAGGCTAAAAAAAAAACAATTTTCATTTTGGAAATGGCATCTTCTCCGTGGTATTGCATCCTATTTACATTCTCACAGATGTGACACCGTGCGATAAATCTTAACAAGCAAACATGTGTAAGTCAGTGCATCTGCCATCAACCCAGCAACGTGTTTTTGACACAAAATAACAGATGTCAACTTTTAATTAGTTTTGGATAAGTTCTGAGGAAGCAATGTAAAGAGATTTGTTCTAGGTTTGGCTTGTGTTACACTTTGCCTGCAAGTAGAGACCTTTAAGTGTTCAAGAGCGGGCTTCACAGACTGCAGGCAATGAGCCAAGAGTCAGGGAAATTGCAGATGTGGGCATTGTGGCTAAATCTAGGGGATTCTACAGATTACAGGTTTGCACCTTTAAGCAGGGGTGTCCACTGGGGTAGACACAGGCTTTTCACCCATCCGTGTGCTGAAACATCTGATTAAACAAATCAAGGATTTTATTGAAGTCCATGATTAGTTGTTAGTTGAATCAGGGGTTTGGTCCTGTCCTATAACAAAAGCTTTGACCCAAACCAGCTCTGTATGGACAAGACTGAATATGGTTTCTCTGAAGAGAGCCTTTACTACATGCCCCCTGTACTCAGACCACTGCGTTCAAATGGAAGAAAAATGGAGAAACCTACAAATCTATGTCATGCATCATGCAACTTATTTTGCTCTGGAACTAGCTGCTATCTGTCATAAGTACTCTGTCATTTAGACATGTGAAATCCACCCCATTTCTTGAGTTTACGGTCCTGAGAGTTTCATACACTACTGGGAATTTAAGGGTCATTTTCACAGACTTATAACAGAGTAGCCACTCCATGCCACCTATATCCAAGTGGAAAAAGTGAAAAAAACAGAGCTGGGATCAAGGCATTACTTCCCGAATAGGTAGGCAGCAAGTCTGAAATAATCAATAGCAAAGCACCGGTAAAGCTCCTTTTATTTAAAAAAATGGTCACTGCAATTAGTTTGGATTACTGTCATCCAAACAATAAATATTTGTGGTTAGTTTAAGCTCCAGGATAAAGCTCTATAGTTTTTTTACCACCAGTTCTAGGTTGAAGGGGAGAAAACACCATTTGAGTAAACATGAAGTCCTGAGATTTTTAAAAGCATCTATCCATACATTAAGTTTTAACCTCTTTGCTTAGCTTTTTTGATAGTTACTTTGCAGAAAGAATTATAGTGGTTATTGAATATAATGCCAAACAGCTTGATAGCTAGCTGGACAGCAACGTTGTTTAGCAAGCTAACCTATAATCCAACCAATCTCTGCTGGTTCACAAGGCCCTGTTTTCATGGTCAGTGCTCAACTGTTAAACTCTCTCTGTAGCACACTGGTAGCAGTTTGGTATCACTATGGCTATCAAATCAGTAATTTTAGCTTAATACCAGTGTGTGGAGGCCATAGCAGCTGGCAGTTTCATCATGTCGAATATACTTTTCTGTGCGATGCACTGGGCGTCATTATGTATAAGTATAAGGCGTGTGTAATTTGGAAAAATAAAGTGTGAAGCAGAAGTCAGGGGAAGATGTGGGCACAAAGTTTTTGGGGTGATTATAATAAATGATAAACTAACCATATCAAATGGCAGAACTCTGCCACCAACTATCAGATTACAGGAAGACTATGCCACTAAGTTTTCCAGAAGCTCTTTCAGAGATTGAGCATCTGCCATTGAGACTGACACTAACTGCAATGTGATTTCTCGCATGATGTGGCACAAGTGCCATGGTTTTTTAGTTCTCACATATTTTTTATGCCAGTGACTGTTGAAGAAGCAAGCCTACTTTACACACTTCACTCCAAGTTAATGACAAGAAATATTGGAGCTAGATTAAATCCTGGTCATTTAATTTGTCTAGTTCAGTTTAGGTAGGTAGGAAAATGAGGAAATACCCAACAGGATTCCATACGACTGCAGGACTACCCACAAAATATTTGTTGATTTACTGTACTGTGTTCCAGTGGGTACATAGTTTTACACTCTAGTGAGTTTCCATATTTTTAACTGGCATGATGGTGTTACATGTTACATTTTTACTATAGAAGTCAGAAATGATGATGCTAATTTGATTATTTACGAGCATTTGTGCCTGTATGCTTCACCAAAATCAATGGGGTCATTATAAAAAAAAATCTAAGCACATTGAAGGCATTATTACACATTTTATCACAAGAAAAACTCACTGTGAAATGTCATAGATGGTTATTATTTTATTCATATGTTCATATATTTAAGTGTCCTAAATACGTTACTGCTGCCAGCATCCTGAGGGACTTCTACAGCCATTTCAGAAGCGATATGGCATCAAAAAAAAGGCACTCACTACCTTATTTAAAATAACCCCAGAAGGGATTTTATATTTGTGAAATGAAATATTTTTCAAATTTTGTACAACCCCTGTCTTGATGTCATCCCGATTGTTCAATTCTGATTTGTCCAAGTTATGCTGAGAAAGATGTTTTCTGACATAGCTAGACAACTAAACCTACTGTAGTTTGAACAACATTTTTACATGTATATCTTCGCTAAGATCTTGTCTACAGTGTGGTATAAAGCATTTTAGTTTTAAGAATGGGTGTTTTTTTTAATTACGGTGAAAAATGGGACATGAGCCTGGTCAAGTCCTCAACTGCAACAGAATTTTGAAGCCATGGGGCTGCTAGGTTTGAAACTGAGACGCTTTGGCACATATAGTGTTTTAAGAGTACATATTTAATTAAATGTCACATCCCATAATAGATATGAGTAAATATGTACAGTATATTAGTTTTACTGTATGAATACCACTAAATATTGGCTCATGTAGTTGAAGAAAAAAAGATAACCCTACCCTAAAAGTCACACAGATGATGATGCAAGATGTCAAGTTTCACTGTATATATGCAGTCCCCTCCAAAAGTATTGGAACAGCAAGGTCAATTCCTTTGTTTTTGCTATACACTGAAGACAATTGAGTTTGAGGTCAAAAGATGTACATGAGATGACAGATCCGAATTTCATCTTTTATTTCCTGGTATTTTTATCTAGATTTGTTAAACGACTTAGAACATATCACCTTTTGTATCAGACAACCCAATTTTTAGGTGAGCAAAAGTATTGGAACATGTGACTGACGGGTGTTTCTTGTTGCCCAGATGTGTCCTGTTAGATTGATTGGTTAAACAATAAATAGTTCTGAATGTCTACTCTTGGTTTTAGCCTTGGGTTTTGCCTGTGAAAACTGCATTTGTGTTATAAAAGATAAACTAACATGAAGACCAGAGAGCTGTCTTTGGGAGAAAAGCAAGCTTAGAAAAGAGGGAAAATCCATCAGAGCCATTTCACAAGCATTGGGGATAGCGTGCACGACAACCTGGAATGTCCTGAAAAAGAAAGAAACCGCTGGCGTACTGAGCAACAGATATCGAACAGGTCGACCAAGGAAAACAACAGCAGTTGATGACAGAAGATGTGAAACTTGAAGAAACTCAAAACATCAGTCGTGACTCAACATTCCACAGGACAGGGTGAAGGTATCTCAATCACTGTCAAGAACTTAGAGCAGCATAAGAGGCTATACCACAAGATGCAAACCACTCATCAGTAGTAAGAATCAATTTGCAAAGAAGTACAGAGATGAGCCACAAAAGTTCTGAAACAAAGTTTTATGGACTGATGAGACCAAGATTAACCTCTACCAAAGTGATGGAAAGGCCAAAGTGTAGAGAAAGAAGGGATCTGCTCATGATCCAAAACATATAAGCTCATCTGTGAAGCACGGTGGAGGAAGTGTCATGGCTTGGGCTTGCATGGCTGCTTCTGGAGTGGGCTCACTAATCTTTATTGATGATGTAACTCATGATGGTAGCAGCAGGATGAATTCAGAAGTCTACTAAAACATTCTGTCTGCCAACTTACGGAGAAATGCATCCAAACTAATTGGGAGGAACTTCATCATGCAGCAAGACAATGACCCAAAACACACTGCCAACACAACAAAGGATTTCATTAGGGAGAAAAAGTGGAAGGTTTTAGACTGGCCAAGTCAATCACCAGACCTTAACCCAATTGAGCATGCATTTCACCTCCTGAAGAGGAGATTGAAGGGAAAACCCCCCCGAAACAAAGAACAACTGAAAGAGGCTGCAGTAAAAAGAAAAAGCATCACGAAAGAAGAATGCAACAGTTCGGTGATGTCAATGGGTCGCAGTCTTGATGCAGTTGTTGCAAGCAAGAGATATGCTACCAAATATTAAGTGTTATTTGCTTTCATTTACTTAAATACTCTTTGTTCCAATACTTTTGCTCAACTAAAAATTGGGTGGTCTGATACCAAAGGTGCTATGTTCTAAGTAGTTTAACACATCTAGGTGTAAATACCAGGAAATAAAAGCTGAAATTCTGAACTCTTGTCTCATGTTCATCTTTTTATCTCAACCCCAAATGTATTCAGTGTATTGGAAAAACAAAGGAATTGGCCTTGCTGTTTCAATACTTTTGGAGGGGACTGTATCTCAGAAACAATGTATATATATAAATACATAATCACATAATCACGATTCAATGTATATATATATATATATATATATATATATATATATATATATCAAAAAGGATGTGTATATACAGTGTACCAGACTTCATTATATATTTCCTGTTTGGCTTGTCATAATATATGTAATACATTTGGGAGCTACAAATGCAGATATTTAATATAACAGACTAATAAAAAGTAAAAAACCACAACCAAGTTGCAAGCAGCCATTAAGGGACAACTAATTGCCAGTAAGGACACTAAGGACAACATTGACATTTTAACATATGTACTGCAAATATTTTGAAAGTTTAATGGTTTCATTCCGCAGTTTAAAAAAAGTTTAACTGTGCAAAGGCACTAGTCATGAAATGCAATGCACTAGAGGGAAAAAAATCTTCTATGGTGTTCTAGAGAGTAGGTACATTTGAAATTCACTCCAATACAAAAAACAATGTGCTGCAATACATTGTATTACATTTTTGTGTACTGTCTCTTATGTACTAAATATGATATGGTACATTTTCACAGAGATGTGTAGACCTATAGTCACTTTTGTGAAAAAAATAAAACAATGAAGTAGGATGCTATGTACCCATGGTGCTTGGCTCCTAAAGAAATAATTTTAGCCAGCCAATGTTTATTCACCATTCAGAAAAGGGAAGGTCAATCCAATGGACTCATTTCTCAAAGCTACCATTAAGATACTATGAAAATGTATGTGGGTCATATAATGGAAAAGGTTTGCCTGTCTTCTCTAAAACAAATAGGCATGGGAGAAGAGCCTCTAATACCACCACTTTGTAACTGGGAATACATTACGGTGATGTTAATGAGCATTACCAGCCATGCTACTGAGACCCCAGGCTTCCCAGAGACAACCATTCATGCAGCTCATTACAGTTCCGTGCCGCTTCATGCTGCCTCAGGGAGAAGCAATTAATCCTATGAGCTCATTTGGTCTGTATTTACGTACAGAAACACCCTGGCTTACCACAGAACACGACAGGTCCTGCTGTCCCAGACGGAAAGGCCTGGTCTTCAGCTGAATGGCCTTCCATGAGTGGGGGTCGAGGTGGGGGTGGGGGGTGATGTGGAGCGCACGATCTGGCTATCAACTGCGGTCAATGAAGTCTGCCCATAAACTGCCCGTATAGCTTACCCAATGGTGATGCTTTTAAATGACAGTTTACTGCCTCGGATGGGGTGTAAAGTGTATCCTAACAAGCTTTTCAGAGTTTTCACGCCATTCTCTCCCGTAAACGTCGAAACCCATATATTCTCATTGTTTGTTGCAGAGTTAATGAGGTAACATATTCAAATTTGAGAGAAAGGCATAATTGTGTGTCAGCCCCCCATTTTCCCTTAATGGTTCATTTTCAGCGGATCATATTATTGTTTCATTTAATTGTGGTGTAGCTAAGAGATTCCCAGAAGCAAATATGATAATGAATAAAACAACAGCAAAAGAACATCACTGCCCTGAAATGCTGCTGTTAGGTAATGAGCCATTTGAACGTTACCTTTATTTTCAGAATTGAAAGTGGTAAGATTCATGTTCAGTATCTCCAACGGTCGGAACAGCCCTGCGTTTTTCATGGAGCGGGAATGTTAACCCATGTTAACATGAATGTATACTGTAACAACAAAAATAGTTTTGTTCTCTTTCTTTCCTTCGGATTTGGGAAAAAATTCTATTCACTTTTAAGTTAAGCCTGTTTCTGTTCAAGACTTAAACAGAACGCCTCCCCTGATTTTCAATATGTTCCATGTAAAATATGTGAAATGGACATTAAAGGAACGATTATCAAATGATGGTGTGGTGGAGTCAGTCATGCTGACATTAAATACTCCCAATTTGGGCCAGTAACACATTCATCATGAATTTGTTTGGATTTCACAGGAAATTAATTTCACACTGATTGGATTGAAATTAAATTGACTCCAAACCTGATACACATTTTAACAATAGCATGTCATACCTAACTAAGGCACTAAACGATTCCAATAGAGGCTGTCCAATACAGAATATGCAGTGTTGCTCAGGGTGTTCTGTGCAGTGTCACCACTTCCCATTTTAGGGCCCGGGTAGTGTGCCTCACAATGCTTGCTGTTTAGGAGCACAAGAGTGTGTGTGGTGTGTACCAATGTAACCTGCAGTCGCTGCTGCTGCATTGTGTGGGGCATGGCCTGGTCACAGCACCATCCAGGTGTCTCTACGGCAGGCATTTTAGGAATTCCAGAGATGCCAAAGTTGATACGGTGTATGGACAGTAAATATTACAGATCGGTAAGGGTCAAATCTTTTTCACCATCACCACCGATATGCTGTTGCCAGCCAGTGTCTGCAGATCCCACATAATCACATTCTTGCCCTCAGGACCCCAGTGGCCATTTTAAAAAAGGTAACATGCCGTTTCTTTTTAGTCAAACTCATCACGTTATGCCAAGGTATCCACAGTTACAGGTGCAGAGGTACAGTACAGAGATACCTTTGCAGTTCATATGCAGATACATACTGTCATCTGCTAGCCTTACTGTCATATATTATGTTACAAATATGTACACAAGGCGCTGTTTTTCATGTGCAATAAATTGTTGGGATGTGATGATAATTAAGTATTTGTACTATTTTTATCCCTCTCTGACAGCAACGGATAATCTGTGGCTGTGAGGATTGTTAACCCTAGGCATTCTGGCTGATTTACACCCACTGTTCTGCATTCCCATACTACTGCACGAATGCAGTAGTGCCCTGTCACTTAAGACTTGAAATCTTTGTTGGATTCAGTGGTCAGACATGAATTAACCATGCCTTAACCCAGCTCTTGTGGCTGATGCCTTTGCTCCCTGAGCTGCCTAGAGAGCCAGGAAGCACACGTGTGTGTGAGTGTGTGTGTGTGTGTGTGTGCATTTGTACGCGGTGAATGCACCATAGACATATTCATACAAAGTGAGCAATATAGTCATTGTAATTATTGTAATATCCCTGCCTGTCATGCAAGTGCTAGTAACACTTCTGTGCTAGTGATGAATCATTTAAGAGCTCTGTGCAGAGAAATATAAATACAGTCTCATCTCAATTTGATGCCAGTTGTTATAAAAACCAATGATATAAATACATTGTGGGCTAAGCCCTGCATATGACAGTAGGCTTCATAACTATTACTACTGCATATATTCAAACATATTCACACAAACACACTCTCACACACACACACACACGCATATTTGAAGGGCTGAGATATACAGCCATTTCAAGTTAGCTGGAGGCTGGCAACCTCTGTGATTCAGTCTGACTCTCCCTTCATTCATAAATGTTACATGCTGATGGCTGCCAAGACGATGAAATCCCTTCCGACGGTGACTCTGCAGGTGCTATGGGAAGACTGTGGGCTGAAGCCGACTTGTGGCCGTTGCGAGCACCAGGGACTGCCAGCCATCCCTCCGACCGGCTCTGCGATCACAACTAATTATCAATCAGCCCTGTGTGCATTTCTGACCAGTCTTTCATTTTTACAGATAAGCAGTGGCTTACAAAGCTTTAGTACTTAAAGAAGAAGAGAAAACAAAACATTTTCAAATCCGTTCAATTCGGACACCTACGTTATTTTGGCAGGCCAAAGCTGTACTACAAAAACAGTTACATGGCAGCGGGGAGAGAGCTTGGTTTTGGGGATTTAATGGATGTTTTTGAGATGTTGAAGAGAGTCTTCTGAGGGATGCGTACGAGGGAAATTTGGGAGGGGGGGGGTGGGTGGTTATGAATGCAGTCAGCATGTGCCATTTATTTATTTATTTTTTCCCCCAAAAGGGCAAATTACTTGCCCTTATGCAGGGGTTCTCCTTAGGAGATGTTAGCAAGAGTGTTTGTGTGCTATTATCAAGCTCCTGTTAACATCTGCCCTCTTCTCACATTTTGGCGAGCCGTCTCCCCTGTGGGGGAAATGCATCTGCCAGAATTTCTCATCAGGGCGACATGGCACCATGTATGACATTTCGCTTTTAAAAGTGTTAGAGGGCGATGCAGCAATTCCCTCTTCTGAAAACGAGCACTTATACAATGTTTCCATAGCCATTCAATTTATCACCGCTTGTATAATTTAACGATTACTTTCCTATCCTTCATTTTTTCCCCCTTCTGAGATTCATGATACCTCCTATAAGAAAATCTATAATTTTTGCCATTAGTTCTTGGAGAAATTATGGTAAGAGTTGAATGTGCTGTATGATATTTATTCAGAGTAATGGCATTTCTTTATAATCCATAATGTGCTGCGCAGACCGACACTGTGATATTCACAAAGAAACAAAAAAGTGTCAGCTAAGCTTCAAATCCGTTTTAAAGCCGAGAACACACGCATAAGAATATTTTTCCCTCATTGCAAATTTGGTTTTATTCTTGTACTCAACCTTATCCGCTTGGCCAAGGAGGAGAAAAATTGCAAGTGGTGACACAACAGTTCACCCAGTAACAGGAAGCCTCAGTGCAATTGCTGAGGCTTTACCCAGGAAGTGAGTGTCTTGGTCAGCCGAGCATCCACACAGCAACACCTGCCTGCACCAGCAGCGTAACAAGCACAGTCCATTGGACGATGACTGCACAGCTCAGCAGGTGGTTCAAGCGTGAGCAGCAGTTCAGAGAGTGTGCACCCTGGTCTCTGTTCCCCCAAACTGATGGAGGAATAACAAAGTGATTTCAGGACACGAGACATGGGCATGACATATGCTAGACCATAATGCAGGTCCGTGTACAGCATACTGCGTGGGGCTATAGGTTTCATTATGCACTGTAGGATAAAAATACCATGTTTTTCCTTTAAGAGAAATGACCTCACTTCAAGATTATTGAGAAATACAATATGAGATGAAAAATATGAATATTACTGTACTAACAAATATATAAATATAAATGTTAAATGAAAAAATTACAGTGTTGGAAAAAAGATTAAGTTGTTCCCCTAAAAAGAGCAAGTGCTCTTGTTGTTGTTTTGTTGTGTGTCATTAAATAATACCCGAATCAAAATAAACAAAAAACAAATATGTTTTCTGTGATCATTAATCAGGGCACTACCAGTCTGGTGTATGTCAGTGGGTATGTAATTAATTTGAAAGTATTTGACTAATTACACTTCAGTAATAACACAGCACAATTTCCCAACCGACAGAGAGAAGGCACTACATTAATCAAAAATAAATCTCTCCCAGAGAAAATATAATAACACTCAAATATTGTCCACAGGACTGAAAGCAGACAGTCAACAGATAAAAACTTGCCAAAGGCAACAGTTTCAGGAAACTCGTGTCGTTATGCAGACGTCAAAGCAGGGAAGCATCTGTGTTATCGCCTAGTTTTTTTTTTTTGTTTGTTTGTTTTGACTTAACAAGGTCACATATTTTACTTAGTGAACATCATGCCAGGACAGTTGCATGCTTTCAACTAAAGCACACATTCACTGTACAGTGGAATCTAATCTCGACCATTTGGGTGCCCACTGTCAGAAACCCCAGAGGGTGGCAGATATTTGGCCATAGCATTGCCCTGGGTGGGAGGATTCTAGTTGGCAGGGATTCGCACTCATCCTGCAAAAGCAACCCCTGTGGTTGATTGTGTGACTGCAGTCTGTACAACGTCTCAGAAGCTGGGCTGCTGCAATAAGAAAAGTATCAGAGGCAGGCTACATGCTTTTTTTGAAACTTTTTTTTTTTTTACATGTAACTAAATTGAGTTAAAAGTCTAAGGTAAAATATGTAACTTTTTTTGGGAAATCTTAAGCAGCACCATTCATCAGCATTCAGTCCACTTTGTAGCCTTGTGGCCTTTCTCTATGGATACTGTTACAACAAGGCTGACCTGAGGTGTTAATTACCTGTTAATTAACGAAGATTAAAGAGGCAAGACAAAGTAAGGAGTTCTCAAGGCTTGTGCTAAACCTTGAGCTTGATAATGGCTGCCACGTCATGCCATTTTGTCACTGCAGTGATACTGTCCCTTTATTTTTATTTTTTGCATGGCTTTCACTTATTAAATCATTTCACTCACCCAGAGCTCGCAAATCTGGAATGGGTCAACGTCCCGCTTCATATCAAAACCTAGGGGCCTTCAGAAATTGATGTATATTATGAAACAGGCAGCTGAACTTAATTTCCCTCAGGCTACCGGTTGCCAATAAATGCTATTGAATCCTGCTCCATCTGACATGATACAAATTTAATTTGTGACCCACTGGGTAAAATATTGTTTTTTCTCCCCTTTCTTCGGGTAGTGGGTCATTTGCTGAAAACACTCCCCCACCTCCCATTTCTGCGGTAATGCTCTGTGTGGGAAATGACGGCGTGTGCAGCTGATTATCTCCCTTGATGGCGGCCATTGTGGCTCTTGGCCATTTACAGCATCCACCGCAGAACTGCAAAGCGCTGCTGAGACTGACGGAACTGTCCACGGGTGCTTTTTTTTACTCCGCGCATTAGATTTCTTAGTGCATTACTTGACGTGCAGTGTCAAAAATGGTCTCAGAGCGATCCCTGCTATAGTTCATTTTTAATATGGTTTTTTGCTGAGGAAATTTTCATCAAATGTAAGTGAAGAAAGGTTGTTGCTGGAGATGAGCACACATGACCCTTTCTTGAGGTGATTTTATTGCTGTCAAAGTACAGGCCTGGTTAGGAATCAGCTTCCTCCATTTTAATTTAGAGTTAACACATTTAATATTGCTCTGTGGCCAACAATTGCCTGATGCTAATCATGAAAACCCTGACAAGGGGAATTTTAACAATTTGAGTGATGGGACAGTTAATTGATCTGGACCTGTTTTTATTATACAGTACAATACATTCACTTTTGATCAGATCCTTGACAGGCTCTTACGATGGCAATAAAAAATGCAACCATATCTGACAAGCATTTGGGAATACAGATTCTGAAAATAATTATACATTGACTTTTTCCTTATCCGTGAATATTTAAATGATTATTATCCTGCCACATCTGACCAATTAAATACAGTGTAAATGGATGTGAACAGAGACAATGAAAAAATGCATGTTCAACCTTCTCTCGATTTGTACTGTATACCCTGTTCCTCTAACATTACAAATGAAAGAAAATCATGACAAATACCAACCAAGCGCAGCTGCCAGTGTCATTGACTAATGTCAAATATCCAATACATTCTGGGTCCGATTTCTGCAGTCCACACACAACTCTCAAGTGGTATAGTGGCAATGCATGACACTGGCGACTACAGCTGTTTCCAGCTCAGTTTAGGTAATTCTGTGCCTAGCATACCTGCAGCGCAGTTCTAAAAGAGGCTGGTTATGAGGAATACATTACCAGCAGGTGTACTGCAGGTTTGGTTTGATTGTGGCCAATCCGATCGGCTGTTTTTTTCCCCTTATGTACCGATGCATCAAGTAAACTAGCAGTTTTGTCATGTCTGAAATACTTGTCTGAAAGAGTTGTCACGTGTAATTTTGGCACTTTAAAAAGCCTCCTAGGTCAAATTATGTTGTCAAGATAGGTTGCACACTGGGAGGTTTTTCCTTTTAGTTGGCTATAGATTTAAAGTATTTAATTGTCATTTCCACCTTCAATTATAATTTATTTTAGTTTGTAGACTCTACTACTTTTACTATAATGTTTTAGAGACACAACATACATTCTTCAGTGACAGTTCTCAGCAGCTAACGGGTTTGTCGCAGTCACCCAAACCTATAATAAATCCAAGGTGGCATACGCAATTATGCTTTAGCATTATGAAGCTCATGCAAAAAGTGCAGCATTAAACTGATATAAATCATCTTCTACTTATATTGTAAGAAACTGAATACTATCAAAATTAGACAAAGGAGTATGAGAACTGGGTTTTAGTGAAATAAAAGATGCACTCAAAAAGCCACTGCTAAATTCAAGGAATTAAAACTACATAGTCTATATTACTGCAAAAACAGTGCAGAGATTAATAACAACATCGACCTAGCACAGTTGCTCACTCAAATGTGTGCAACTTGCAAGTACCCTAACTGCACTTGAAGTGAAATATGTGACAAACTTTATGGAAAATTGAGGGGGCAGGAGGGGGCAGTGAAGTACAATATCATAGAGTTGTCTTCCTGAAGCAGGCCCATATGCCATTTCTTTTGATGTATCTTATATACTCTAGCCATCTGGAAGTAAATGGTTCAGAATGATTCCTACTTGTGCCTCATAGTCCCAGCTGTGACATTGACTGGATGAACAGAGCACCTGTGTATAACTATGCACCTTCCCTCAGAATGCAGAATCATCTCTGGAACATTCTTCTGAGAAGAAATCAATTCCCAGGGGAAAGAGTTTTTGACGTGCAGAGACACGCCCACTTAAAGAAGCTCATTGTTGTTTGCTTTGTCTGTTCACTGACTTGTAAGGGGAAAAAGTTCTGAAACAGTGGTAGCCATGCTTCAGTTCTACCGCAACGCCGAAATTTCCCCCAGGGTCCCCCGGTAGTCTTTTAACGGTCAAGAGAAAATGCAATGTGAGAATGTGAACGTTTGCAGGAGTGTCGATGACTGTGTCCATTCAATCATACCCTCTGTCTGGAGCCCATTTCACACTTCTTCAGGTCCATCCTGACTGAGAGTGGCTGACTGAAGAAAAATCATTCTTGGTTTATTGAAAAAAAATCATGACAGGGAAATTCAGATACAGGGAAATTCTAGATTAAAAATCTAATTCAGTCCTTGATTAAAATATGATCTGCAGAATATAGTTTAATTCAATGAAAAAAATATGTTTAAGTTACTGCTATTTATAAAAAGTATATATATATTATATCCACAAACCTTCCAGATGAAATACACATAATAGATTAGTTTATCCAATTGCTCCCCAGCTGTGCCAAAATGAGACATTAATATATGAAAGTCAAAATATTGAAAAATAATACCATATAACCAGACACAGGTTGAGAACACGTCCATTCGTAATTTAGCTAATGCATTGCATCTGAAAACACACCATTGCAGTGGCACTGTTTGTAAAACAGCACAAATCATGTTTATTCCAATGTTTAGGAGATAGTATAGTATAGCGGCAATTAGCATATTATCTCAAAAAGCTTGTCTCAAAAGCTGCAGAATGTCAGTACCGACTGTATTCAATGAAAAGAGCCTTTGGCACCATCATTACATTAAAGGAAATAGTGCAGTTAAACTCAGTTTGAGGGTCCGCTAGACATTTCATGAAATATCGCAGTTAAATCCGGTTTGAGGGCAGCTCTCCAGCTCATTGTACTGCCACACAGTTATCTGTACGCTGAGCTAGTGTTTAACTCAGCCCAGCAACCATGCAGTGCAAATGAATGAAATGTAAAAATATTACTCTGAAAACCCAGGGGCCACACAAAATCACTTTGTATGAATGCGGGGGACATATGCATACTAAGCTGTTGCAAATTATTCACATGAAACGCAATGCTGTAGTTTGGTGACAGGCGCGGCTAGGTTAATGCCCCTCAGCTTTGCCTTAGGCCATGTTTTGAACAGTATAATATTCCAAAATGACTTGGCTCAACACGGCTTCTGCCTCTTACATACATACAGTAGGCCAGTTAATATGTGTAGCAGAAAGAGTGGAACATCTCTAATTTCCACCCATTTACATTCACTAGCAGAAGATGCGCTGCATATAATTTCCTTAACTACATAAACACTATATGAACAAAGGTATCCGATCACTTCTTGGTCTGGGGTTGTTTTTCATGATTTGAGCTTAACCCCTTAGTTTCGGTGAAGGAAAATCTTGATTCTACAGCATACAATCACATTCTAGACAATTCTGTGCTTTCCCACTAGTTTGGGGAAGGCCTGTTCCTGTTTCAGCATGACAATGTCCCCAGGCAACACAGCGATGTCCATATAGAAATGGTTTTGTCAAGAACAGTGTGGAAGAACTTGACTGGCCTGCACAGGGCCCTAACCTCAACCCCATCCAACACCTTCGGTTTCAATTGGAAAGCCAACTACAAGCCAGGCCTAATCACCCAATCAGTACCTGACCTCACTAATGCTGTTCTGGATGAATGGAAACAAATCCCTGCAGCAATGCTCCAACATCTAGTATAAAGCCCTCCCAGAAGGGTGGAGGTTGTTATAGCAGCAAAGGGTGAACCAACTCCATAATAATGCCCATAATTTTGGATGTGATGTTGGATGTCAAGTGTCCACCTATTTTGGCCATATAGTGTAACTTCCTAACTGAACAACTCAGGTGGGTGCTACACTTTGGATGCTACAATAAGACTTGTGGGCTCAGCACACTGGTGTAAGGTGCTGTGCATTGGTACTGGTAGCAATGACCCCCTCCCCCCCCTCCCCACACACCCACACTTAAATGATTACATTCCAGCTATATGTAGAAGTGACACTTTGGATATTCAGAAATTTGGTACTTCACAGAAAATACTATAAATCGTATAAAGTATCTGTATCTGAATGAGGGTCTTGACATTTGTACGGCCAGTGTCAGAAGGAACCCTGTTTGTGAGACTCCTTCAATCCATACACTGCGGACAACTGTGAGTACAAATATCACTCTGATCAAAGATCTCCCGTCACAGAGAGAGGGGGGTCATATTATCACCCCTCTCTGTCGAACAGCGGATCAGACCACTCGTTCTATCAAGGTGTCTGGCGCCATCGATCCCCAGACTCAACCAGGAAACAAGCCAATTACCCCAGGTTTAACAATTTTCTTCCCATAGACACAGCAAGGTGCCTGCCTGAAGAGCAGCCAGGGGGGAGGGGGGAGGGGTGCCCTTGACCTCCACAGACAGACAAAACCGTGGTCACAGCGACAGCCCTACCCATGATCCTCACCACAAATAACAGACTGTGCACCTGACAAGCTTCTCAGCTTCACAGAAGACACACCTTTTTGCATCAATGTCAGCAATCAGCTGCATGTCACATCTATTGACACTGGGCTCTGCTATGGAACCCTGATCTTGCATTTCATTTGTTCTGAATGTGACTCAGTCTTTACACAGGCCAATAATGACCTTTTCAGAATATTATGCACATCACACATCTGCTGCTTTTCTAGAAATGGAAGACAGCAATGCATTTCCTACCACCCCTTTTTGCAAGGTACATGCATACATACCTGCTAATGAGATCTAACTGCAGGGACCTTGTCTCATTCTCTCAACACTTCCACGGCTCTATTTCCACAGAGGTTATGGTATTTTAATATCATTTTAATGTCTCCGTAAACCACTGCTCTGTCAAGCGAAGACTATTAAAAGTGAAGACGGCAGAAAAATGTGATTTATTTCTCATGCGCGCATTATTTGTGGAAAGTATTTCAATGTAGCTGAGGCTCATGCTTTCAAAAAATGTTTGATGGCCACTCATGGTCTTGTGGGCTATTTATCTCTTACAGTACAAGGACAGAAAAGTCACTGTATTGCAAAGTTACAATTCCACTATTAAATGTGCAATATGTTGTGAGGAGCCATTCTCCGCCAGGTAAAAGTGATTTAGTTAGCTGGCTAATACATCATGGTATGTAAAGTGGTGTTCATGATATGTGAGGCATTTCAACACTGCTCTCCCTTCAAGATTACATAATCACAATGCGGTGCAAGCAGGAACTGGAACTTCTCTGAAGTCTTGAAGTCCTTTGCAAATAGCTACAGGGCACCTCTCCAAATAAGAGGTGCAATTGACCCTCTGTCAAACACCACCAAAGTCCTGCCATCCTTAATTATCATTACCAGGTTTGTCAACCTTTCACCCCAAGACCTAATTTAAAAAAAATCTAATTACATACCTACAAACCCTCTGAGAGAGCTGGTTGTAAAGTTTCAAACCCATATGAATACATAAAAAAACTAGAAGGACTTCACCTAGCATGCTAACTTTAATTATAAAATTGTAGCGACATCATAAAAAGCTGAGTAGATAGCTTTTTCATTGCTAGCTAGCAAACAGATATCATTTTAGATTTCCCATATTCTGTTTTTTTCGAAAATGTAATATGGAAAAATTCCCCAGAAAATAACATTTGTCATAGGCAAACTATATGGGTAGACAGGTAAGTAATTAGACTCAGGTTTAATGTACCAAAAACAGGGAGGTCAAACCTTTCGGCGATCTTTCAAAAAACAGATTCTGACAGTTTATTCTTCGTGCATAATGTCATACATGCCACAGTATAATCAAATAACAACATATAAATCGGCAATTTGCCAGAATATAACTTGTTTCCTATAATATGATTTTAAAAAATTAGTTAAATGACCTGTCAAAGTGAGCCCAGATGCCAATTCTGCTTTAAGTTTGTGCATGGAACTCCCATTGTGATTACAGTGCAGGCAGAATGTTCGACCTTCCTACCACACACAAAGTTCACACTCTACATGCTTTGAAGCAAAAGCTTGGTGGAAGAAATGGTGGATAGCAACAGTTGCACATGAGCATTATTATTGGTCAGCTAGTCAAACAAAAAGCCAACAAAGGGTCAGTTCACAATTCTGTAGTCTACTATATGCCATTCTTCCATAAAAAACACATCAACCTCTAAAAGTATAGATCAGTATCTGAATGACTACAATATACAAACATATATTTAAACATAAATTTGGCCATGATATGCTGTACACATTTTTGAACTATATTTAGAGCTATGTGCAACACATCTTATACGTTGAAAGAAAAATCCACACATTACAATGTAATTAGATCTACTGACATAACCAGCATTTGCAGAGTAAATAAAATAATTGATGGATTCATCATTCTAAGCATAATATCAAGTGAAAAAATATCTGAAATTGAGGTTGGGGCCTTTGTGCCGAGTTAACAGGATAAACTAATGCATTACAACAGCAAAGGATTGGTTTTCATGTGGATTCCTATTTGCTGTTATGATGTTATCTCCAGACAAAGAAAAACAAGAATTTAATATAAAAGCTAGAGATCTGGCCAAAGCTAGCAGAAAAAAAAAGATTTCTTCTGAAATAAAAACTATGGAAATGATGAATGCAAGTGAAGGACACCACTGTCACTACCTTGTCAACAATGAGTCTATACAGAAATCTGTCATTTAGACCACATGCTTAATCTCTGCAAATTATATTTCTTCAGTATTGACAGAAAGCGGCCACATAACTGAATCTTTCCCTTGAATTACAGCACACCAAAGCAAAAAATCGTATGTAAATCAATTTTCCCCACTGAAGCAAACATCGTATAACAAACATAAACAAGTTGAGTGACGCCTGTGCTGGGTGCATATGCAGTAATCTGTCATTCGACTTGACGAGTCCCTTCTCCTTCGCAGATTATATTTCCTCACCAACTGACAGCGACTCAGCCTGTCCCCTGAATGACAAAAAGCTGTGGTATTCTTGCTGTTTTTTTTTGTTCCCTCCAGACAGATGGTTCAATTGAGCTAATGCAGCAAACACTTTGCTAGAGAACCCAAAAAATCATGCTACTGTTTCCTGTGTGTTAATATGACACACAACTCCAGCCACCACATATGTTGAGTTAGGGCTGAGGGTGGAGGAGCCAGGCACTAAATATGTCACCTTTGCTATCTTCCTTTTTTTTGCAGAGTTAATGAGAGACAGGCTTACGGGCGGGCTTGGCACGATATTCGCTTGCCTCTCAAGTGTTGCTGAGTGCGTGAATAGCTCTATTCGATTGCCAGAGCCTGTCGCCTCAGTGAGGAGATGTTAACTTGATCATAAGGCTGACATGAGGGCCATCTTGGATGGCATGATAAAGCTTTTCTAATGAAATGATTAAAAGGAATTACAAGTGGCAATTGGAATCCATGAAAGAACAGCCTTCAGCTACTGCAATCAAAGGGTTATTACTTTACCTAGAATGTTAACCGTAGTCTGCGTCATTCCGTCCTCCATTTTCTCATCAAGGAACATTAATGTGTGGACAAGGCAGGGAGTCACACTACTCTAAGAAGGGTCCTGGGGAACTAATTATTTTAGCATAGTCAAATACTCTTTCTTTTGAGTGAAGGCTTTAAGAACTATCACCCTGGCATTTTTATTAGTGCCAT
Organism: Anguilla rostrata; assembly: GCF_018555375.3. Classification (NCBI taxonomy): domain Eukaryota; kingdom Metazoa; phylum Chordata; class Actinopteri; order Anguilliformes; family Anguillidae; genus Anguilla; species Anguilla rostrata. Next base: position 48,351,579 of record NC_057933.1, read on the forward strand.
AATAGGGTCCTAATTAACTGTATCCGTAATGAAATTATTCCTGCAACTGAATACATTTAAAGAGGTGGATAATTACTTCAATTTAAATTACGGATTTAATAAATTGACTTTTAAATATAGAAATGGCAATAAACCTAACTAAGTAGCATATCTCAGCATCTTCACAAAATTATACAGTGTATAGACTGATTTTTTTCTTGGTGTTCTCCATCATAATCAATTTACCTTAGGGCAGAGATCAAGCTTTACCAAGCATTTGATAATTACCTTCTGCTTTGGAATGTAATACAATGGTGTCATTCTGTCAATTATAATATGGGATTTGAAGCTATATTCAGTGCTAGTACACACATTGAAATTAGGCTGGAATATATGTATGTATATATATAAATAAAAAACAATTAGAAAATTGAAATTTTTGCAAATTTATTAAACATAAAAAACTGAAATATCACATTTACATAAGTGTGCAGACCCTTTGCTATGACACTCAAAATTGAGCTCAGGTGCAACCTGTTTTCATTGATTATACTTGAGATGTTTCTTGAACTTGATTGGAGTCCACCTGTGGTAAATTCAATTGATTGGACATGATTTGGAAAGACCACCAATAGTGGTAAGTTGTCCAGGTCCTAAGGTATCAAAGCATCCTCAGACCATCATGCTACCACCACCATGTTTCACTGTTGGTATGATGCTCTTACTGTGAAATGCTGTATTTGCTTTTTACCAGTTCCGGGTGAATCTAATTAAATTTGGATAATTGGTTGATAGAGCAACTGAGGGGGAAATTACTTTTTCATGTGGGTGATATGAGTGTTTGATAACTTTTTTCATTAAATAAATGAAATAATAATATTAAAAATGTGTTCACTCAGCAGCCCTTTGTCTAATATTACATTTTGTCTAAAGATCTGCTCAGTGTGACAAATGTGCAATAATAGAGGAAGGGGGCAAATACTTTTTCATGGTACTGTATATGTACAATGAGCACCATAATGTTTGGGACAAAGTGATTTTAGTGATTTGGCTCTGTACTCCACAATTTTTGACTTGTAACCAAACAATCACATGTGATTGAAGTGTTTATTTAAGGGTATTTTTGTACATTTAGGCTTCACCATGTAGAGATGAAAGCATTTCTTATAAACAGTCTCTCTGTTTCAGGCTTTCCTAATGTTTGGGACAAATGGCTTCACAGATGTTTTTGATTGTCAGATGTCAGGTGTCTTCGATTGCTTCCTTAGTGAAAGGTATAAGAGAGATTTCAGTATATAGTTTTGATTCTAGCCTTTTGATTGCCTTTGGAGTTTGTTATTGGCATTTGTCAGCATGAGGACTAGAGTTGCACCAATGAAAGTCAAGAAAGCCATTATGAGGCTGACAAATTAGGAAGAAAACAGAGACATAGACCAAGCCTTAGGCTAACCAAAACCAACTGTTTGGAACATCATTAAGAAGAAAGAGAGCCCTGGTGAGCTCAGAAATCACAAAGAGCTCCAGGATCGGTTTCTAAGAGCAACATTTCAATAAAATATGAGGTTTTTTGAATGATTGGCAAAATAAGCATAATTCAAGCACTCTAAAGTACTTAATAAAATAAAGTTAACTAAATAAAGTTATTTATTTTTAAAAATAAAAACAATAATTACGCAAACTATGAATTTTTTTTTCTCCTGTCAAGTCAATGATAATAGAAACCAATTATCAGGCCAAGGGATTTTTATTTTTTAGTTTAATTATCATTTTAGACACTGATTTTATGATTTTTTTTTTTACTGCCTTTGAGTTACTCAAAATACAAACAGCAACCCTTCCACTGCTCTGCTTTATAACATACAGCATACCGCTGTTTTCTCTCTCATGAGAACAGCATTGCACATTAGACTGTGCATTTTCTCTGGTATCATACCATCCTAAAATACACCAAGGGACTGTTTATATTAAATCACAGCTGGGAAATGTTACTCGCTGACAACCCTCTAGCTGCTGTCTGCTCTGCTTCAATAAGGCTGGACAGTATGTACTGTATGATAACTTATAGTGCTTGGTCACTGTGCTTTTTCTGTACATTAAATTAACAGATTTACAGGTCTTTCTCAGGTATTTTATGTATGCATTAATCTATTCATTCATTTGTTTATTTAAATATTCAGAGGCATGATGCCAGCCCTTTAAATTTTATATTCCTGTATTGCAGATATTGAAATATTGAAAGTTTTTACAGAAAAACACCTTTCTCTAGAAGCATGGCCACACTGTATTGTGTGCTTCACATATCAGCATGGCCACACTGTATTGTGTGCTTCACATATCAGCATGGCCACACTGTATTGTGTGCTTCACATATCAGCATGGCCACAGTGTATTGTGTGCTTCACATATCATTTGACTGTTTTTTTCTTTTTCACTACAATTTTTATTGTTCAGTATGTGGTTTGCAATGCTACGGTGAAGTTGCCTCAGCCTTGATAACACTTTACTGGAAGGCACTGGAAGAGTCCTTTGCAAACCTTTTATTTATAAAAGTTTTATCACAATGGCATGGCCATGAGCGATTACTGTAGAAATTCAGAAAATCTACAAGAACAGTTTCTTCAATCTCCAAAAATTCATATAAGCAAATCACAATAACAGAAAAAGACCAAAATAATTTTAAACAATATAATATCTAATACAAAACAATTCCTTTCTGCTAATAAGGGGATTTTGAGATGCTTTATGAGATGAAAATTGGATATTAAAGACATTTTATTAACTCGTCTCCTCACGTTGCATACACGCTGGGATCCATATTCCTTTCTAGCCTTTTTCGGTTTCTTACGATGCTAGAAATTCACTTCCAGGTTTGGCAAATCCAGCCCCTCTCGTGATCCTTGCATCTCTGATCATCACCCCAGATCAGTGCCTTTACTAAAACATAGCAAAGCCAACCAAAGCAGCGAATCCACACCCAATTTTGCTTCAGCCTCAACATTTACCTAAGTCCATATGAACCTCAAGTAAACCACAAACAAGTTAGACAGCCTCAAAGTTCTTTGCCTTTGAACTTTTATTCATAAGAGTTTGGCCATGTCACAACCTGGTTTTGGTTTCTCTCTCATCTCCACTAAGTTCTGTCCATATCCAACATCTCTCCAAACTTATTTTCTGGTTACTCTTTCTCATTGGAGCTGCAACTACCGCTTTCTGTCCAGGTAACTCAGATCACATGATCAAACGAATGGGTCGCCGGTCATCTTGAGCTCATCATCTCTACATCAGTTCAGTTCACCAAGATCGTTGAGTAGCACAGTCAGCGCTCTTTCCTTGGGAAAAGTGGGGATTCACCAAGCCCGGGAGCTATGGGAGTCCTTTGCTGAAGTCTTTCCCACAACACAGACTAATCATCCATATTTATTGCTTTCAATCATGAATACATGCTCAATAATCATCCTTGCTTGCATTCAATTGATTGTGTGGTCTTTAGCTTGTGAATTGGAGCTTTAATAGCAGAGGTCTTGGGGCAGGACGACACCTCAAACACTCCCCTTCCACTTATTTCTGATAAGAAACTGTCCTGCCACTGTACCTGTTTTTGCTCTTTAGTTCTTGTTTTAAATGCTCCACCCTCCCACCCCCCCCCCCCTACAAAAGTAGTCAGGACGAATAAAACACAAAAAGCTCTCCAATTTTAATAGCCTGCTATGCAATCATATTGACAAATTAAAGGATAAATTGTTGTTTTCTGACCAAAAAGCCACTGCCTTACATGCAAACGGCCAAAGTAAAATGCTGATGTTAGCTTCATGATTAATTGTGCCACAAGATTATCAACTGCCCTACTTTAAATCTCACCTTCACGCAAATACAACCACACAATATAATGTTCCTATATGATTGGAATTTTGCATTAAAAATTCAATACTTACCCATAATTAGGGGCAGTGCATTTTAGCATGCATGCTTATTGGACATTTAGGGTTCAATTCTCATATTCTCTAATTGTATAACACATTTTTCTTAGTGTACTTTGGTGCTTATAGGATCTCCAGACAAGGTCCTGTGTGTATGATTTTAAATAAAATTATACAGCCCTCCACACATGATGCATTTCTTTTTGCACAGTTGCATAAGTTTGATTCCACGTGCCTTTAACATGTTCTACACTCAAATGGCTATGGGAACACAGCACAGCTTTTCCTGGTTTAGCTCACTCAGCCTTACTCAGTCAGAGTTGTGCAGTAAGCATCACCCATAGAGAGCTGTCAGAAAACACTTGGCTCATTCAGATTCACTAAAATATGGTCGCCTAGTCTTGGCTCATGCCAGGTTTAAGCCCTTTTTTCAGGAATAGTTTTTATTTCAACTTGTCAAAGTAGCTTTCACAATACCCGCACATCCAGTCACCCTAAAATAATGCAAATAGAACAAAAATTTCAAACTGTCATATTTGGAAAATGAAGGACTTCACTTTTTTTTTTTCAATGGCAAAGTATAATAATATGCAAGTAATTTCTCATGCTATCAGCATAAAGTTTAAAAAGTATTTCTATTATACTGCCTGTCACTGGCAGAAGGCAAATTATAGGGGCAGCATCTGTTCTGCATACATTACCTATGCAATCATGTTCTTTTTTGTCTTTTGACATGGGTAGACATTTTTCAACCTAAACATCCAAGACAAGCAACTATAAATGGTAGAAAATAGTGATTTGGATTATAGTATAATAGTGGCTGCTTACAAACACTATTAAAGTTCTGTAATGCATTTAAAAATGTTTCCCATTTAAAACATGATTAATTCATTTACAAAAGCAACTTTACTGCCAGGATTATAAAGGAACCCACACAGCACAAGAATTATATTCTTTATTTTGGCTGAACAAAGAGCCAGTGTTTTTGCAGAATAGGCGCACAATCTCGAATAATATGCTAAATCATCCCCAGATTTTGACCTATGCGTAGCTCATAATTCAAGATGACATTTAGACAATTTCATACTGTAAGCTATGATAAATCTCAAGAAACAGATGAGTCATGGTATTGATGCTGATTGTACATTAAGTTGACGTTTTCAAGAGCTTCCTGTACTCATGGAACACCTCTGCAGGAAACCGAACATTTTAAAGGTGATCTACAGTATTTTTGGTTTTATTTGTCCATGAGGGCATTCTGATTTGCAATACCATTGTTTGTCAGATCTCTAGTGTTCATATGGTACAGTACACATACTGTACCGTATACTGTACAATCCAAAAGTATTTGCACTCGTGAAAAAAAGCAACACAGATTATAATCTATACTCAAGAAATTGTAAAATTAAATGCAAGGACGGAAAGTTAAAATCCTCTATACCCTTCCTTTGCAAACACAACAGTACTCAGCCTTTTTCTACAGAGATTATGGGGGCTTCTTTGACGATTCCTTCATACGAATCTTGCATTTAAAAATACTGATGAATGTACAGTAACTACGCTCAAGGCCCAGATCAAGCCCATCGTAAGAGAGGCACCTTTAGTCCAGAGCTTCTCACGTTAATGATCACTTGGCTAGTGTGGACTGCCTTCTGCACATCTGACTGATTTTCATTAGTATTCAGGCCCCGCCATTCTCTTAATGACTCCGGCTCCTTATTGATTAGTACGCAGACCATCATCATGATTGCCTCAAAGGGAGTTTGCAATTGAAACAGGTCTAAATGATCTCTTCTCCGTGCGTGTGTGTACACGTGCGAGTGTATGTTTGTTACACTTCATTGATATCTTCCACTGCAGTAATCAAAGACCATCATTGTGTAGTGTGAAATAAAGACAATAATGGGATTGGGGTAGGGGTGGAGGGTCCAAACTACAGCCGTGCATGTCTTGGATAACGATAATCGTTCAGGTGTTCACCAATAGACTATGCTACCATAGACTGTTCATTAGTGCTACCACAGGCTGTCTATTAGTGCTACTATAGGCTGTGTATTAGTGATACCATAGGCTGTGTATTAGTGATACCACAGACTGTTGTACACAATGCTGTTAAATGTTCTATTTGTTGGCCACACCACTTCATGTATACCATATTCACAATGAGCAAGTGAATCCACCCAAACACTTTGAGCTTCAGTAATGCCAAGACAGAACTTTCCAATGCTAAGAAGGCAGATATGACGCTGATCAGTGTAACAGAACACTCATTGTAATACACTACAGAAAACAGTGATTGGCCCCTCCATATAAATGTGGCAACAAAAATAAATCTTAGAGACACCATTTCCTAACGTCATGTTTTTGAAGTGTGCCACACCACCCCTGCAATAAGCAGTTCAATAAAACCAATCTTAATTTAATATGCATAGCTCAAGAGTATGAACATAATGGTAACACAGATTGACACAGTCCCTGATGACATGAAATAATTAAAATAACTCCAGAAACTTAAAAAGAAGTTGTTCCCACTACATTCAAAATAATGCCTTCATTCAGGCCTTTTCCCCTTTGGGTGAAATATTTTTATCTTCTTGTACAACCATACCTGTTTCAAGTGAGTGACCACTGAACTAAGAAGTATTCATACTTAGGTACAGAGTAACAATACTCAAAACATTGCACCCCAAATTGTTCTTTGCTCATTTTTTATGCACCAAAATAAGAGCACACTTTCTCCCTTTTGGGTTCCCCCATTTAAACTCTATTCAAGTTGAATTAACACAATTTATTGTGCGTCAAATGGGTTAGCAAAGGACAATTGTCCAGAATGATGCAGAAAGGCCTCTGTCTGACAAGACAAAGCAAGCCACTGGGCTCTGAACAGCTTAAACACAGGCCTCGTCCAGACTTTAGTTATTCTCGTTCATGTGGGATGCTGGTCTGCATTTAAAGCCTAATTGGGTGTTAAATGGTTCAAGTCGGCTGCGGCTTTGATAGAGCCACGGTCTTGATCCCAATCTAAATAACACAGATCAAGACGTAGGGCACGCCTTTTCACTTTTAAATCTTGATTCTGCTCTAACCTCCTTAAACGGAATTCTGTTAACTCAGACAGAAGTGCGGACGAGATGTGACGGATCTCGTGAGAATCTAATTACTCAGCAACCCATTCTGTCCCGCTCCGTAATGGCCTGTGAAACCTTGAATAGGACACAATACGAAGGGAAACAGATGAACGGAGGCGTGATTATCGCTCGTCACCACAGTGTCAGAACCAATCACAGTACGCCACCATCCTGGCCTAGGTGAAATATGAAATTTTTAAAAAGCCAAGCAAAAACTGAGTAATAACTTCAGCACTGTTTTATATTTCAGGTTCAGTATCTCACCTCATTGGAGCTGGTAAAGCTGAGCTATCAATATTTTTCGGCCATTGTTTGCCCTTGTAAAATTAAGATCCATTGGTCCTATTGGCAAAAACACGTTTTCTCAAGTGTATATGAAAGTTATATCACTTTTACACTGAAGGCCACACAATACTACAGGGGAGTTATCACTCATCTGATGACTGGCCTGTTTCTCATGTATGAGTGTAGTCGGTAAACTGTAGGTACCTTGTGCATTTTTTTTTCAGTGGTGGCAGAATGCTTCCCCTTAAACTGATTTTTGATCTTGACCTGCTTTCAATCACTTTCCTTGATTAACAAGTTTGGCAATGATTGGACCAATCCATTGGCAGGTGTTATCACAACTTATTTCTTCATGTCATGTTGGGAAGATTAAATAATAAATTCAATTTAGAAAAATCTGTTTTATTCACAAGAACACTTATCGAGGAAAGATACACCACTCTGTTAATCACTGTGTTTGCTTTCAGCACAACCTGCAATAAAGGCCAACAAAACCTGCACTTAAGTGACAAAATCTGCATGTTGCAAATCTTTGCCACAAGTATTCTCCGAGCGTGAATGTGGAAAACGAAGAGTACACGTATCCACAATTTCGAATAACGTTGATTGAAATTCGGCGATGCAAATAAAAATTTTTTTATTTCTTTACTAACCCAATTGCCTAACTGGTTGTATATGATCATATTGAGACTTTTGTGACTTGCTGCATTGTTACTCAAGAAAAATGACTGGAAACAAAATTTTTTATGATTTTTCAAGAGTTTATGGGGAAGTTTTCTGCCTCCTCAATTCTCAGCTCAGCAGCCATCTCTTTTGTTTTGAGGAACAAATCATATTTTATTAATTAATCATATTTATTTGCAAGACATGCTTCAAATTCCGCCCTTTTTCTGTCTTTGTCGACCACCCTTAACGCACCTAGGTAACATGCACAGCAAATAACACTAGAATGCAAACAACATGAGTTCCATGATGGAAATGAAATTTTCGTCCTAAAAAGTCAAGGTTGTTTGTACCACACATAGGACTGCATTATAAATTGCAGCAAAATGCTATAGCCATCACTGTAAAAGCCTCTACAACATACTGTACATACATTGAAATTCTGAGCAAGAATACTGTCATGAACCCTCTCCCCCCCACCAGTAGGCCACTGCAATCATTCCATTGGCCCTAAAACGTCAAGTCTCACAGAACTCCCCTTCCCAGGAAAAAGAAATTTGCCAAAAGACAAGCTGCGGCTTTTCAGTGGCTATGTTTTCAGAAATACTGAACCCAGAAGCACAGCGGTTAAAGTAGTTTCTATTTGATAGCAGGCTCTGTCATGTATGAAAAGCAAAGCTTCTTCCCTTTTTGAATGACAATTGTGTTTTTCCTTTTTTTTTGCAGCCAGGCCGGGGAGGAGTGGTAATGTTATGCAGCCGAGTCTTTTTATGTGCGGCAGCCTCCGAGACTCACACCGCTTCACTCGGTCCCTCAGGGTCGCTCCACCACGCTGACGTCTCCCCTCATTTGATTTGATCTTTTTCATTCTTCAGTCGGAAATGAGCTTGGGTTTTAGATGGCAAATTCAAGTGGGGGAAGAAACGAGACGCAACAACAACAACAGCAACAGCAACGGCATAAAAAGAAGAAAGAAAAGAAAAAAAAAACAATATGAGATTAGGTATGAGATGTCAGCCGACCGCAAAACCACAAAATCATTTGAGCGCCTTGGAGGAGTGCAGCAGTGGCACAAGAAAGAAACGGACTCATTACAATCTGGTCGAACGTTTGACACCTGGGCTGCAGCTCTGATGTTTTATCTTTTAGTAAAGTACTGGTACTTGTAAGTACTTGTAAGCTGCTTCATCAGCAACGTGTAAAAATTTAAGGCGCCCTGTATGTAGGTGATGGTCTAAGGAAATGTGCAGGCTAATGCCTATGCATACATTTATTCAGGAGTCAAGACTATTAATGCGATACTCAAATACTGATACTCTCAGCATAAACATGATGTCAGTAATGATGAGTGGGGCATGAAAAAAGACAAATTGCTGCACTCGTCCTCCTACAATGGAATAGAAGACACAGTCCACACAAACCGAAGGCACTTGGATCTTCAGACTGTTTTGTAAACACTAATTTTATTGCGTCGTTGTGATGCTTGTCGGTTATCAAAACGGTGGAAAAAAATCTACAGGACCATCATGAAAACAATTACAGACAAGTGATCTGTGTGCAGTGACACAATGTCGCAGTACATCTTAGCAGAAAAAGAATCTGATCAAAGCAAACAGAGAGTGAGGCAGTTCTTACAGTGCATAAATAATCTGTTTTAGCAATCCTCTGGCAACCTAACTGTTCACAGATCTGAATTTCACTACTGTTTGCAGTACTGGCAGAAGTTCCTGAGTACCCAGTATGCTTTTTGTTTTCTTCGATTCGACACATTGTGGATTGTAAGATGTAAATATAGCTGCAAATACACCGAAGGATACATTTTGGCATGAGCTTGTCCTCGGCATCTCACATTTGCAAGTTTGTTTTTGAAGCAGGGGATTGCTTGTGCCAGAATTTATTTGTCTTAGCATCACATTTAAGGCTTCTTAAAATAATGAACTAAAAATTGTTGTGTTTCTCTCCTTTTATTAGACACTGCAACCTGCCCCCACCGGAGGGAATAGCCGAAAAATTCTGGAAAAGAAAAAAGTAACACAAATATTCCCAGAATGCATGGAAAGTTTAATAATGTGAAAATATGCAGAAATGTGAAATACCTGCAACACAGAAAACTAGACATGCATGCATAAGAAATGTTTGCAAGCATAAGAAAATTGGAAAAAGAAAATCTGAAAAATATTTTCTGTCATTCTATGTAGCAGCATACAGAGTGGAGGGCCAAACATCCAATGCGCTTTAGTTAGGTCTGGAAAAGTTAAACAAATACAACACAACAGCTTCTATTTTGTATGTCTATTTTGTAATTCTTTAAAATGAATATCCCGACATTATGTGGTTTATTTTTGAATAATGAAACCCTGCATTGACTCCACCCCTACACAAAATAAGAACCTTCCGCTCTTTCCAAGGACCCAACACTTGGATTTGTTTGTAAATGTGCTGAGGAAAAAAATGATTTAATTCAGCCCATAGACAAAGAAATGTAGCATAGCAAACCTACCCTTGAATTAGCCATTATGATAGCAACATAATTCAGAAAGCTGTGCAACACAGCTAGCTCCACCACTGCGGTCTGAATTTCACAGTGCAACGTGCCTCCCTTCAGCTCGGCCTGTGTATCAGCCACTGTGCAACATTTAATCTATGCCTGTCCGGCAGCTTCCTAATTGTTTCATTAAACTGCAGTGGAATGGCGTGGGCTGGTGACTGGCAAATCAATAACTCAAATTGGCTTCCTAAAACAGCTGACCAGACTGAAGGCCCTAGCAACCAGGGAACATTACCCAGAACTGAGAAGTCAGCTGAGGCGGCTTCCATCTGCCTTTTCTTCTCAGACAGGCGACCATATCCCACCAGGGAATGGTGTTCGGTACTGCAGCGTATTTGTGAATTTTATAACACGCTTTACTTTTTTTTTCTTATTTTATAGTGTGTCTGTCAAACACGTACTGCAACATAACGCGAGGGCTCAAATCTAATCAGTCCTTAACCTTGAGTATTATTTAAAAATTTCAAGTATTACTGCATTTTTTACTTTATAAATTTTCATTGATTTTTTTTTTTTGCTTTTAGTTTCAGAAAATGATTGAAAGAAAAAGAAATAAAGTAGGGGAGATTTCAACATTGCTTGCGATGCGAGGGTGCTACAAGGTCAGGCAAAAGTTGATGATGATTTCAAACTGCGGTGGTCCCATTAAAATCATTCCCTGCTTCCCACTTATCTCTGCAGCCCTAATGTTTGCATTGAAAAGAGCCAAGGCTGAGACCTTTTAAATGACAGGCCATCTGTTCTGCATTATGATTCACGCTGGAAAGTGCAGAATCAGCTCCAGCAGACCCCGTACTTTACCGGACGATACCTGCCTCTGTGGGTTTCGTAGTGTCGGTGCTACAGAAAGCAGCATCAAGGCCCATGTAATTCTGTGTGCTTTGTAGATCCCCTGCGCAATGACCGCTGTCTTGATAGGCGCATTTCATTGTTTTTGGCTAAGCAGAGGCATCAATAACACTGTAGTCCCTGCTGAGGTAGAAATCCTTACAGGGCTCTGAGCTGCCCTCGGCAACTACCATCTGTCTTCTGTAAACTTTTTGTCAGAGAACAATGGAGAGGTAGGACTCTGGGGTGATCGCTTTTACATCGCGCCCCCCTGTGTGGCTTTTTGCTCTATACAGGTCAGCATCCCAAATCTACACCTGGGTCCACGCCCACTTTTGATCAAGGACAGTGATTCTGTGTGTAGCCGTGCCGGAAGAGTGTACACCCACTGTTACCAGAAGAGGGATTCAGGCCACAACTCGAGATGCTGCAAATGTGAAAATAACAGAATAACCTCCAGTTCAGCCCAACCCCACCTCACTAATACAGTATGTGTAGATTACATTGGAGCTTCAGCTGAAACCATCTAACTACAAGCTTCACCGGTGTTTTTTCTGCCTTGGTACTACAATGGAGACTGAGAAAAAATGTAACAAATCTGATTACTGAGAAGAAAATTATAAATCTGATTAAATCTTCTGAAATTCCTTTGCTGTGCACAACTGAATCATGGATGATCGGAGAAAGAGTAGGAGCGTTGTTATGTAGCACGATACATGATAATATAATTCCCACCATGTTTCATGGATTGTGATTTTAGTTAGTGAGGTTTTTGTAAACAAAACCTGTAGCACCATAACAGCGTCTTTCAATGATCTCACATTAAGCTTATACATTTTCATTTATGAGAGAAAATAAAAGAACTGCCTAATGTCAAAACAGGTTCATTTTCATTTCACTGAACAAAGCAGCTTATGTTTTCCCCCGCCATAAAGTTTATGCTCTCGCATATTCTGTCACGAAAACAGAATATTTGTTTATGTTTGTTTATCTTTTTAATGAGGGCATAATCCACCAAGCTCTGCGGATTCCTTAATAAAAACAGCAACAAATAAGACGCTGCTGCATTGCTTCTCCTGTCACAGCTCGGCGCACGGACGCACCAAGCATCCGAATCCTCCCATCATGCAGTGCTGCGGATGTGAGATGCGCGCAGAGCCGCCTCCCATCAGCTGAATGTAATTATTTTGTGGTGGCTCATAAATTGGATTAGGCAGAATGTCTGTAGGACAACATTAAACGGCGCGCAATCAAGCCCGCTGGTGCGCGACTGGCTTCCGCGGCCTGATTCCTGCTGCCTTCATTTGTCCGCATCATCAGAATCCGTGTGGACTTACCTCGGCGCAGCGCCTCCGCGACCGGGCCGTATAAATCAACAAGTGATCTGTCTTCCATTCCGAGCCAGGAATCATTAGAATAATGAGAGGGGGGAGGTGGCCCAAGGTCATCTGTCATTATTGGTTTGAATGTGAAACCCTTGTAATTAAGCCATCAGTAGCGAGAGTTATTTTGACAGAGCATGGGTAATTGGTGCCAAAAAGGCCTCTCCTTTCATCAGGATTGGTTCATTGACCCTTGAAGGCAGTTCTGTAACGAAAAAGTACAGCTCAGCACGTTTGCCAGCTGAGCGATATGTGCGCAGAGCCTACAGTTCCCAGTTGCTGCAGACGGAATTTTTTTTGTCCGCAAACAATACAGCATGCCCCAACTGCTGTATCTATATCAATACTCCTCAGAAATTTTTCTTAGCTGGCAACCTAAATATATGCAATCATATTCTCCTCCGCTGGTATTGGTCAGCCTCAGCAACTACAGTTTTCATACTCAACCAATCACATACACTCAACAATCACATACATATTACTACTCTGCAGGGCATTCCCAATCTAGAATCACTCTTATCATTTGAATCCTTGCAATTTGTTCCTGTAGCACTTTCATGTTACACTTGTATCTCGAACCAACACTTATATTGCACTTGTATTGTTATCTTGATGTTGTAGCTCGTTGTCATGCCTCCTAGTTCAACCTACCATAACTTTCTGACCTAGCCTATGCTTGACTATGAGTATTGTACCTTATCAGACCTGCGATTTGTAGTTGTTCCAATGACCTTTTGTATGCACTTATTGTACGTTGCTTCGGATAAAAGCGTCTGGCAAATAAATATAATGTCATGCAGAGTGAGATCATTCTATATTAAACCTTTCTCTGTCAACTCATTTGTCTGCTAAATGCATGAGGTCAGGGTGAAATCAACATTAAAGCCCCTTGACTCAGAATGGGGCTTATTTCATATTTCTCTGCTGCCTTTCTGTTTCACCTCTCCTGGTTAACATTTTCATTGTATGCACTTTCAGATATAGTTAACTGCTTTCAGTCTCGTAAAATTCCGTTCTCTTTTTCAAAGGCATTATTGCAGGTATTCAATTTCATCTTCGCTATGCAGTTCCTCATGAGCCTGTGTTCATGACTGATGCCAGCAATGCATGTTGAGCCCCTGGTTATATGCTAAAGTCTTCACTGTCTTCATTCCCAATGCTTAGAGCTGCCTCATAACCACTACAACTGCACACTCCTTCAGGGTCGGTGCAGCTACCATGGCAGTTCCCATAGCCATTTAGCAAAAAATAAATAAATAAATAAATAAATAAATAATAACTGCCCACAGTATGCAATTGGCAACTGTCCAGGGTGTATTCCTGCCTCTCTCCTAATGCACGCTGGGATAGACTCCAGCACCCCCCGTGACCCTGACCAGGATAAGCAGGTATAGATAATGGATCATTAATAATAACAATTTAAAAATGCACAAATAACTTTAAGGTCGTTTTTGGGCACTGACTCCTTTTAAAAGTAGCATGTCCTTTTCTAATCCTGGTGCCACCAGGTTACTTCTACAGTAGTTAATTGAGCTATTGATTTGGACTTCCTGATCAGGTAACAGCAGGTGCTTTGCTGTGCACAGTTTTCTATCACTATCACATAATGTTAGTATGGCCAATGTCTGATCTAGCATCACAGCTTGTGTTTCATCTCTTTGCTGGAGGGATATTTGTATGATCCCCTGATCTTTCAGGAAACAGCAGGTGCTCTGCTATACACATAGTTTTACAGTTTGGTCTTGGATGATCTGCTGTTTGAGGGTTTTTGTATTTCTCCCATTTAGTAGAAGAGATGTATCATGTTCCCCTGTTTGATAGGTTAGTGCATGCACAGACGTACCTAAAGCAGTCCCAACCATTCAGCCCCAACCCAAAACCCTGCAAAAAATTAAAAAGATTACCTGGCATATTCATATTCAATCAGTGTCATGCATTAAATGTGCCTAGCAAGTTCAGGAAAGGAAACCTGCTGCAGTTGATCATTGGTTGGCCTCCGCAGCTACATGTTCTCATACTCAACCAATCACATACACACATCACTACATATTCTCATACTCAACCAATCACATACACATCACTACATATTTTTATACTCAACCAATCACATACACACATCATTGCATATTCTCATGCTCAACCAATCAGATACACACATCACTACATATTCTCATACTCAACCAATCACATGCATACACCACTACATATTCTCATACTCAACCAATCACGTACACACATCACTACATATTCTCATACTCAACCAAATCACATGCATACACCACTACATATTCTCATACTCAACCAATCACGTACACACATCACTACATATTCTCATACTCAACCAAATCACATGCACACACCACTAATGGAGCACCTTTTTAAAACTGACAGTCTGACCTCTCCAGTGCTGCTCATTGCTTGTGCTGCTCACAGAATTGTGTTCACCCTTCAGCACCACAGCCTCCACCTGTTATTTGGTTCTTCTAAGTACTGGCAGGTTTTTTTTTTATATTTCCCTGTTTATTAGGGGAGATGTGTCATGCTCCATGTTCAATAGGTTTGTACACACTGGTCTGTGCACAAATGTACCAAAAGCAGATCCATTCGGCACCGAACCAAAATAATTACATTGCACATTCATTAATATATTTAATCTGAATACGTGAGTCGTCCTGACTGAAATACGTTCTTGAGAATGTTCTTTGTAACCTTGTTTTGGTTCAACAGTAACTGGAGAAGGTGCAGTTGATGTTTGCATCACACCGCATTTTCCGCTAAGACCTGCCGTTTGGTCTTTGATGTGAACTGTGCCTAGAGGAGGCCCCTGGAGAAAAGAGACGCATTGCTCTTCCTCTGTTTCCTGTTTCCAGGGGAATATTTTAAGGTACAGGTCAAATTGCATTTACCACGGAGCCCACGAGAAAGAAAAAATCTGCCAGACAGTTTCATTTGAGGCATAAAGCTTTTTTATCAAACGCTTGGTGCTGATGCTTTTACAGCGGCTGTGAGCTTGACACTTTTTAAAACATTTCAAACACAGCAGCTCGTAACTGTAGCTTCAATATCAAGGTTGTTCTAAAATTCATAAAATTGTATTTGCCATCTCCTGTCATGCAAAATGCATGGTCTACCTTTGACTAATAATAATAATAATAATAATAATAATAATAATAATAATAATAATAATAATTTGGACAGATCATTTAGAAAAACAGAAAAATATTGATTCAGGGAAGAGGGGAAAATGTGCCGTGGAGAGACAGACGTTCTCTCCTATAGCCATTCAGGGAAAGTTCATCTGATGCTATGCAAATGATCTGGCTTAATTTGTCTTCCAGACTGTGATTTCTGCATAGCGAGCAACACATTTACATCTGATTATTCTCCATTTGATGTCGTAAAAAAAACTGTGAGATTGCCTTTCTCAAAAGGCGTCCGCGTCGTTCTAAAAATCAATACCTGAAAGGCAGATGAGACACTGCTGTGGCCAAGCCGTAGCACATAATCAATCGCTATGGTATTCTTTGTTTTCCTACTTTGAACCAGAGGATTCTCAGACTTTTTGGTCTCAACACAGACAAATTTACAGAGAGAGTGAAGTAAAAACTTCTGTCCATGCCATGTGTGATTTGATATGCAGCCTTGTCTACTACAGAATTAATGCCTACTGGAATCTTAAAATATTTATTATTGCTTTTTTATTTATTTTATTTATTAAGTCTTTATCTGTGAGGAAATATCCCTAGCTGTGGATGTGAACTCACAAAATATAGTAAATTTATGCATATGTACATACCATGTATCCTGGTGTGTAGGCTAACAATGCTGCAATTTTAGAAACATGGAATGTTGCAGGGACAGAGAAACGTACTATATAAATACATAAAAACAGATACACAAAAGGAATTGAATGGCAAATAATTGTGTAGAACACATCTTCTGTACTCTGTACTCCCCAATTTTAGATTTGTAATCAAACAATTCCCAAGTGGTTATATGCACATTTTCATCTTTTATTAAAGAGCTTTTTCATACACTTTATTTCACCATGTAGAAATTACAGCATTTTTACACATCCCCCCATTTCAGGCACCATATGTTATTGTCTGGCAGGGCATCACCGACGTTCTGTCATTTTTACACTGTGAAATCAAAGTGTATAAAATACCCTTAAATAGAAACTGAGAATTTGTATTTTAACCACATGTTAATTGTTTGATTACAAATCTAAAATTGTGGAGCACGGAGGTAAATCAAGAAAAATAAAGTCTTTATCCCAAACATTATGGGGCTCGCTGTATTTACCTTGCAGTGGCAATCGAACCTCAATCTCAAAATGCAGTCAACACTGTCTTTGCCACAGGATTGTCAAGCTCTGCAAGCAATGTGAAGCCAACCAGCCAATGTTTTGAGGATGATATGTACACAAT
Source organism: Anguilla rostrata (assembly GCF_018555375.3). NCBI lineage: Eukaryota > Metazoa > Chordata > Actinopteri > Anguilliformes > Anguillidae > Anguilla > Anguilla rostrata. The sequence goes on from NC_057933.1 coordinate 48,368,739, forward strand.
GTGGACATATATCCCAGACACAGAAACAAAGTTCATAGTTTCTTGTTCGTGTTTCCTTTGTCACTGTATACAGCTACAGACTCTCTTAACTTACTGGGTAGTCTCTATATTCTTGATATTAATGTTCTGCCTCTGCTGCTGCTGAATCTCAAGGATGGCTGATATTCTGACTCATTATAAATATTCCTGAAGAAATTATGACAAAGACAGAACACTATAACTAGCAGACTGCTCTGGGACCTAGTTATAACTAGCATACTGCAAGGAATAGAGTGTAAGAATTGGTTATCTGATTTATATTTGAACAACTGTGCTAGAACTCTGATCAGCATCTTGTAATCATCTGATAATTGTATGATTGAGTCCACATTCGTGTGTGAGGTGCCAAAATCATGAAGAGGTGCGACGGCAAAGCTGAGCTGAAAAGTACAGGAGGGCAAGCTGAGGAGGCTGATACCGGGGCTAGATATAAACAGGACAAAAAAGGACTCAGCATGCCATGGTCCTCCAGGGATGTCATCCAAAAAGTATAAAAGAAATCCCCTGAGTAAAACCCATCTTCTGTTTTTACATGCCCTCGATTATCTGAGCAGCGGCATCTAAAACTGCTGGAAACACCAATTAAAAACATCTCATTCATCTATTAGGGAATTTCGTGGAGTGCGGAGCCTGTTCACCTGAAGAGTGTCAGAGGACAGAAGGCATTATGCATGCGAGGCGAGGCTGAAATCACAGAAAATGGGCTCCGTGCAGCCGGCAGCCTGGTAGGAGCAGTTGGCCCTAAAGCGTGGGTCGGGTTGACTCATGTTTATGTATGGAGCCGTCTGTGCAGGGTAAAGGCTGGGAGGGGGAGCAGGACCCCAGTCAGTGGGCAGATAATCGGATGCCTGGCAGGCCGCTGAGCCAGAGTGGGTCAGCACACATTCGCATGCAGCTCTGACATTTGTATTAAGGCCGAGATCTAAATTCCACTTAAGGCCCAAATGGCTTGCCGTGTTTGTGAATGCAATAAGTGAGTGGTATGGTGAAGGGGGTGATGGGGGTGTTGGCCTGGCAACACATTTCACATTTGTTTTCCCTGTTGCCCCATTCTGTCTGCACTTCTGCACTGATCACAAAAGCACATTTTGGTACCGGACAGCAGCACTTTAAACCTCACTGCTTAAATGAGCTCATGTAACTCCACGCAACTCCAGAACCGAGATAAGTATTCATAAAACACATAACGTTCAAGATATTTCACAGTTTTTTTCTCCACAATGTATGCATAATTGCTGAGAGGGATATGTGTGGTTTTCCCCAGTGTACTGATTATTCTGTGCCCTGTGGCACAATTCCATCAGCCCAGGCAAAGTCAAAGTTTCAGGAACATTACTCATATTTATTTGGAGGTCTTGGTGCAGGCGGCACGCTGGCTTAAAAAGGGGAGTGAAAAAAGAGTGAAAGGAAACAACAGAATCCATCACTCTGGGACTTCCACAATCTAAACAGCTTTAAGAATGGCTTTGGAGCAGTACAAATATACCTCCGTCAAGTGTGGGTGTTCTGACTCTGGAAAAAAGAAACTTAACTGTTTTTTTTTTAAATGGAAGGCTTTTCAACTAATGAATCATCATCAGTGTCCCAAATATAGACACCTTGAGTGTAAAAGTTTTGATATGCCATTACGCTGTACAGTTCATGGTTTTAAATGTCAAATGCAAGCTATTGTAGCCAATTCTCTTGACATCTCCTGTCATTCTCTCAGTTGTTTTCAATGTGATGGTCTGAAAGGCATACTGCTTTTCCCTTGAATAGCTTGAATAGATTACAAACCCAGAATCTAAGCTTACCAGAGTATAAAGCTGGCTCTCATTGAAAACAATATTTTTTAACTTTGATTAACTAAATATATAGTATGTACCCTGGCTACAATTATTGCAGTTTTATAACAAACAAACAAACTGTATATAAAAAGATCAATTTCATCAGGTAACTGAGAGAAGGAACTATTCTGAGAATGATACACATTTCTAAAACACATTTCATTCTATTTAAATGCAATTGGCTAGCATATTGTTTTGAATGTAAATTAAATTAAAAATTCTGCCTACATATTAGTATTTTTGTTGTGGTGGAGGCTGTCCCTGCAAACAGGTTCCCTTGTGAAAGAGCATTTAATCATGCCATTTAACATGCGTTTGTATTGCTCAGAGTGAGGGCGCCAGACATTGCACTGCTGAAAATAGTCTCAGATCAATCCCTCCAGCTGAAAGGTGGCAGCACAGAATATTGCTTCCTGTTTGGTTTACAAGTGGTTTCCTTTCACAGACCTACTGCTGATTCTTGCTGCACCAGATATAAAGCATACACGCTCACATAAGCCTTCCTTGAATTAAAATCTTCTTCTGCAGAGACAGAGATAGCAGTTGTACCGCCATTTTAATTATACCTTTGACTGTGTAGCCACAAACACTAGAGACAGAGCTAATCACTATAGCGCAAGATGAGTATTCTTTAGGTCCCCATTTCCTTCTCAGTGCATTTGAATAATACAAACAATTTAATGTCATCAATAGCACAGACATTTCTATGGAGCATTATGTGGTACAAACCTATATTGATGCACATCATCTAAAAAAAACTGTTTTCACAATGGCTTTATTTTCCTTAATAGAGAAAACAGGAAGTTGGAAGAGATCCTCCATGCATTCTGCTCATAGACATCAGGGTAACCTGTCTTCACCCAATATCGAATTTGTGTCACGAGCAGCTGCTTCAGCCTAAAGAGACATCACATTAATAGTCAGGAGCACTGCAGCTTGTTGAGGTGGAGGGGGCAAGGCAGTAATACGGACAAAGTCATTTCCTAAATCACATAATGAGGCAGGGAAACAGAGATCTAGCCTGCCTATCAAAGATGCATATGTCGGCTATTATCTTAAAAGAGAGGCTTCTTTAAGGGGTTGGCCTCTCCTTGAATTTAGCATCCCACCATCTTCAGCAGAGGAGTCTCTGTTTGCCAAGAGCACTGGGCAATTACAAATGCCCCCCTCCCCACCCCCGACTTAAACATGTAGCGCCCAGCTCTAGCCTGACAGGTGCATCAAGACAGGAGGGGCAGGCCATTACAGCGGTTCAGCGTAAACAGTTCTGAAAAGTCTCGACACGCCGTTCCATGTTCTCAGGGGGCCTCCTGAGTCAAGCCTGCCTGGAGGTAAGCTAATATAATATTGCTGCCTTTGTCATGCGCCTGCAGCACTTTATGCAGTTACTGTCACCCCATGTCAAAAGACTTGTCAGTTCCAGACGGTCGCGAGGACCGAATAGCTACTGAGCCCCACTGATCTCATCCACTCGCCCACCCCCCACTCCCCCCTCCCAGCCCCATCCACCCCACCCCTGTCCTCTCCTCCTGAAATGGGAGGAGGGGGGGATTGCATGAACTTTTCTCAACTGCCAATCTCCCCATGGATTATTTATCATATACTGTAAGGGAATGATCTGAGGCCTCTGAAAGGCAATGCTATTATCTGTACTGCAGCCTGTGTAGACTCCCTCACACACTCTAGGCCCATAATGACTGTAACATGCAAGGTAGATTACATTTGGAAGAACAAATAATATGCCCCATGCATTACAGTGGACCCTAAAGTACATTTAAAGATTCTTTATTAGTTATTTATTTGATGCTAGAAGCTGCAGCAACAGTTCAACAAAAATATGTGTTCAAAAAGTGAAAATCACAAAGTATATGCTATCTGTGAAATAATTCACACCTAAAATGTTTTTTCTGAACAAATTAGGGATATAAAAAATTATGCCAAGTAACAACTGTACAATGGTTTCATGGAATCTAAGCAATTCATAGTCCCAAAGAAACACTGCCTGACCTTTCTCACCTATATTCAAGCAACTTAACCCCGTGTTCCATTTTCATCAGAATGTGGTCTTTATGTGCATGATCATTATCTTCAATCTTCACTATTGTCAGCAGAAATTTTATATTATTGAAGGCTGATGGGGTGATTGCGATAAAGTATGGAAATTATTCAAAGGATACTCTGTTTCAACCATTTTCTCCTCATACGGCCCATACATTTTCCATACCACAAATGTACTGCATATTCAGGAAGGACCAGGACTGTTTCTGAAATGCAATGCTATTACAGATAGCAAAAGCAGATGAAAGAACACCATATAGAATTCTTGAAAAATAATATTAATACAACAGCTAAAGGAAATATTTTGTATAGCATATGTTGTTATAAATGGTTTTTGGTTTACACAGAGTACAGTTTTAAACAAGGAAGTGTGTGTAATTCTTAAAACATATATATCATATGTAGTATACACTCATACATGTCGCATGTAACAGTTATGTAGCCATGCACAGACGGATGTCACATGTGACCAGCTAGGAGACTGTCTAGTCAGCTATTAAATGAAACTCTGTGTAGCTATGAGCCAGATTTCAGCTGATTACACCACATGTTTTTCTGTGTAGAATTTTAGTCTTGGGTTTTACAGCCTACCTTGTGGTCTCACTAGCTTTCTGAGCCAGAAATTAATATGATGCAGGGTTTATCTGTTAAATGAAAATAATTAAATTTTAGGGATGTCTTTTTCTTGCCTGTAAAAATAATACATGTGCATAAGCAATAGTAATAATCTCTTGATTATTTAGCAAGCAAGCAATAGATCACAACAGAATAAGAAAGGGGTAGTGATTACAAGAATGTTTTTATTGGAAATGTTCTTTTGACTGAAATAGCATCATGAGTGGACATCAAAAATATTTTTTAACTGGGTGTCCTGGAATTGCCTGCTACAAACAATGAACATATCTTGTCCTTGGCTGTAATTTGTCTGGAGGCAGGACATATAAGAAGGTGAAGAATAATACAAGGAAGAAACACAAAATAACCCTGATTTTTCTTCATTGTGTTGTTGTGCGAAGTTGTATCTGAATCCGAGGTCAGAAGGTACAGCAGGTAGATAATGTTTGAGAGTTTTTGGTCATTGTAGTTATTCCAAGCACTGTATAGATGCTGTATAGATATGGGACACGCCCAGCCAAGGCCCAGAGCAGATGGCACACCTCCCAATAAAGGTATTACCTCAGCAAATAGAAAATATCAAGCATGTTCAATATCTTTCATGTGTCACATTTAATACCACAGCGTGATGCAAAATGTAACTAGTACAGCAGGACATATGGTTTAAAAGTTTATATGCTTGAAGGGCAATATTTCAAGCGCTCTATTTCAGTGTCAGCAGGGGTTGACATTAGCTTTCTGCTCCCCAGCCAGCGCTGCGGCTAGTAGTTTTCCTAAGTCACTGGCCATTCAGGATTTCTACGTAACAAAGTCAGCAGTGACACTGACTTCCACTCTATTCTGGTATGACCTGTACACAATGTCCAACATAGTGCCTGTAGGTATATTAACCAATTTTTATTGTACAGAATCTGATGAGTATGAGGAATTGCAGCATGGACCACCCCTTCTTACTGACCAACAATCCCACACAGACACACATTCACACCTCAAATGGCCAACCTCCCCCGGCCCCCAGTTCCTGCTCCGAGTTTTATGTCCAGGCTATGCTGGCCAAGTGCTTTGAAGCTTCCTATGGCTGAGAACGGCCAAATGGTGAATTACATGTCCAACAGTATGGAGAATTGTGTGAATATAATATTCTTATATTGATTTAATAATGTCAATGTTGAAGCTCCTCAGATGTGCTTTTATTTATTTTTATACCTTTACTTTAGTTTTACCATTACTATTGGTGAGAAAACAACTACCCATTTGTAGGCTCATGCATTGTATGCTACAGGGTTAAACCAAACAATCTGACCAGCATACTTTCTTTTTTTTCTTTTTTTGCAGAGATAAATTAACTAAAAAGAAAATCTGAATTCTGAAATCATGGATGTCCATCTGTCAAAGTTTAAGATCCTTTACTGAGCTATTGTTGTTTTCTGTGTTTAGTGTGGCAATCGTTGTTAATTTTGTGTTTTCCGATCACAGCCGCAGAATCAGAATCTGCGTTTTCTACTAGAGCGTAGTATCACTAAACAAACAGGCTAAAGCCGCAGTGAGTCTACATGGTTCGTTTGCAGCGCCATGTACGGCAGTTGTTTGATTTTGGCCAAGTTCTCCTTCTTATCAATTATACTCCCAGCTCACCTGAGGAGGCAAGACGTGAGAATGCAAACTGGATTGGCCGATGGGATGAGCACACAGTGTGCAGCCAGTACTCAATGGAGTTGTAGTATCATGTAGTATCACCTCAAATTGAGATAATTATTTCAGATGCCTTCTATAAACTACAATGAATTTTTTTCATAGAAAATGCTACAAAAAGGCCACCCACAAAAGTGGCCGGTAAGATTGACGGAGTTACACGCCACTGCTGAATTCTACCCGCTTTTGGCGGGCGGTGGGTGTTAATGTCAAGCCCTGAGTGTCAGACATAATAAGGTGAAAATGTGTTTCTGGGTGTGAAATGTTCTGAAATAAAATTTGCATTTGCGCAAATGCTGTAAATTGTTCCCTAAAAATAAAAAAAGTATCCTGAGTGATTCACACACCATTAGCACAGACTGGCCTTACATACTGATTTAATGCTTGTTTCCTCAAATGACATGTCAGGCTGCACCCACAGGCTACCAGTTTTTGTCTCATCTGTAGTACAGTGCAGATTAAAATAAAATAGGGAATTTTCTTTTTGAGCACAAAAAGAAACACCTAATGGCACTACCAAACTACACAGGGTTTCGTCTGTGGTAAAACTGTACTGGAAGTTCTACTCATCATGTTTTAGTAGCTGGTGGGTAGTGGGACACAGCTGTGGTGGAACGTCTCATTAGTCCATGAGGAGCGGGTGCAAATCCACAGCACCGTTATCCGCAGTGCCGACAGATGAGCTGTGGAGAGCAAGCCTGAGCTGTTGGACTGAAATGGGACAGGGCGAGGGGGTGCGCTTTAAGGCCCCGAGGCTCTTCTCCGTGTCGAAACGCGGGCGGAGCCATTACAGGGGTTAGCTGCGGAACCGCTGGGAACGCGCCTGGCATTACCTCCCGTGACCTGATTATCCCTGATTTATGGAAAATTGTTTTGTGCTTTGTCGAGTTTACCCTAAAGCTGCTCTGTGGCTGTCTCTGCTGGAGGTATGGAGTTTTACTCATCCCGTCCTCCCCCCGTCCTCCCCCTCTTTGACCTCCCTCATCCCTCCTTCTTTATAAGTGCATTACTTTCTTTGCCTGTTCTTTATTCTGAACTGGGTAGCACAGGATAGAGTCCTTTATTGCAAATTGTGAGCTGTGATCCCCCACATATACTGTACTCATGGATACGTGTCTCGTCAGTTGCGCAGTCGATTAGCGCTGTGGATTGGGACCTGCCGGTGGGCTGTGAGCCTGAGCTGGGCTGCTAGACATGTTAGCGACACTATGTACTGTACATACGAAAACACATGTCAATCCCCTTCCATACACCTCCACACTCATCAAACGAAACACTGCAAGGCTGAGTCAATATGCAGCTGTTTCTCATGCATAAAATGAGCTAAACATGACCGTGTGTTTGTGGTGTATTAAGTCTTGTTTTTTATGTCATGTCAAGGGACCATGTGTAAGATTTATTTTCTCACATGAACGCAATAGGCAATAAAGCTTTCTCAATCTTAAACGAAAATTTTCTGACTTCCTTCAGTAAATAGTGAAATAGACAATTTGCTTCAATTTATCCAATTTCTGCTTTTACGGCTTCTAAATATTAACTTCTGGTTTATAAATAGAACATTGAAGATAGGATTTCCTCCAGTTATATTTTTCTATATTTTTCATTTCCTCCTTTATGAGTTTCCTAATAATGAGACCACACGTTTGTCCAATTTTCATATTCAATCCATTCTTTTGATTTGCTGTGAGGCAGGATATGGGGGGCTCCTGGTGATGGAATGAAAAGTTTAGGATTTTAATCCAAGTAACTTGTAACAGTCTATGGTGTTAACACATTGATGTTGTGCAGGGAAGTGGTGGAGAGTTGCTAAGCTAGGATTGGCCAAAAATGCATTTGGTGTGAAATGTGAGTGAAGGGTCGAAGCATTGTTATAGTTTCACTCAATCTTTTTCGACAGTGAATTATTTTTCAACATTTGCAGATGCAACAATACATTATTAGGTGTACCGTTTTCCTCCCTGCTCAGAGAAATTTCATAAAATCAGAAATTGGCAAATTGAAACCAATTTTTTTATTTCACTAAATACTGAAGGAAGCCAGAAAATTGAACTTATAGGTGTTACATGGACCAAACTAACCTAATTTTGATATATCAACATGTCTTAGGCTACAGCATGTTTTAATATGGACTGGATTGCAACCTATTTCCTCCTGAAGTGGGGTGCTTTTGCAAATGCCAGCATTATGAGGGCCATGATCATTTATTTTTTGAATCCACAACCAGGCTGTGAACCTGATGTGCTTGTGAGGGCCTTAAAACAAGATCAAACTCTGTGTTTTCAGTGAATTGGACTGGCCTGGTTTTTCCTTAAAAACTGCGTAAATTAAAGTTGGATTCATTTACTCAACTCCCATACCCAGGATTGGGAAGAAGCATCATGTTGGTGGGTGTATGCTGTAAAAGCTTAAATCTAACTGACAGTCCCAGTTTTGTCCACATCACTTTCTTTAACTCATACTCCCATTCAGATTGCTAGTGTGAGCATGAGAGGGATCAGATTTTCTATGCCTTTGTACTCACTGTCAAAGTCAGTAATTTACAGATTGATTTATTATATTTATAACAAATTGACCATATTATATATTATATTCTTACTTGTCTATGGAGTTTTTGCTGATAAAACCTAGAATTTTCCTATCGCATATTTGCTCCATTTTTTTTTAGGTTAGACTGTCAGTGCCAACTCATGGCTTCTGCTGCCTAGACCAAAGACCCTATCAGAATACCACTAAAATAATTATCTGTATGCCAATGGTATTGTCTTGTTCATTTTTGTGTGCATGTGTGTGGCTGCATGTGCATGTGAGTGCATGTGTGTGTAAGGAATACATTATATTTTTCAAAAAAGTTTTTTTTTTTTCATTTCAAGGGCACCATATAAAATGGGCTTTTCAGGTCAAATTTCCCTCAGGTTTGCTGGAGTGAGAGGACATGAATTATGAGTCGTGATGTTTCGATAAAATATGAAATCATTACTGATGACCTTTTTGTAAAATGACCTCGCTCCTAATGGGTGTCATGCCCCTTCACCAGCCACAGTCATACCCTCCTGGCCCCCTTTGCATTTCTCCCCCAGTCATTACACTCTCACATTTAAGGTCACATCCTCCAGAGTTATATCTCTCTAAATCCTCAGACTCTGTCACATTCTTCTGCTGGACACATTCCATCTCCCAATCACATTCTTCTGCCATCTCCCAGTCACATTCTTCTGCTGGACACATTCCATCTCCCTGTCACATTCTTCTGCTGGTCACATTCCATCTCCCTGTCACATGCCTCTGCTGGTAACATTTCTTTCCCCAATTTTATCCCTCTGCCATCTCTCTCCCAATTCGTATCATTTGCCGGCATCACGTCCCTCTCCCAGGTGTGTCTCCCTGTTGCAATCCTGGTTCTGTGCCCCCCTCTCCATTCTCTTCAGTGCAGCTCACTCTCTACTCAGCTTCCTCTATCCATCTGTCTGCCTCATGCAAAGTATCTGGCATGTTTCCATGGATATCTCTCTCTCTGTCTCCCTCTCCCTCTGTGCTGCTTCTGTGAAAGTGTGTAATAGCTACTCTCTTTCCCTTCGCGCGGGGCTGTCTGCGGTGTAAGTCATTCAAAGTTTTTTTTTTGAAAAACACGCTTTCTGTGGTGTAAGTCTTTAGAGCCCCCTGTGAACAGTGTGAAATGCACACTGTTTCGAGTGGCGGAAGTCATTCAGAGCTCTTTGAAATACACGTTTTTGTGACAAAAGTCATTCAGAGCTGTCTTTGAAATGCACACTGTTTCAGTGGATTAGTCATTCTGAGCTCTCTTTGAAATACACAGTTTCTGTGAAAAAAGTCACTCAGAGCTGTCTTTGAAATACACAATGTCGCTGTAGTGGAAGTCACCCAGAGCGCTCTTTGAAATTCACTGTCTCCATGGCATGAACCATGGCAGAGACCAGTACAGTTGAAGTAATGTGTGCACACTCAGTTTTGGATGTGAGATGTTTCAGAGATGTTTAAATCTTCCCTTTCAAAATGAGTCATAAAAATAAAATTGATGCCAGACCATTCATAATAAGCCTCTGCTATACTATTAATAAAGCATTTAAGATGTGCTGTCTGTTAGACTGATATAATTATGTGCTCTTTACCACAGCCGGATGACTAAAGGGGAAATGCTTCTGCTTCTGTGTCCTCATGCACAAGTGCTATTCTGGGAAAACAAAATTCTCTTTTTGAATTGGATAACCTACAACACACCTTTTAACCTCTGACTAATTGCCTGTTATTTAAGACTGAGAACTACAGGTGTGTACCCTATAGAACTGCTTTCGTGTTATCGCAGACGCTGGCTCAATAACAAAAGATAAGAAACTGGGGAAATTGGAATTTCTGACAACCATCTCGCTTTACCATTTCCAAAAAAAAAGGAAAGAAAAACAATGAAAGTTTTGCCGTTCTCCCACCACCGTTAACCACTAGCTTTATTATTTCCCCCACTGCGGCCTCTGCTTGCACCAATTTCCTTTTGGTGTATGGATCGAAACGCTTTAGCCAAGCTGGATGTGCCGTGGGGAGAGTGACGGATACGGCTCCCATCTCGGGCCCGGGGGCACCGTGGGGCGGGATGGGGTGGCACCTCCCCCGCGCCCAAAAGGCAGACGCAAACAAAGCTGATTCACAGATGAGAGCGCAGGTGCTTTCCGCACCCGACCAGGATACGTGAGCAGCGTCGAAAGCGTCCGTGTCACGAGCCGTCATAAATACCGAGAGAGATGGCGGCACTCAGCCTGACCGAGGGAGGAGAATTTAAAGGAACAGCGGCTGCCGCCGGTGACCCGGCGGAAACGGCCGGCAATAAAGCCGCTGCCTCTGTGAAGTCTGGCGTTCGTACGGAGAGCCGCGGGCCCTGTCAGCGTTCCGTCAGCTTCCCGCGGACTCGCTGTGTCCTCCATCTTCTTCTCCCTTCAGGGAAGATCAACATTTATTTTTGCCGTGGCACAAAAGGAGTAATTTTATGTCGAGGTAAATATTTGCTGGTGGTTATGAGAGAGAACCCCCCTCCAGGGCCTTGATTTAATTTCCCAACTTTTCCTCTCATGTCACTGGGCTGATCTGCGATGCCGTACACAAAAATCTAGGCTCTGGATATTCATAACCTCTTTACGAGATTATCACTTTTACTGTTTCCATTTCATACGTCAGGAATACAAAATCATGACATTTCCTGTTTGTGTGTTTGTACATGAGTGCACAAGCAATAAACAGGGAAAAAAGAACCAATATTCTCTAACCTGTCTCAGCATCTCATTTCAGTCATTCAATATACAGCATACATATACATATGCAATATACAGCAAGGTTCATATGCTAATATCACTGGCACTTTGGCCATTATGGACATTTGATGGGAAACATTCAGACATGCAAGCAGAGACAGATATTAGGCCTGGATTGCACATACACTTGTTCCTAACAGTGGTTGACAAGAAAACACAAGTGTTTAGAGGTTTACATGTGTTGTTAGCCAAACGAGTGTGTTTAAATTGTTCAAGAAAAACACTTGGATTTAATCAAAGCCCAGTCAAATTCATGTTAACAAAAGTCAAAGGTAAGGACAAAGGCTGATTGAATCCAGGCCATTAACTACTCAGCTGCTGACGAATGTATCACAGTAAGTATGTTTTCTCAAGGACACAATATTTGTGATGCTGTGATTCAGTGTAAATCTCTTTAATCAGTGAACCGTGTTTTAGTAGGATTGCTAAAAGTTAATGATAGTGGGTTGCAAAACCTTTTAAAAGTGCCACAATACAACAGACAACAGAGCTCTCCACAATAAATTACTCCTGCAATGCCACAGTTTAGTCATCTGAGAACCTAATTAAGATAAAAACTGGAAAGTAAGAGGGGAACGTTCAATTTACGACTTCCCACAAAGTGGTGCCATCGACATGTCCCTGCTTCCATGCAACTGAGTTATCATGCATAATTCCTACTTAATATTGATTTGGTCTCAATGGCCTTGCTATAATGTTGCAATACAATAGACAGCAGTTGATGTAGCTCTACTTGTATGCAGCCTACTGCACAAGAGGAAGTGCCTGTGTAAGTGCGCTGATTTCACACAATGGAGGGCCACGATGTTCCGTTTGCTAAAGGAGCTCCTGTGGCGTTGTACCTACATATGCCATGCAGCACATGTAATTATGCGCTGCACAATTAAACGCATGTAACTACATAAACTACAGCCCGACTGTAACATTGTAATTACAGTGCACAAGGCACAAACTGGTTCAGTAACCACGGCAAGGTCCATGTAACAATGTGTACACAGTGCTCAGCAATCGCTCTGTATTACAGGGATCACAGGCACACTATATAAATGATTTGCTGTCGCTGCAGTTTTCCTCAAACCTAAAATCACCTCTCTGAGCATGTCGGCTCTACACAATCGCAGGTTCTGTCGCATGCGCCCGCACCGGAATTACGCCTCTCTTGCCGAGTTGAGATGTAACAGCTCATAAACCGCGACATGGCTGCGTTCAAAATCTCCTGGTCTTACGCGCTTCGGGGCTGGAGATAAATCGGCATGGCAGAAATAGCATTTGCAAACACAATGTCATGCTTCAGCTCACATTCAAGCCCGAGCTTGATCAACATCCAGATCTCTTACGCATCCGCTTCTGCAGATCAAGATGGGCACAAATGACTCTGAAGATGAGCAAATGCCCTGTTTTTAACACACTCCATGACTCAAGCTTCCTCTTGGTTTAACACAATATATTCAATAAAGGCACTGATTCTATAAAGTCCACTCAACTTTGGATGCAAGAGTTTACATTGACCATGTAATACTGCACTATGTATGCACACAGTACTTCATGTTTAATTTTATATAGTCCTTTGGAACTGAGAGGAACTGTCTTTTTTGCAGCTGATAACAGTTGATAAACAACATAGTAAGTGGCATTGTAGTGTTCGAAAAAGCTTCCAGATCTGTTGTGTGTCAGAACTGCAAATAAAGGTCCATACACACAATGGGTCTCATTCACAAAACAGCATTTAGCAATAGTGCATTTGTTGCTTTTGGCTTATTTGGCTAATTGTGCCTTGGGAAGAGAGCAAATCTTTAGGAATCGTGGAATGGCTGTGCTGTCACATGACCCTGACGTTGGCATGCCTTTCATGGGATTGCTAGGTTTTTTCTTTATGCTAATCAATGTGAAACGTTTTTGAACATTTTCCAGTCATTCTTTTTATACACCTGGCATGCGGAGAAAATCAAGGCCTTTGCATGGGCCATGAATCCCATGTTGTTTTTTAATTGGAAATTTTCTTCAGAACAAAAATAAAAATAATTTTTAATTTTTTCAGTGAATTGGGCCCATTGTCCTCTTTTCAAGGTTACAAGTTCTTTAAAATAGGCATACCGCTGATGAGTACAATGCAATTTTCCATTCAACATGTAATGCTGCACAAAGCTTTCAATTTGATTTTGCACACAGGTCAAGCTCTGAAGACTGAAGACCTCAGTTTTTCATTTATAGCCATTATGTCACATAATAAAAAAGTGTCAATGGTATGGTGTGGACGTGCATGATTCTGAAATGAAAGAAAACACGTACAGATCATTGGATCGCAGTCTGACTCAATCAAGGTTTGACCACTAAACAATACGGTCTACTTGAAAATCGAAAAACATACTTTTACTATTTTTAATTTCCAAATGATTTAGCTCTTCTTTCCTCCAAAACATTTTCATTAGTCAGAAATAAACATAAATAGCAAAAATCCTGGCCGTAGTCTACTCTGATCTTTTTACCAAAACAACCGCTTATTGTTCTGCATTGTATGAAGTCAGCTCCTTTCTGAGGTGCTGACAGCCATCACTGGAGTCATCACTGGAGTATGTCTGAGAGAGACCAGCAGTGGCGAGCCTCCACACATTGAATCTGGCCACACACATTATGCCGCTCTGTAGGGCTGTAGTTAGCCTATAGAAGATTCTGCTCCTTCGCTGAACACTCACTGTAACAGACTGACTAGTTATCATCTTCTATTATATCATAGCTTTCAATAATGTTGGTGATTGAGAAAATAGCAGTCACCAACATTATTGAAAGTTATGATGTAATAATGCATAATCATCATCTTCTTCTTCTTATTGTATTGCTGTTATTATTATTAAGAATAAGGAAAGAAACATAATATTCATCTTTCAAAATAAGGGAAAATGGTCATCTGAGACAAAAGGAGGTAACACAGTACATACTCCCACACACAAACTCTCCCTCTCTCTCTAATTGGTTTCGGAAGCCTAGGCAGAATATCTATATCCAATATATCACGGTTATTATGTACAACAAAGTACTGAGTTCTTTTAGGGGGGGAGGATATCATATGGAATAATGGCTTGGAATTCAGTACGTGACATAGGTGTTTGTGTGATGGCCCAGAGCACAGATCTGGTAACGAAAGGTATGACATCAGCTGTTCTATCCATTCTGTTCTCTACATTAATCCTAGCACCTGGTAATCAGTAAATAGGCCTTCTTATCATAAGTAAATAGGCCTTCTTATCACTGTAAAATGGCTTTTGGTACTTTATATAATTAATTTCTTCATTGAATTTGTCACTGCAAATTCTGTACAACATGGTGTTATATACACATATAAATGGACAGTACAAAATGAATAAATATTACATGTATTATTATGAAGGCGACCAAGGGCCTAAGTTATTTTATAAGTCATAGGTGTGAACACACAGATTTGATTGGAAATCGTATGTATGGGAAAATCCATGCATATGTTGTGATTTATAAACTGAAATTTGGTGTGAAAATACACATGCTTCAATGCAAGCTCCATAACACACGTACAAATTATTCCTTGTGGTTGTGCAGCTATACTGCGAGTATGTAATAAATGTTTTCCTGATCTCTCAAAAAGTGTAATTTCGGACGACCTGAAGTGTGTATAAATGATGCAATGTGTGGATGAGTATGGTTTAAAAGCAGCAGTGATATAGGGGGGGGAGGGGAGGAAGACATTGATATCTATGTGACATTAATGCAGGTTATGTTAACATTGATAAATAAAAACCGTTTTAAAAAGCCAGCTCCTGAAATACAGACTGCCGTTCATATAGGTAACGAATGCAAAGCATGGCAAAAAGGAAGATCAATGGCACATAATAACTTCACCAACTTGAAGAAATAATGCTAATTACTTTTCAGGCTTAAAACATTAATCATTTTAGGCATGACTACAAAAGCATGTTTTTCAGATGTAAGACTCCACGGCTGCATTGGCACCGTTGGACTACCTCGTGAACGGAGTCTGCCGTGGGCAGCTTTTTAGACACCGAACAGACCAAGATAATCAAAGAATTACAGATTAGAATTAAATAGCAAGATAAAGTTTAATACATAAGCCACCATACAAGGTGATTTGAGGGGGTTCAGAGGAAGGAGCTGTAAGCTTGCTCAATTGTGCTCAATATTGAAGGTATTTGTCATTTACAAATGGAATGCATTTGTGTGATTTCGGCACCATAAGCAATCCATACACGCATTTCTATAACTCATGCATAGGCATATTTTGCAAGCTGGTGGTATGCATGCATTTCATATAAATCTTGAAAATGACTTTTGAAAATAAATGTGGGCTCATGTTTGCCAGATATTCCACACAACATAGCAATATGTATTTGAAATGGGTATTTATTTGGCATAACCACAGTGCTTATTGCAATCTTGGGTGAACTTTCTCACTTTCAACCCAGGACGGCTTCTTAGTAGCATATTTACTCATTTTGACTGAAGCAAATATATTGCTGTTTGTGTTTAGGAAGCATTTCTAACTACACCACACTGTAAAGTGTTACCATAACGGCAAAATATTAGTCATCAAGTTGAAACACAAGTTCTTTAGAAGGATTAGTTGGTACATACTGTACTTTTTAACAGAAAATACATGCAATATACACATTCAAAAGGTGGCCTATGTTGTATTAATTTGGGATCTATTAAAACATCTCCCCATCTTGCATAATATTCCATTGTGATATCAAGAAATCCCAGAGAGTCAACACAGACTGGGCGAACTATTACTTTAATCAGCCCAGCATGTGAACAATATGAGTATAATACTGTAATACAATGTAAAAAATCCCCTCCCCTCTAAAAGACTCAATCCTGGAGTCGTGTTCCATTCTTGCCATAATTTTCACAAAGGAAATGAAAGCCAGAGCCAGCCCTAGAGAGCAGAGTGCTGTATCAGGTAGGTGGCATAATGGTATGTAGGAAGCAGCAGCAGCAGCAGCAGCAGCAGCACAGGTGCTGGATGTAAAAATAGAGGGCCATGGGATACAGCCTCATTGCACAAGGAAGATGCGACAGTCTTCTCACGTCTTGATTGCGTGAAACAAGTCTTGTGAGTCCGAAAAAGAGTACAAGGATGCAATGAATGTGCATCGTGGAATATGTTACTTCTTGGATCTTCCTGCCCAACGTTAACTTTAGTACTTTTGCTCCCTCCCTCCCTCACAAAAAAATTACTTTAGTAATACCCTGTATGAAGTTGAGCAGTACCAGCATAACAGCAATGTAATACCCTACACATTTGCTATATCACAAACATATAGGGCCCTGTTTTTGTGAGAACGTGAGCACAAACGCGTCTGGTGCAAGAGGAATTGTGAGTTTCATCCCCCTCAAACGAAATATTTGTCACCTGCACCATTGGTATTTTCCTGGTCTGCAGCAAACCCATCACAATCAGCCTGGGCTGGACACTGCACTGAGGAGCACGTCAATAGAAACATTCGGCACTGTGCGAGTTTGGTGGAACAATAATGCGTTCGGGTTTTTAAAAGCGACCCAGACCAGGTGTAAATTCAATGCATCGCACATATAAATGCATGCTCACATAACACAGATGCGAGAAATATTTTGCTTAATTCTATTTGACTATTTGATATGCACACTGTGTTCAGTTATAGAGTCCAATGTCTGCTATTTATGTATTGCACATGTATGGTGGCACTATAATCTATGTAAGCTACTTGAATGAGAAACACATGGAATGCGGGAAATTGGATTTACACCCATCAGATACTGTAAATTTGTTAAATGTGTGTAGGTGCACTGGTTCATTTTTTCACTGTCCCAGCAGTCAAGTGGAGTACATAATGGGATGCCATATGAGGCACACGCTACAGGGAATGCATTTACAGGCAGCAAATTTACAGTGGCTGGTAGAGGTCAGTGACTTTACATTAAAATCATGGCTACTTACTCCATGCATTGAGCCCAGAACACACTGACAACTTTATTTTATTTGTGCTTTTGGTAGGGCAAGGTCAGTGATTGAGCAAACCTTTGTAATGCTAGAAAATGCATTTCAGATATTTGCACAAGTTGAGTGGTGCCTTACAATGTAGCTCTCAGAAAGTCAGTACATTCTTTGTGGCATGATGTATTCTACACAACATAGTGGCAGCAGTGTCGTATGATGGATAGGAAACTGGGCTTGTAACCTAGGTTCAGCTACTGGGTAGGATGCTGCCGTACCACCCTTGAGCGAGGTACTTAACCAGCATTGCTTCAGTATATATCTAGCTGTATAAACGGAGGTAAAAAAAATGCACAAGAGAGCAGGGACTGATTGGATGCAGAGTTGCTTCTATAGTGAGAACATTCATCTTATCCAGTGCCTGTCTGAAATTAATGAAACTTGGTTGAAGTGGTGATTTTTTAAAATGTGGTATTAAAAATTGGCAGCAAAGAAATAAACAAGCACTATCATATAAATAATAATATATTTAATTTGAGGGGGAAATAAATATGAAAATTAAAACTACTCAGTTCAACCTTTGTTTTGTTATCACAAGTAATGGTTCATAACAGAGCCTCTCATAACACACTTGCTCTTCGGCCGTGACAAAAATAGCAGTTGGCTGTAGCGTTAACGCACTGTTTTTAAAGGGAAAGAAATGGAGCGATCTAATTGGCAATAATGAAACCCAACTTCCATCACTCTCACTGTTAATTTATTCCTATTGAACCAGTGTCTTTCACAACTGAGTCTTAGTTGCACTAAAACCAAGTGTCACAAAATAAATAAAATTCACCAGAGCCTTGTGTTAAGGCTTGCATTTGACAATTGCACCCTGGCTGTTAAATGTTAAAATCAGGCCCGTTGTAGCCAAATGGAGACAGCTGGGCAGTGTGAGGTTTGTGTGCACAACCAATGCAAACAATACTTTAATGCTTTACACATTTTTTATTGTATATACCAATCACATAGTAACATAAGGGAAAGAGTTGTTTTATAGCCTTAAAAAGTAATTTTTATGTAGTTACTCAACATACCAGGGTTACAATGCTCCATGTTGGAAGGGTGAAATCATTTATTGTAATTACACCATAAATCTTACTTTCAAACTGAAAGAAATCACATGATTTTTAACCATAGTGCTTTTACTGTAGATATAGAAATTTTATTTACTCACAATTATTATATTTAGTAGGCATTAGCACATGTCAGTCATTTTAACTTTATTATTCAAAATATTGTTCTACTTACATGGCATTAATTACTGATGAAAGCAATACTACTACTACTATAATCATAATATTTACATCTGTAATTTTCAAAAGATCCATGGATACATCTCACTTCTATGGTTTTCATAGCAACGTGGCGGTATCGTGTTGGGCTTCTAGATCTTAATAACTTCTCCCCAGTTTTAGTAACACTGCTGCATCCATTTCCCAGCAAACAATGGTTGAACATTAAGGTCTCCACATCAGCTACTCCACTGTTTCCTTCATGATCGGATGATTGGTTGTGGCTAGCTTTTCCATTAGCATTTAATGACACGCATTAACCATTAGCTTTATCTGTGTGACAACTAGGTCCGGCAATCCATTTAAAAAGAACATGTCCAAGTTACACGGTCGTAGAATTCATGAAGGGCATAGAAGATTCATGCGCAAGTTAGCCCCTCCATCAGTCTTTGTCTGAGGAGCCATCTGAAAGATTAAGGTGACATTTAACTAGTACAATCTGATGACATCTCTGGACCTGAGGCATGTCCTCTGCCCACAGGTTTAGGCATTTATAAATGATACTACACAAGTCCAGGAACATCCATCTTAGCACTGAACAAGCATCCTGACCAGATGCTTGCAGGGTAAACCAAAGATAAAAACGGCCTCTCTCTCAGCAACTCTTAAATATATTCCTATGTGACTCACACCACAGCCTTAAACTGTCTTTCAACATTCAATTCATGTTTTAAATTATATAAATGGCCTAAGTGTAGGTGAAACAAGAGCTTTCATTATTGATTTTTGTTGTTGGGAGTAACCAAGTATGGCTGTGGTATGAAAATTATAGCTGTTTATTACAAAGGAATCTTTAAGTATGATCATATGTATCTAATTGAAATTACGGAGTGGTTCTAGCTTAAATGAATCTTTGAAAGTCAATATACTTCCTCCAGTGCTTCAAACATTTTTTTTTTCTTTCTTCAGGTTAAATCCAAGCAGTACATATTGTAAATATGAATCGCAACAAAAGATTTTCAACATAGAGTACATAAAGTAGTCACTCAACACATCAGAAAAATCTGTCTTCTTTGCAAAGTATTGATGTCAAAATGATGCCAGTCAACAAGTTAAACCTTCATATGTTTCACAGAAACTAAAGCCATAGACCAAAGCAGTTCATGTTTTGCCTTCCTATGTTCATTTAAATGACTTTGGTCTAGTGTTCCAGCTGGCTACCCTATTGTCCTTCTGGCTCCAGAGAACAATTTAGTCTAGGGTTTCATGGCCTACATTGTGGTAATACTAGCATTCTGAATCAGGAAACAACATGGGTGATGTTAAATGATAAGAAATATATTTACTGAATTCTGTATGTCAACATATTTGCCAAGAACAACATGTTAAAATGTTTATATATATTTCACTGCAGGTGCTATGGGTCAACAAGAAAATGGCCGTGGATTTACTAACTAGCTGTACTTGGAAAATTACAAAAAAACAAAATGTTTCTATGGAAGACCACTGTCTGCCCATGGCCTTAATTCATAAATAATCTTGCTCTTTAATGTTTTAATGATTATGTTTTTATGTTTTCTCATAAAATTAGTCATTATTTAAAGTGTTTTATTTTGCTCAAATTTGTATAGTAAAAATATTTCACCAAAGGTTCACCCACTATTGGTCACAACAAATGTCAAGTTACAATGGATTTTATTATCGACAAACTATGCCATACATATCACAGGTGGCTAGCCTGGCATTTCCATGTTGTTTTCTGCTTACATAAACAAACCCTGTGGCTGTCGTGAGCTTTAAAGCAGGGATCAGCAACTCACGGTCCTCGAGGGCCGAGAACTGCTGGTTTTCCACCCTCCCTTTGCCTGGGAGTCAGGTGTGAAGACAGTCTGGCCAATCAGTACCACTAAATACCCGGGAGAAAAGAAAACCAGGGCTGGATTTGGATTTGAGGGCCAGAGCTGATGATCCCTGCTTTAAGGTAAAGAGATTTAGGAGAACATTGGGTGAACTGCCAAAGATCCAAAGTATACCACCTCATCATTGAAATATGGTGGTGGGGGTGTTATGGCTTGGGCATGTATCGCTGCCACAGATATGGTGTCACTGGTCTTGACAGATGATGAAACTGCTGATAGCAGCAGAATGAATTCTGAAGTATACAGAAGCATCTTATCTGATCAAGTTCAAGCAAATGTCTCCAGAATAATTGGTCAGCATTTCATCCTCCAGCAACTCATTCATGCTAAACCCAAACATACTGCTAAAGCAACACAGGTTGAAAATAATGGACTAGCCAAGTCAGTCACCCGATCTGAATCCAACTGAACATGCGATCTGAATCCAATTGATCTGAATCCAATTGAACACATATTGAAGACAAAACTTGAGGCAACTAGCCCCCAAAACAAACAGAAACTGAAGATGGCTGCAGTACAGGCCTGGCAGAGCATCACCAGGGAAAATACTCAACGCCTGGTGATATCTATGGGTCACAGACTTCAAGCAGTCACTGCTAGTAAAGGATATGTGACAAAGTACTAAACACGACTACATTCATTTACATAACATTAATAAGTCCCAAACATGATGTTATGCCTTGAAATGGGGCGTATATATAAAAAGTGCATGGTGAAACCAAAATGTACAAAAATATAATTTAATAAAAGCTGAAAATCTGTACTTTAACCATGTGTGAATTGTTTTATTACAAATCTAAAACTGTGGAGCACAGAGTCAAATCAAGAAAAGATATGTCTTTGTCCAAAACATTATGGACTGTCACACTGTCCTTGCTAGCCTATTCAAGATGTGCCAGTGGAGTGCATTCAAATCACTTTCTGTGTTTTCCTGCATACACCAGGGGTAAGGTGCCCCTGGGCCTGGAGTGGCAGAGTTGTTCCTGGGCTTTTTCTAGTTGAGTCCCAATGGTGAAGGCTAAGTGCCTCCAGTACATCGTCAACAAATGAAGTAAAAACCAGAAACATCTTTGACACTCCAGGGTTGTCTACACTGGGCATACACCATATTAAAAACATTTTTTAAATCAGTGCACTGGCATCATGATTTCCTCAGGTGTTTCTTTAGCAATACTGACCAGTATTGTCCCTGCAGTTTATGTCTCAGGGGTTTACATGACATTTGGGTGGGGCCATTCTGATCCTTCTGATTGAATCAAATCAGCTGTGTGGCAAAATATTTAAAAAGTCTCAGGTTTCCCATACAGGAAAGGCAGCAGTGGGAGGAAAAAAAACACGCACAGAGAATTCAGTAGCAAAACCAAAACCTGCATTTTGATTTAGATTTTTTTTTCTTTTGGTTGTTGTTTGTCTTTTGTGGTTTAGTTGCAGTTTCTTTTGGGATTTGTTTTTTTACTTTTATTTGGGGCAGAGTGAACATCAGCATAGCTTAAAGGCACACTATGCAGGATTTCTTATTCTGCGTTTACAATCAAAGAAGTCTCCTCCTCTGTCTTTCGCCCCACCCACTCATGCTGAATAAGTTTCCTAATGTAGTTATGCAGGTATGAGACCCTGGCTGTGGCCACCGACGCAGACACCAGGCAGGAAGTCGAGCAGCAGAAGAAGAGCTCAGGGAAGAGACTAATGTTAAGCGTGATGTCATTACCAGCTGGATAGCTAGAGGGTGAAATGAGTGACCGTGAGCGTTAGTACCCTGAAATGATTGACAATGGGCAACAGTAAGAAGGCCGATTCGATTATAGCTTAACTCCATTATGTTGAACGTAATATTGGCTTTACTTTCAGAACTTTAAATTTCAGACCCTAGTCGTCAGCTTTGTACTTCCGGTAACATTACTTACACGCCCAACAGAAAACAAACCAACTCGCATTGCTTTTAATCCAGGGTGTTGTTTTAACTCAGGGTGTTATTGGTCATAACAATCTAAAAAAGGATACACAATTTTGTGTATTTACATTTATATTGCAATTACTTTCACTTGGAAAACTTATTTGCAAGTGTACTTATTGTTGGAAGTTTGATATTTATTCTGTGCTGCATGTGTGTGGTGTTAACTCCACACACATGCAGCACAACAACTGGGTGTTCCTTTATAGCGGTCGTGTAATTACCTGCTTTATACAACTTGAGACCACATTGAACAAAGTCTTTTTTGTCTTTTTGTCTTTTTATCTTTTTGTTTTGTAAATTCATCCTGTACATTATCTCATTAACCTCATTAACATTAAAGAATGTTCCTTTTCCTTATAGCAATGGCAGCTGGAATCTCTGGTATTCATTGGGCTGTGACACCTGGTGTACATGTAGTGGATCAACCATTGTATGTAGTTAGGTTTGAAAGTAATGAGATCTTGAAAATAATGTAATTGAGTAATACTTATGAGTAACATGGATGTTTCAATAAGTTAACCAGCGTATACAATTAAGTCATTTGGATTCAGCTGCTCAGAAAATTATCTTTAGTTTTACCAAAAGAATTCATATAATAATTTGTTTTACTGACCACAGTAGCTAGCTAGCTAGATAACGAGATCGTTGAAAATATTCTTTTTTTGTTAGCTGCGTGGGCCATAAGTCCTCAGTTGTCTTTTTTTGGTAGTACTGATCATGTGTGCAAATGCTCCCTGACATAATTGTACCCTGAAGGTGCATCCCAAATGTGTTTCCTTTTGAGTTGCTTTTTCAATTTTAAAGGTTCTTTCTGTGATGGCTACATGTCAAGGATGTAGGAAGCACACAGCCGACTTGTGTTTGAGACACAAGCTCTGTAAAAACAAAAACACTCTTTAATTAAACATGCTGTTACTGTCATTGAAAACTTCCCATTCTTTGTTCCAGTGCACTGGGAAGCACTCAGAGGCTAAGCCACATTTAACACTTTTGAATGGCATAATCTGTTAGCCGGTTTATGCAGCAGTTGCGTTGACCATTTTTATACTCATCAATGGTCTTTCTGCATTCATCAGGCAACACAAAAGGGTGCAACTGGTGCCAAACGAATCCTGCTTATTAAATAAGTTCCACTGCCAAAATGCAATAGCCTATTCATGATGATTTCATTCATTATATTTATTTTTTGGTTATCCTATTTCTTTCTTTGCTTTGACTTGTTCTTCATACCCATTGCATTTTTAACACTGTCCATTTACACCTGCCCTATGTGGCAGAAATCACTGATACTTCAGTTCTGTTTCCTGTCTCTCCTGTAATCCTCTGACAGTTTCGAGGCTTTACTCCAAACAACATTGGCTGGATCAAAAGAAGCCCATATAATCAAGCTGGCAGGGATTTTTGGAACATCGCTTAATTTTTAAAATGTATTTATTTTCCAAAGCTTCCCTTTGCATAATTCCACTAACCTATCAATCATTTTCTGGAGCCTACTGATGCCGCCAGAGGATGCATTATCACTTTAGATGGAGGAAACATGGGACTATGTAAAAAGAAATAAAAATAAAAGAAAAGATATTATACAAAATGTGGTGTGGGTACCTGAATAAGGAACATTGATTATTCTGGCATTCATATACAGTTTCAGTGTGCAGTGAACCTGTACCAACTTTTTAAATTATTTATTATGATTATGGTGATGATTATTATGATGATGATGATGATGATGATGATGATAATAATAATAATAATAATAATAATAATAATAACAACAACAACAACAACAATAATCATCATCATAATAATAATAATAATAATAATATGGGCTATTGAGAGTTTCCAAAGATGTGCATGTAAATGTAACAGTGTTTGTTTTCACAAATATGAGAAGACAAAGCCTTATATCAAATAAATGTATGTTCTTTCACTCTCAATAGCACATATATTTCATGAAAGTGCACCTTTTTCAGACAAAAACACAGTTTTCCTTTATATTTAACAATAGCTGAATTTGAATTCCTCATATGCAATGGGCCACCGTACTGTACCTTCTAACTTCAATAACCTATAATGATACTCAAAGCAACTGGCTATAAAGCTCAGATTTACTGTGTGATATGAACCTAGGAGTCAATATTAGATTATGTCTACATAACATGAAAATGTTCCAGTATTTTTTTATTTTCAACATTCGCCATTCAGTGAGATTGATGAAAAAAGTTGTGAAAGAAACAAGAAACTTGTTGCTCACGGACATTTGGCTCAATTCTATCAGGCATAACTTCCAAATAAAAATAGGATGCAATAATCAATTATTCAATGGCTCAGAAGCATAAATGCAGAATAAATATTTTATGCTGAAATTTCTCATTGTAGTTTGGTTGCATTGCCCTCTACCATAATTATTGTGCTTGCCTGGTCATTTCATGCTTCTCGTGGACAAGTAGTCCTGTAACAAATGCAAAAGTATCACAAAAATAATCATGATTTTAGATTATGTTCCTCCATAAAATGAAAGTTTGAACTGCCACATTAATGCAAATGATCAAATCTGTAACACCATTGGTTAAGAGCAATAATATATGGACAGCATGCCAGAGAAGTAAGCTGGAATCTAATTTCACTTTGGACTTTCAATAGTATTTTTTCCATGTTTATTTAAAAAAATAAATATGTTCCCGCATACATTTCTTTATTGGTATCAAGAATAATCAGAGGTGGATTACATTTTACTGGGTTTAAGTTACCTTGCATTATAGTTGCAATGGCCTTATGTGAACGGAATCGTTATCTATAGCATGGCTGCCCAACCCTGTTCTTGGAGATCTACTGTCCTGTATGTTTTCTTTTCAACCCTAATTTGGCACACCTGATTCTACTAATTAGCAGCTTAATGATATCTCTAGCTGCTGAATAAGATGTACTTCGTTAAGGTTAGAGTGAAAATGGTAGATCCCCAGGAACAGGGATGGACTGCCTTGATCTAAAGCAATGTGCTCCACGGATCAAATGTCTTTTTCTGCATTCTTCAACTCTTTTCTCCTTATTATTGGAGAAAATTTTGATTTCTGTCCACTGCCAGTGCCACACGTTTTATGTTTATATTCTACAATAAGCAGCAAGTTACATTTTGGTACTGTTGGAATAGCCAATGTGTCACAGATGCACACAACAAGGTCAACATCACTCAAGGAGTCACAAGGTTAAAGACAGCCTTTAAATTTATAATGACATTCCTTTATTCCCCTGTGGACCAACCTTTGGTTGCATGTTATGCAATAAAAAATTTTGAGAGCTTTCAAAACTCTTTTGGGGTTCGTAGTCATATGCCTGCTAATGCAAAGGTGTAGTTAGATTCTTTTTCTTAATTTAAGTGAAACATCATAAATGCATTATTTAAAAAAGCTTGGCAAGCTGGCTGGTTTATTTTTTAAATCTTCCTCCCACTCAGTGTCTCTGGAGGTCCTGGTCCA